>NC_090921.1:285373756-285693760 GCF_040938575.1 Ambystoma mexicanum | reverse complement strand
CAGACGTTCTAACCCGGGGCCACCAGCATTCTTCCCTCAGCAATCCCTCACCAGGCGGTCTACCAGAAGTTCTAACCCGGGGCCACCAGCATTCTTCCCAAAGCAATCTCTCACCAGGCGGTCTACCAGAAGGTCTAACCCGGCCACCAGCATTCTTCCCTCAGCTATCTCTCACCAGACGGTTTACCAGAAGGTCTAACCCAGCCACAAGCATTCTTCCCAAAGCAATCTCTCACCAGGTGGTCTACCAGAAGTTCTAACCCGGCCACTAGCATTCTTCCCTCAGCAATCTCTCACCAGGCGGTCTCCCAGAAGGTCTAACCCGGCCACCAGCATTATCCCCTCAGCAATGTCTCACCAGGTGGTCTACCAGAAGGTCACCAATATTCTTCCCTCAGCAATCTCTCACCAGGCAGTCTACCAGAAGGTCTAACCCGGCCACCAGCATTCTTCCCTCAGCAATCTCTCACCAGGCGGTCTACCAGAAGGTCTAACCCGGCAACCAGCATTCTTCCCTCAGCAATCTCTCACCAGGCTGTCTACCAGAAGGTCACAGCATTCTTCCCTCAGCAATCTCTCACCAGTCAGTCTACCAGAATGTCTAACCGGACCACAAGCATTCTTCCCAAAGCAATCTCTCACCAGGCGGTTTACCAGAAGGTCTAACCGGACCACAAGCATTCTTCCCAAAGCAATCTCTCACCAGGCGGTCTACCAGAAGGTCATCAGCATTCTTCCCTCAGCAATCTCTCACCACGCTGTCTACCAGAAGGTCTAACCCTGCCACCAGCATTCTTCCCACAGCAATCTATCACCAGGCAGTCCACCAGAAGGTCTAACCCAGCCACCAGCATTCTTCCCTCAGCAATCTTGCACCAGGCGGTCTACCCAAGGTCTAACCCGGCCACCAGCATTCTTCCCAAAGCAATCTCTCACCAGGCGTTCTACCAGACGTTTTAACCCGGCCACCAGCATTCTTCCCTCAGCAATCCCTCACCAGGTGGTCTACCAGAAGGTCACCAATATTCTTCCCTCAGCAATCTCTCACCAGGCAGTCTACCAGAAGGTCTAACCCGGCCACCAGCATTCTTCCCTCAGCAATCTCTCACCAGGCGGTCTACCAGAAGGTCTAACCCGGCAACCAGCATTCTTCCCTCAGCAATCTCTCACCAGGCTGTCTACCAGAAGGTCACAGCATTCTTCCCTCAGCAATCTCTCACCAGGCAGTCTACCAGAATGTCTAACCTGGCCACCAGCATTCTTCCCTCAGCAATCTCTCACCAGGCGGTTTACCAGAAGGTCTAACCGGACCACAAGCATTCTTCCCAAAGCAATCTCTCACCAGGCGGTCTACCAGAAGGTCACCGGCATTCTTCGATCAGCAATCTCTCACCAGGCGGTCTACCAGAAGGTCTAACCCGGCCACCAACATTCTTCCCAAAGCAATCTCTCACCAGGTGGTCTACCAGAAGGTCACCAGCATTCTTCCCTCAGCAATCTCTCACCACGCTGTCTACCAGAAGGTCTAACCCTGCCACCAGCATTCTTCCCACAGTAATTTCTCACCAGGCAGTCTACCAGAAGGTCTAACCCAGCCACCAGCATTCTTTCCTCAGTAATCTCGCACCAGGCGGTCTACCCAAGGTCTAACCCGGCCACCAGCATTCTTCCCAAAGCAATCTCTCACCAGGCGTTCTACCAGACGTTCTAACCCGGCCACCAGCATTCTTCCCTCAGCAATCCCTCACCAGGTTGTCTACCAGAAGGTCACCAGCATTATTCCCTCAGCAATCTCTCACCAGGCGGTCTACCAGAAGGTCTAACCCAACCACCAGCATTCTTCCCTCAGCAATCTCTCAGCAGGCGGTCTACCAGAAGTTCTGACCCGGCCACCAGCATTCTTCCCTCAGCAATTTCTTGGAGGCTCAAATGCCCATGTAACATGAATGCAACTGCTCTGGCAGTTTTTGGTGGATTTGCAGAGGAGGGAATTGTCCTTCCAATCCAGCATAATATCTCCCCTTCCACTGATAGTTCCTCCTGAACTTGCCTGTAAAGATCCAGATCAGGCACCGTGGCCTAGCTGGTAGGCATGGGCGGGCCTTCAGCTAAGGCCATGGTGCCTGATCTGGATGGCCCGCCCATGCCTACCAGCTCATTAACCCTGGCCATAATGGGATTGTTTTGTTCAGCTGTGACCGCATGTTCTTGGCAGTAGCGGAGGCAGCTTTTGGTGTCGGCGGGGGGGGACGGGTGGGCGGTGGATAATACAGCACCAGTGAGAGGCTGGGGTGTGCGCTGGGCACAAAAGGGAAAACGGGGACGGGGGATCTGTTTTCATATGTCAGACCCTGCACTGCTTTTGGAACTCTATCATTTCTCTTGAACAACATTGTACTCCACTGTCCATCACTAGGTACTCAGGGCACCCCTCTCTCCAAGGTTTTGCTTGCAGGAGCACAATTGCCATAGGTGTTGAAATGCTGTCCACAAACTCCACCTCTGACCACTTGCTAAAATAATCTATAAGAGCAATGGCAAATTGTTTCCCCATAGTAAGGCAATGCATGGGACCTATGAAGGCCAGGCGCTGTTCGTCCCGAACGGCGCAGGGAATCTGGATGGGAATAATCTGCAGGGGCCTAAAGGTTAGGATGCGGCAGATCATTCCCATCCACAATCTCTCACCAGGCGGTCTACCAGAAACTCTAACCCGGCCACCACCATTCTTCCCTCAGCAATCTCTCACCAGGCGGTCTACTAGAAGCTCTAACCCGGCCACCAGTGTTCTTCCCTCGGCCATCTCTCACCAGGCTGTCTACCAGTAGGTCTAACGCGACCACCAGCATTCTTCCCAAAGCAATCGCTCACCAGGCGGTCTACCAGAAGGTCTAACCCGGCCACCAGCATTCTTCCCTCGGCAATCTCTCAGGCTGTCTACCAGAAGGTCACCAGCATTCTTCCCTCAGCAATCTCTCACCAGGCAGTCTACCAGAAAGTCTACCCCGGCCACCAGCATTCTTCCCAAAGCAATCTCTCACCAGGCGGTCTACCAGAAGGTCTTACCCAGCCACCAGCATTCTTCCCTCAGCAATCTCTCACCAGGCGGTCTACCAGAAGTTCTAACCCAGGGCCACCAGCATTCTTCCCTCAGCAATCTCTCACAAGGTGGTCTACCAGAAGATCTAACTCAGCCACCAGCATTCTTCCCAAAGCAATCTCTCACCAGGTGGTCTACCAGAAGTTCTAACCCGTGGCCACCAGCATTCTTCCCTCAGCAATCTCTCACCAGGCGGTCTACCAGAAGTTCTAACCCGTGGCCACCAGCATTCCTCCCTCAGCAATCTCTCACCAGGCGGTCTACCAGAAGTTCTAACCCGGGGTCACCAGCATTCTTCCCTCAGCAATCTCTCACCAGGCTGTTTACCAGAAGGTCTAACCCGGCCACAAGCATTCTTCCCAAAGCATTCTCTCACCAGGCGGTCTACCAGAAGTTCTAACCCGGGGCCACCAGCATTCTTCCCTCAGCAATCTCTCACCAGACGGTCTATCAGGAGTTCTAACCCGGGGCCACCAGCATTCTTCCCAAAGCAATCGCTCAACGGGTGGTCTACCAGAACGTCTAACTCGGCCACCAGCATTCTTCCCTCAGCAATCTCTCACCAGGCGGTCTACCAGATGTTCTAACCCTGGGCCACCAGCATTCTTCCCCCAGCAATCTCTCACCAGGTGTTCTAACAGAAGATCTAACCTGGCCCCCAGCATTCTTCCCTCAGCAATCTCTCACCAGGCGGTCTACCAGAAGTTCAAACCCGGGGCCACTTGCATTCTTCCGTCAGCAATCTCTCAGCAGGCAGTATACCAGAAGGTCACCAGCATTCTTCCCTCAGCAATCTCTCACCAGGCGGTCCACCAAAAGGTCACCAGCATTCTTCCCTGTAAAATCTCTCACCAGGCGGTCTACCAGAAGGTCTAACCCGGCCACCAGTATTCTCCCCTCAGCAATCTCTCACCAGGTGGTCTACCAGAAGGTCACCAGTATTCTTCCCTCAGCAATCTCTCACCAGGCAGTCCACCAGAAGGTCTAACCCAGCCACCAGCATTCTTCCCTCAGCAATCTCTCACCAGGCGGTCTACCAGAAGGTCTAACCCGGCCGCCAGCATTCTTCCCTCAGCAATCTCTCACCAGGCGGTCTACCAGAAGGTCTAACCCGGCCACCAACATTCTTCCCAAAGCAATCTCTCACCAGGTGGTCTACCAGAAGGTCACCAGCATTCTTCCCTCAGCAATCTCTCACCACGCAGTCTACCAGAAGGTCTAACCCTGCCACTAGCATTCTTCCTACAGTAATCTCTCACCAAGCAGTCTACCAGAAGGTCTAACCCAGCCACCAGCATTCTTCCCTCAGCAATCGCGCACCAGGCGGTCTACCCAAGGTCTAACCCGGCCACCAGCATTCTTCCCAAAGCAATCTCTCACCAGGCGTTCTACCAGACGTTTTAACCCGGCCACCAGCATTCTTCCCTCAGCAATCCCTCACCAGGTGGTCTACCAGAAGGTCACCAGCATTATTCCCCCAGCAATCTCTCACCAGGCGGTCTACCAGAAGGTCTAACCCGGCCACCAACATTCTTCCCTCAGCAATCTCTCACCAGGCGGTCTACCAGAAGGTCACTGGCATTCTTCGATCAGCAATCTCTCACCAGGCGGTCTACCAGAAGGTCTAACCTGGCCACCAACATTCTTCCCAAAGCAATCTCTCACCAGGTGGTCTA
The DNA here is from genome assembly GCF_040938575.1 of Ambystoma mexicanum. Lineage (NCBI taxonomy): Eukaryota > Metazoa > Chordata > Amphibia > Caudata > Ambystomatidae > Ambystoma > Ambystoma mexicanum. Next base: position 285,688,984 of record NC_090921.1, on the reverse strand, counting down.
CCAGAAGGTCACCAGCATTCTTCCCTCAGCAATCTCTCACCACGCTGTCTACCAGAAGGTCTAACCCTGCCACCAGCATTCTTCCCACAGTAATCTCTCACCAGGCAGTCTACCAGAAGGTCTAACCCAGCCACCAGCATTCTTCCCTCAGCAATCTCGCACCAGGCGGTCTACCCAAGGTCTAACCCGGCCACCAGCATTCTTCCCAAAGCAATCTCTCACCAGGCGTTCTACCAGACGTTTTAACCCGGCCACCAGCATTCTTCCCTCAGCAATCCCTCACCAGGTGGTCTACCAGAAGGTCACCAATATTCTTCCCTCAGCAATCTCTCACCAGGCAGTCTACCAGAAGGTCTAACCCGGCCACCAGCATTCTTCCCTCAGCAATCTCTCACCAGGCGGTCTACCAGAATGTCTAACCCGGCCACCAGCATTCTTCCCTCAGCAATCTCTCACCAGGCGGTTTACCAGAAGGTCTAACCGGACCACAAGCATTCTTTCCAAAGCAATCTCTCACCAGGCGGTCTACCAGAAGGTCACCGGCATTCTTCGATCAGCAATCTCTCACCAGGCTGTCTACCAGAAGGTCTAACCCGGCCACCAACATTCTTCCCAAAGCAATCTCTCACCAGGTGGTCTACCAGAAGGTCACCAGCATTCTTCCCTCAGCAATCTCTCACCACGCTGTCTACCAGAAGGTCTAACCCTGCCACCAGCATTCTTCCCACAGTAATCTCTCACCAGGCAGTCTACCAGAAGGTCTAACCCAGCCACCAGCATTGTTCTCTCAGTAATCTCGCACCAGGCGGTCTACCCAAGGTCTAACCCGGCCACCAGCATTCTTCCCAAAGCAATCTCCTACCAGGCGTTCTACCAGACGTTTTAACCCGGCCACCAGCATTCTTCCCTCAGCAATCCCTCACCAGGTTGTCTACCAGAAGATCACCAGCATTATTCCCTCAGCAATCTCTCACCAGGCGGTCTACCAGAAGTCTAACCCAACCACCAGCATTCTTCCCTCAGTAATATCTCACCAGGCGGTCTACCAGAAGATCTAACCCGGGGCCACTTGCATTCTTCCGTCAGCAATCTCTCACCAGGCAGTATACCAGAAGGTCACCAGCATTCTTCCCAAAGCAATCTCTCACCAGGCGGTCTACCAGAAGGTCACCAGCATTCTTCCCTAAAAAATCTCTCACCAGGCGGTCTACCAGAAGGTCTAACCCGGCCACCAGTATTCTCCCCTCAGCAATCTCTCACCAGGTGGTCTACCAGAAGGTCACCAGTATTCTTCCCTCAGCAATCTCTCACCAGGCAGTCCACCAAAAGGTCTAACCCAGCCACCAGCATTCTTCCCTCAGCAATCTCTCACCAGGCGGTCTACCAGAAGGTCTAACCCAGCCACCAGCATTCTTCCCTCAGCAATCTCTCACCAGGCTGTTTATCAGAAAGTCTAACCCGGCAACAAGCATTCTTCCCAAAGCAATCTCTCACCAGGCGGTCTACCAGAAGTTCTAACCCGGCCACCAGCATTCTTCCCTCAGCAATCTCTCACAAGGCGGTCTCCCAGAAGGTCTAACCTGGCCACCAGTATTCTCCCCTCAGCAATCTCTCACCAGGTCGTCTATCAGAAGGTCACCAGTATTCTTCCCTCAGCAATCTCTCACCAGGCAGTCCACCAGAAAGTCTAACCCAGCCACCAGCATTCTTCCCTCAGCAATCTCTCACCAGGCGGTCTACCAGAAGGTCTAACCTGGCCACCAGCATTCTTCCCTCAGCAATCTCTCACCAGGCTGTTTACCAGAAGGTCTAACCCAGCCACAAGCATTCTTCCCAAACCATTCTCACACCAGGCGGTCTACCAGAAGTTCTAACCCGGGGCCACCAGCATTCTTCCCTCAGCAATCTCTCACCAGACGGTCTATCAGGAGTTCTAACCCGGGGCCACCAGCATTCTTCCCAAAGCAATTGCTCACCAGGTGGTCTACCAGAACGTCTAACTCGGCCACCAGCATTCTTCCCTCAGCAATCTCTCACCAGGCGGTCTACCAGATGTTCTAACCCGGGGCCACCAGCATTCTTCCCCCAGCAATCTCTCACCAGGTGTTCTACCAGAAGATCTAACCTGGCTCCCAGCATTCTTCCCTCAGCAATCTCTCACCAGGCGGTCTACCAGAAGTTCTAACCCGGAGCCACTTGCATTCTTCCGTCAGCAATCTCTCACCAGGCAGTATACCAGAAGGTCACCAGCATTCTTCCCTCAGCAAGCTCTCACCAGGCTGTCCACCAAAAGGTCACCAGCATTCTTCCCTATAAAATCTCTCACCATGCGGTCTACCAGAAGGTCTAACCCGGCCACCAGTATTCTCCCCTCAGCAATCTCTCACCAGGTGGTCTACCAGAAGGTCACCAGTATTCTTCCCTCAGCAATCTCTCACCAGGCAGTCCACCAGAAGGTCTAACCCAGCCACCAGCATTCTTCCCTCAGCAATCTCTCACCAGGCGGTCTACCAGAAGGTCTAACCCGGCCACCAGCATTCTTCCCTCAGCAATCTCTCACCAGGCTGTTTATCAGAAGGTCTAACCCAGCCACCAGCATTCTTCCCTCAGCAGTCTCTCACAAGGCGGTCTCCCAGAAGGTCTAACCCGGCCACCAGCATTCTCCCCTCAGCAATGTCTCACCAGATGGTCTACCAGAAGGTCACCAGCATTCTTCCCTCAGCAATCTCTCACCAGGCGGTCTACCCGAAGTTCTAACCCAGCCACCAGCATTATTCCCTCAGCAATCTCTCACCAGGCGGACTACCAGATGGTCTAACCCAGCCACCAGTATTCTTCCCATTCACAATCTCTCACCAGGCCGTCTACCAGAAGGTCTAACCTGGTCACCAGCATTCTTCCCTCAGCAATCTCTCACCAGGCTGTTTACCAGAAGGTCTAACCCGGCCACAAGCATTCTTCCCAAAGCATTCTCTCACCAGGCGGTCTACCAGAAGTTCTAACCCGGGGCCACCAGCATTCTTCCCTCAGCAATCTCTCACCAGACGGTCTATCAGGAGTTCTAACCCGGGGCCACCAGCATTCTTCCCAAAGCAATCGCTCAACAGGTGGTCTACCAGAACGTCTAGCTCGGCCACCAGCATTCTTCCCTCAGCAATCTCTCACCAGGCGGTCTACCAGATGTTCTAACCCGGGGCCACCAGCATTCTTCCCCCAGCAATCTCTCACCAGGTGTTCTAACAGAAGATCTAACCTGGCCCCCAGCATTCTTCCCTCAGCAATCTCTCACCAGGCGGTCTACCAGAAGTTCAAACCCGGGGCCACTTGCATTCTTCCGTCAGCAATCTCTCAGCAGGCAGTATACCAGAAGGTCACCAGCATTCTTCCCTCAGCAATCTCTCACCAGGCGGTCCACCAAAAGGTCACCAGCATTCTTCCCTGTAAAATCTCTCACCAGGCGGTCTACCAGAAGGTCTAACCCGGCCACCAGTATTCTCCCCTCAGCAATCTCTCACCAGGTGGTCTACCAGAAGGTCACCAGTATTCTTCCCTCAGCAATCTCTCACCAGGCAGTCCACCAGCATTCTTCCCTCAGCAATCTCTCACCAGGCGGTCTACCAGAAGGTCTAACCCGGCCGCCAGCATTCTTCCCTCAGCAATCTCTCACCAGGCTGTTTACCAGAAGGTCTAACCCGGCCACAAGCATTCTTCCCAAAGCAATCTCTCACCAGGCAGTCTACCAGAAGTTCTAACCTAGCCACCAGCATTCTTCCCTCAGCAGTCTCTCACAAGGCGGTCTCCCAGAAGGTCTAACCCGGCCACCAGCATTCTCCCCTCAGCAATGTCTCACCAGATGGTCTATCAGAAGGTCACCAACATTCTTCCCTCAGCAATCTCTCACCAGGAGGTCTACCAGAAGGTCTAACACGGCCACCAGGATTATTCCCTCAGCAATCTCTCACCGGGCAGTCTACCAGAAGGTCTAACCCGGCCACCAGCATTCTTCCCTCAGCAATCTCTCACCAGGCGGTCTACCCGAAGTTCTAACCTAGCCACCAGCATTATTCCCTCAGCAATCTCTCACCAGGCGGACTACCAGATGGTCTAACCCAGCCACCAGTATTCTTCCCATTCACAATCTCTCACCAGGCCGTCTACCAGAAGGTCTAACCTGGTCACCAGCATTATTCCCTCAGCAATCTCTCACCAGGCGGTCTACTAGAAGGTCTAACCCGACCACCAACATTCTTCCCTCAGCAACCTCTCACCAGGCGGTCTACCAGAGTGTCTAACCCAGCCACCATCATTATTCCCTCAGCAATCTCTCAACAGGTGGTCTACCAGAAGGTCTAACCCAGCCACCAGCATTCTCCCCTCAGCAATCTCTCACCAGGCAATCTACCAGAAGGTCACAAGCATTCTTCCATCAGCAATCTCTCACCAGGCAGTCTACCAGAACGTTTAATCCAGCCACCAGCATTCTTCCCTCAGCAATCTCTCACCAGGCGGTCCACCAGAAGGTCTACCCCGGCCACCAGCCTTCTTCCCTCAGCAGTCTCTCACCAGGCAGTCTACCAGAAGGACTTACCCGGCCACCAGCATTCTTCCCTCAGCAATCTCTCACCAGGCAGTCTACCAGAAGGTCTAACCCGGCCACCAGTATTCTTCCCATCCACAATCTCTCACCAGGCGGTCTACCAGAAGGTCTAACCCAACCACCAGCATTCTTCCCTCAGCATTCTCTCACCAGGCGGTCTACCAGAAGGTCTAACCTGGCCACCAGCATTCTTCCCTCAGCAATCTCTCACCAGGCGGTCTACCAGAAGTTCTAACCCGGGGCCACTTGCATTCTTCTGTCAGCAATCTCTCACCAGGCAGTAAACCAGAAGGTCACCAGCATTCTTCCCTCAGTAATCTCTCATCAGGCGGTCTACCAGAAGGTCACCAGCATTCTTCCCTATACAATCTCTCACCAAGCTGTCTGCCAGAAGGTCAAACCTGGCCACCAGTATTCTCCCCTCAGCAATCTCTCACCAGGTGGTCTACCAGAAGGTCACCAGTATTCTTCCCTCAGCAATCTATCACCAGGCAGTCCACCAGAAGGTCTAACCCAGCCACCAGCATTCTTCCCTCAGCAATCTCTCACCAGGCGGTCTACCAGAAGGTCTAACCTGGCCACCAGCATTCTTCCCTCAGCAATCTCTCACCAGGCGGTCTACCAGAAGCTCTAACCCGACCACCAGCATTCTTCCCTCAGCAATCTCGCACCAGGTTGTCTACCAGTAGGTCTAACCCGGCCACCAGCATTCTTCCCAAAGCAATCTCTCACCAGGCGGTCTACCAGAAGGTCTAACCTGGCCACCAGCATTCTTCCCTCAGCAATCTCTCATCAGGCGGTCTACCAGAAGGTCATCAGCATTCTTCCCTCAGCAATCTCTCACCAGGCAGTCTACCAGAAGGTCTACCCCGGCCACCAGCATTCTTCCCAAAGCAATCTCTCACCAGGCGGTCTACCTGAAGGTCTTACCCGGCCACCAGCATTCACCCCTCAGCAATCTCTCACCAGGCAGTCTACCAGAAGGTCTACCCCGGCCACCAGCATTCTTCCCAAAGCAATCTCTCACCAGGCGGTCTACCTGAAGGTCTTACCCGGCCACCAGCATTCACCCCTCAGCAATCTCTCACCAGGCAGTCTACCAGAAGGTCTACCCCGGCCACCAGCATTCTTCCCAAAGCAATCTCTCACCAGGCGGTCTACCAGAGGGTCTTACCCAGCTATCAGCATTCTTCCCTCAGCAATCTCTCACCAGGCGGTCTACCAGAAGTTCTAACCCATGGCCACCAGCATTCTTCCCTCAGCAATCTCTCACCAGGTGGTCTACCAGAAGATCTAACTCGGCCACCAGCATTTTTCCCAAAGCAATCTCTCACCAGGCCATCTACCAGACGTTCTAACCCGGGGCCACCAGCATTCTTCATCAGCAATCCCTCACCAGGCGGTCTACCAGAAGTTCTAACCCGGGGCCACCAGCATTCTTCCCAAAGCAATCTCTCACCAGGCGGTCTACCAGAAGGTCTAACCCGGCCACCAGCATTCTTCCCTCAGCTATCTCTCACCAGACGGTTTACCAGAAGGTCTAACCCAGCCACAAGCATTCTTCCCAAAGCAATCTCTCACCAGGTGGTCTACCAGAAGTTCTAACCCGCCCACTAGCATTCTTCCCTCAGCAATCTCTCACCAGGCGGTCTCCCAGAAGGTCTAACCCGGCCACCAGCATTATCCCCTCAGCAATGTCTCACCAGGTGGTCTACCAGAAGGTCACCAATATTCTTCCCTCAGCAATCTCTCACCAGGCAGTCTACCAGAAGGTCTAACCCGGCCACCAGCATTCTTCCCTCAGCAATCTCTCACCAGGCGGTCTACCAGAAGGTCTAACCGGCAACCAGCATTCTTCCCTCAGCAATCTCTCGCCAGGCTGTCTACCAGAAGGTCACAGCATTCTTCCCTCAGCAATCTCTCACCAGGCAGTCTACCAGAATGTCTAACCGGACCACAAGCATTCTTCCCAAAGCAATCTCTCACCAGGCGGTTTACCAGAAGGTCTAACCGGACCACAAGCATTCTTCCCAAAGCAATCTCTCACCAGGCGGTCTACCAGAAGGTCACCGGCATTCTTCGATCAGCAATCTCTCACCAGGCGGTCTACCAGAAGGTCTAACCCGGCCACCAACATTCTTCCCAAAGCAATCTCTCACCAGGTGGTCTACCAGAAGGTCACCAGCATTCTTCCCTCAGCAATCTCTCACCACGCTGTCTACCAGAAGGTCTAACCCTGCCACCAGCATTCTTCCCACAGTAATCTCTCACCAGGCAGTCTACCAGAAGGTCTAACCCAGCCACCAGCATTCTTCCCTCAGCAATCTCGCACCAGGCGGTCTACCCAAGTTCTAACCCAGCCACCAGCATTCTTCCCAAAGCAATCTCTCACCAGGCGTTCTACCAGACGTTTTAACCCGGCCACCAGCATTCTTCCCTCAGCAATCCCTCACCAGGTGGTCTACCAGAAGGTCACCAGCATTATTCCCTCAGCAATCTCTCACCAGGCGGTCTACCAGAAGGTCTAACCCGGCCACCAGCATTCTTCCCTCAGCAATCTCTCACCAGGCGGTCTACCAGAAGGTCACCGGCATTCTTCGATCAGCAATCTCTACCAACATTCTTCCCAAAGCAATCTCTCACCAGGTGGTCTACCAGAAGGTCACCAGCATTCTTCCCTCAGCAATCTCTCACCACGCTGTCTACCAGAAGGTCTAACCCTGCCACCAGCATTCTTCCCACAGTAATCTCTCACCAGGCAGTCTACCAGAAGGTCTAATCCAGCCACCAGCATTCTTCCCTCAGCAATCTCGCACCAGGCGGTCTACCCAAGGTCTAACCCGGCCACCAGCATTCTTCCCAAAGCAATCTCTCACCAGGCGTTCTACCAGACGTTTTAACCCGGCCACCAGCATTCTTCCCTCAGCAATCCCTCACCAGGTGGTCTACCAGAAGGTCACCAATATTTTTCCCTCAGCAATCTCTCACCAGGCAGTCTACCAGAAGGTCTAACCCGGCCACCAGCATTCTTCCCTCAGCAATCTCTCACCAGGCGGTCTACCAGAAGGTCTAACCCGGCAACCAGCATTCTTCCCTCAGCAATCTCTCACCAGGCTGTCTACCAGAAGGTCACAGCATTCTTCCCTCAGCAATCTCTCAACAGGCAGTCTACCAGAATGTCTAACCCGGCCACCAGCATTCTTCCCTCAGCAATCTCTCACCAGGCGGTTTACCAGAAGGTCTAACCGGACCACAAGCATTCTTCCCAAAGCAATCTCTCACCAGGCGGTCTACCAGAAGGTCACCGGCATTCTTCGATCAGCAATCTCTCACCAGGCGGTCTACCAGAAGGTCTAACCCGGCCACCAACATTCTTCCCAAAGCAATCTCTCACCAGGTGGTCTACCAGAAGGTCACCAGCATTCTTCCCTCAGCAATCTCTCACCACGCTGTCTACCAGAAGGTCTAACCCTGCCACCAGCATTCTTCCCACAGTAATCTCTCACCAGGCAGTCTACCAGAAGGTCTAACCCAGCCACCAGCATTCTTTCCTCAGTAATCTCGCACCAGGCGGTCTACCCAAGGTCTATCCCGGCCACCAGCATTCTTCCCAAAGCAATCTCTCACCAGGCGTTCTACCAGACGTTTTAACCCGGCCACCAGCATTCTTCCCTCAGCAATCCCTCACCAGGTTGTCTACCAGAAGGTCACCAGCATTATTCCCTCAGCAATCTCTCACCAGGCGGTCTACCAGAAGGTCTAACCCAACCACCAGCATTCTTCCCTCAGCAATCTCTCAGCAGGCGGTCTACCAGAAGTTCTGACCCGGCCACCAGCATTCTTCCCTCAGCAATTTCTTGGAGGCTCAAATGCCCATGTAACATGAATGCAACTGCTCTGGCAGTTTTTGATGGATTTGCAGAGGGGGGAATTGTCCTTCCAATCCAGCATAATATCTCCCCTTCCACTGATAGTTCCTCCTGAACTTGCCTGTAAAGATCCAGATCAGGCACCGTGGCTTAGCTGGTAGGCATGGGCGGGCCTTCAGCTAAGGCCATGGTGCCTGATCTGGATGGCCCGCCCATGCCTACCAGCTCATTAACCCTGGCCATAATGGGATTGTTTTGTTCAGCTGTGACCGCATGTTCTTGGCAGTAGCGGAGGCAGCTTTTGGTGTAGGCGGGGGGGGGACGGGTGGGCGGTGGATAATACAGCACCAGTGAGAGGCTGGGGTGTGCACTGGGCACAAAAGGGAAAACGGGGACGGGGGATCTGTTTTCATATGTCAGACCCTGCACTGCTTTTGGAACTCTATCATTTCTCTTGAACAACATTGTACTCCACTGTCCATCACTAGGTACTCGGGGCACCCCTCTCTCCAAGGTTTTGCTTGCAGGAGCACAATTGCCATAGGTGTTGAAATGCTGTCCACAAACTCCACCTCTGACCACTTGCTAAAATAATCTATAAGAGCAATGGCAAATTGTTTCCCCATAGTAAGGCAATGCATGGGACCTATGAAGGCCAGGCACTGTTCGTCCCGAACGGCTCAGGGAATCTGGATGGGAATAATCTGCAGGGGCCTAAAGGTTAGGATGCGGCAGATCATTCCCATCCACAATCTCTCACCAGGCGGTCTACCAGAAACTCTAACCCGGCCACCACCATTCTTCCCTCAGCAATCTCTCACCAGGCGGTCTACTAGAAGCTCTAACCCGGCCACCAGTGTTCTTCCCTCGGCCATCTCTCACCAGGCTGTCTACCAGTAGGTCTAACGCGACCACCAGCATTCTTCCCAAAGCAATCGCTCACCAGGCGGTCTACCAGAAGGTCTAACCCGGCCACCAGCATTCTTCCCTCGGCAATCTCTCAGGCTGTCTACCAGAAGGTCACCAGCATTCTTCCCTCAGCAATCTCTCACCAGGCAGTCTACCAGAAAGTCTACCCCGGCCACCAGCATTCTTCCAAAAGCAATCTCTCACCAGGCGGTCTCCCAGAAGGTCTTACCCAGCCACCAGCATTCTTCCCTCAGCAATCTCTCACCAGGCGGTCTACCAGAAGTTCTAACCCAAGGCCACCAGCATTCTTCCCTCAGCAATCTCTCACAAGGTGGTCTACCAGAAGATCTAACTCAGCCACCAGCATTCTTCCCAAAGCAATCTCTCACCAGGCGGTCTACCGGAAGTTCTAACCCGTGGCCACCAGCATTCTTCCCTCAGCAATCTCTCACCAGGCGGTCTACCAGAAGTTCTAACCCGGGGCCACCAGCATTCTTCCCTCAGCAATCTCTCACCAGGTGTTCTACCAGAGGATCTAACCTGGCCAACAGCATTCTTCCCTCAGCAATCTCTCACCAGGCGGTCTACCAGAAGTTCTAACCCGGGGCCACGTGCATTCTTCCGTCAGCAATCTCTCACCAGGCAGTATACCAGAAGGTCACCAGCATTCTTCCCTCAGCAATCTCTCACCAGGCGGTCTACCAGAAGGTCACCAGCATTCTTCCCTAAAAAATCTCTCACCAGGCGGTCTAGCAGAAGGTCTAACCCGGCCAACAGTATTCTCCCCGCAGCAATCTCTTACCAGGTGGTCTACCAGAAGGTCACCAGTATTCTTCCCTCAGCAATCTCTCACCAGGCAGTCCACCAAAAGGTCTAACCCAGCCACCAGCATTCTTCCCTCAGCAATCTCTCACCAGGCGGTCTACCAGAAGGTCTAACCCAGCCACCAGCATTCTTCCCTCAGCAATCTCTCACCAGGCTGTTTACCAGAAAGTCTAACCCGGCAACAAGCATTCTTCCCAAAGCAATCTCTCACCAGGCGGTCTACCAGAAGTTCTAACCCGGCCATCAGCATTCTTCCCTCAGCAATCTCTTACAAGGCGGTCTCCCAGAAGGTCTAACCTGGCCACCAGTATTCTCCCCTCAGCAATCTCTCACCAGGTCGTCTATCAGAAGGTCACCAGTATTCTTCCCTCAGCAATCTCTCACCAGGCGGTCTACCAGAAGGTCTAACCTGGCCACCAGCATTCTTCCCTCAGCAATCTCTCACCAGGCTGTTTACCAGAAGGTCTAACCCAGTCACAAGCATTCTTCCCAAAGCATTCTCTCACCAGGCGGTCTACCAGAAGTTCTAACCCGGGGCCACCAGCATTCTTCCCTCAGCAATGTCTCACCAGACGGTCTATCACGAGTTCTAACCCGGGGCCACCAGCATTCTTCCCAAAGCAATTGCTCACCAGGTGGTCTACCAGAACGTCTAACTCGGCCACCAGCATTCTTCGCTCAGCAATCTCTCACCAGGCGGTCTACCAGATGTTCTAACCCGGGGCCACCAGCATTCTTCACCCAGCAATCTCTCACCAGGTGTTCTACCAGAAGATCTAACCTGGCCCCCAGCATTCTTCCCTCAGCAATCTCTCACCAGGCGGTCTACCAGAAGTTCTAACCCGGAGCCACTTGCATTCTTCCGTCAGCAATCTCTCACCAGGCAGTATACCAGAAGGTCACCAGCATTCTTCCCTCAGCAATCTCTCACCAGGCTGTCCACCAAAAGGTCACCAGCATTCTTCCCTATAAAATCTCTCACCAGGCGGTCTACCAGAAGGTCTAACCCGGCCACCAGTATTCTCCCCTCATCAATCTCTCACCAGGTGGTCTACCAGAAGGTCACCATTCTTCCCTCAGCAATCTCTCACCAGGCAGTCCACCAGAAGGTCTAACCCAGCCACCAGCATTCTTCCCTCAGCAATCTCTCACCAGGCGGTCTACCAGAAGGTCTAACCCGGCCACCAGCATTCTTCCCTCAGCAATCTCTCACCAGGCTGTTTATCAGAAGGTCTAACCCAGCCACCAGCATTCTTCCCTCAGCAGTCTCTCACCAGGCGGTCTCCCAGAAGGTCTAACCCGGCCACCAGCATTCTCCCCTCAGCAATGTCTCACCAGATGGTCTACCAGAAGGTCACCAGCATTCTTCCCTCAGCAATCTCTCACCAGGCAGTCTGCCCGAAGTTCTAACCCAGCCACCAGCATTATTCCCTCAGCAATCTCTCACCAGGCGGACTACCAGATGGTCTAACCCAGCCACCAGTATTCTTCCCATTCACAATCTCTCACCAGGCCGTCTACCAGAAGGTCTAACCTAGTCACCAGCATTCTTCCCTCAGCATTCTCTCACCAGGCTGTTTACCAGAAGGTCTAACCCGGCCACAAGCATTCTTCCCAAAGCATTCTCTCACCAGGCGGTCTACCAGAAGTTCTAACCCGGGGCCACCAGCATTCTTCCCTCAGCAATCTCTCACCAGACGGTCTATCAGGAGTTCTAACCCGGGGCCACCAGCATTCTTCCCAAAGAAATTGCTCACCAGGTGGTCTACCAGAACGTCTAACTCGGCCACCAGCATTCTTCCCTCAGCAATCTCTCACCAGGCAGTCTACCAGAAGTTCTAACCCGGGGCCACTTGCATTCTTCCGTCAGCAATCTCTCACCAGGCAGTAAACCAGAAGGTCACCAGCATTCTTCCCTCAGTAATCTCTCATCAGGCGGTCTACCAGAAGGTCACCAGCATTCTTCCCTATACAATCTCTCACCAAGCTGTCTACCAGAAGGTCAAACCTGGCCACCAGTATTCTCCCCTCAGCAATCTCTCACCAGGTGGTCTACCAGAAGGTCACCAGTATTCTTCCCTCAGCAATCTATCACCAGGCAGTCCACCAGAAGGTCTAACCCAGCCACCAGCATTCTTCCCTCAGCAATCTCTCACCAGGCGGTCTACCAGAAGGTCTAACCTGGCCACCAGCATTCTTCCCTCAGCAATCTCTCACCAGGCGGTCTACCAGAAGCTCTAACCCGACCACCAGCATTCTTCCCTCAGCAATCTCGCACCAGGTTGTCTACCAGTAGGTCTAACCCGGCCACCAGCATTCTTCCCAAAGCAATCTCTCACCAGGCGGTCTACCAGAAGGTCTAACCTGGCCACCAGCATTCTTCCCTAAGCAATCTCTCATCAGGCGGTCTACCAGAAGGTCATCAGCATTCTTCCCTCAGCAATCTCTCACCAGGCAGTCTACCAGAAGGTCTACCCCGGCCACCAGCATTCTTCCCAAATCAATCTCTCACCAGGCGGTCTACCTGAAGGTCTTACCCGGCCACCAGCATTCATCCCTCAGCAATCTCTCACCAGGCAGTCTACCAGAAGGTCTACCCCGGCCACCAGCATTCTTCCCAAAGCAATCTCTCACCAGGCGGTCTACCTGTAGGTCTTACCCGGCCACCAGCATTCACCCCTCAGCAATCTCTCACCAGGCAGTCTACCAGAAGGTCTACCCCGGCCACCAGTATTCTTCCCAAAGCAATGTCTCACCAGGCGGTCTACCAGAGGGTCTTACCCAGCCATCAGCATTCTTCCCTCAGCAATCTCTCACCAGGCGGTCTACCAGAAGTTCTAACCCATGGCCACCAGCATTCTTCCCTCAGCAATCTCTCACCAGGTGGTCTACCAGAAGATCTAACTCGGCCACCAGCATTTTTCCCAAAGCAATCTCTCACCAGGCCATCTACCAGACATTCTAACCCGGGGCCACCAGCATTCTTCCCTCAGCAATCCCTCACCAGGCGGTCTACCAGAAGTTCTAACCCGGGGCCACCAGCATTCTTCCCAAAGCAATCTCTCACCAGGCGGTCTACCAGAAGGTCTAACCCGGCCACCAGCATTCTTCCCTCAGCTATCTCTCACCAGACAGTTTACCAGAAGGTCTAACCCAGCCACAAGCATTCTTCCCAAAGCAATCTCTCACCAGGTGGTCTACCAGAAGTTCTAACCCGGCCACTAGCATTCTTCCCTCAGCAATCTCTCACCAGGCGGTCTCCCAGAAGGTCTAACCCGGCCACCAGCATTATCCCCTCAGCAATGTCTCACCAGGTGGTCTACCAGAAGGTCACCAATATTCTTCCCTCAGCAATCTCTCACCAGGCAGTCTACCAGAAGGTCTAACCCGGCCACCAGCATTCTTCCCTCAGCAATCTCTCACCAGGCGGTCTACCAGAAGGTCTAACCCGGCAACCAGCATTCTTCCCTCAGCAATCTCTCACCAGGCTGTCTACCAGAAGGTCACAGCATTCTTCCCTCAGCAATCTCTCACCAGTCAGTCTACCAGAATGTCTAACCGGACCACAAGCATTCTTCCCAAAGCAATCTCTCACCAGGCGGTTTACCAGAAGGTCTAACCGGACCACAAGCATTCTTCCCAAAGCAATCTCTCACCAGGCGGTCTACCAGAAGGTCATCAGCATTCTTCCCTCAGCAATCTCTCACCACGCTGTCTACCAGAAGGTCTAACCCTGCCACCAGCATTCTTCCCACAGTAATCTCTCACCAGGCAATCTACCAGAAGGTCTAACCCAGCCACCAGCATTCTTCCCTCAGCAATCTTGCACCAGGCGGTCTACCCAAGGTCTAACCCGGCCACCAGCATTCTTCCCAAAGCAATCTCTCACCAGGCGTTCTACCAGACGTTTTAACCCGGACACCAGCATTCTTCCCTCAGCAATCCCTCACCAGGTGGTCTACCAGAAGGTCACCAATATTCTTCCCTCAGCAATCTCTCACCAGGCAGTCTACCAGAAGGTCTAACCCGGCCACCAGCATTCTTCCCTCAGCAATCTCTCACCAGGCGGTCTACCAGAAGGTCTAACCCGGCAACCAGCATTCTTCCCTCAGCAATCTCTCACCAGGCTGTCTACCAGAAGGTCACAGCATTCTTCCCTCAGCAATCTCTCACCAGGCAGTCTACCAGAATGTCTAACCTGGCCACCAGCATTCTTCCCTCAGCAATCTCTCACCAGGCGGTTTACCAGAAGGTCTAACCGGACCACAAGCATTCTTCCCAAAGCAATCTCTCACCAGGCGGTCTACCAGAAGGTCACCGGCATTCTTCGATCAGCAATCTCTCACCAGGCGGTCTACCAGAAGGTCTAACCCGGCCACCAACATTCTTCCCAAAGCAATCTCTCACCAGGTGGTCTACCAGAAGGTCACCAGCATTCTTCCCTCAGCAATCTCTCACCACGCTGTCTACCAGAAGGTCTAACCCTGCCACCAGCATTCTTCCCACAGTAATTTCTCACCAGGCAGTCTACCAGAAGGTCTAACCCAGCCACCAGCATTCTTTCCTCAGTAATCTCGCACCAGGCGGTCTACCCAAGGTCTAACCCGGCCACCAGCATTCTTCCCAAAGCAATCTCTCACCAGGCGTTCTACCAGACGTTCTAACCCGGCCACCAGCATTCTTCCCTCAGCAATCCCTCACCAGGTTATCTACCAGAAGGTCACCAGCATTATTCCCTCAGCAATCTCTCACCAGGCGGTCTACCAGAAGGTCTAACCCAACCACCAGCATTCTTCCCTCAGCAATCTCTCAGCAGGCGGTCTACCAGAAGTTCTGACCCGGCCACCAGCATTCTTCCCTCAGCAATTTCTTGGAGGCTCAAATGCCCATGTAACATGAATGCAACTGCTCTGGCAGTTTTTGGTGGATTTGCAGAGGAGGGAATTGTCCTTCCAATCCAGCATAATATCTCCCCTTCCACTGATAGTTCCTCCTGAACTTGCCTGTAAAGATCCAGATCAGGCACCGTGGCCTAGCTGGTAGGCATGGGCGGGCCTTCAGCTAAGGCCATGGTGCCTGATCTGGATGGCCCGCCCATGCCTACCAGCTCATTAACCCTGGCCATAATGGGATTGTTTTGTTCAGCTGTGACCGCATGTTCTTGGCAGTAGCGGAGGCAGCTTTTGGTGTCGGCGGGGGGGGACGGGTGGGCGGTGGATAATACAGCACCAGTGAGAGGCTGGGGTGTGCACTGGGCACAAAAGGGAAAACGGGGACGGGGGATCTGTTTTCATATGTCAGACCCTGCACTGCTTTTGGAACTCTATCATTTCTCTTGAACAACATTGTACTCCACTGTCCATCACTAGGTACTCGGGGCACCCCTCTCTCCAAGGTTTTGCTTGCAGGAGCACAATTGCCATAGGTGTTGAAATGCTGTCCACAAACTCCACCTCTGACCACTTGCTAAAATAATCTATAAGAGCAATGGCAAATTGTTTCCCCATAGTAAGGCAATGCATGGGACCTATGAAGGCCAGGCGCTGTTCGTCCCGAACGGCGCAGGGAATCTGGATGGGAATAATCTGCAGGGGCCTAAAGGTTAGGATGCGGCAGATCATTCCCATCCACAATCTCTCACCAGGCGGTCTACCAGAAACTCTAACCCGGCCACCACCATTCTTCCCTCAGCAATCTCTCACCAGGCGGTCTACTAGAAGCTCTAACCCGGCCACCAGTGTTCTTCCCTCGGCCATCTCTCACCAGGCTGTCTACCAGTAGGTCTAACGCGACCACCAGCATTCTTCCCAAAGCAATCGCTCACCAGGCGGTCTACCAGAAGGTCTAACCCGGCCACCAGCATTCTTCCCTCGGCAATCTCTCAGGCTGTCTACCAGAAGGTCACCAGCATTCTTCCCTCAGCAATCTCTCACCAGGCAGTCTACCAGAAAGTCTACCCCGGCCACCAGCATTCTTCCCAAAGCAATCTCTCACCAGGCGGTCTACCAGAAGGTCTTACCCAGCCACCAGCATTCTTCCCTCAGCAATCTCTCAATAGGCGGTCTACCAGAAGTTCTAACCCAGGGCCACCAGCATTCTTCCCTCAGCAATCTCTCACAAGGTGGTCTACCAGAAGATCTAACTCAGCCACCAGCATTCTTCCCAAAGCAATCTCTCACCAGGCGGTCTACCAGAAGTTCTAACCCGTGGCCACCAGCATTCTTCCCTCAGCAATCTCTCACCAGGCGGTCTACCAGAAGTTCTAACCCGTGGCCACCAGCATTCTTCCCTCAGCAATCTCTCACCAGGCGGTCTACCAGAAGTTCTAACCCGGGGTCACCAGCATTCTTCCCTCAGCAATCTCTCACCAGGCTGTTTACCAGAAGGTCTAACCCGGCCACAAGCATTCTTCCCAAAGCATTCTCTCACCAGGCGGTCTACCAGAAGTTCTAACCCGGGGCCACCAGCATTCTTCCCTCAGCAATCTCTCACCAGACGGTCTATCAGGAGTTCTAACCCGGGGCCACCAGCATTCTTCCCAAAGCAATCGCTCAACAGGTGGTCTACCAGAACGTCTAACTCGGCCACCAGCATTCTTCCCTCAGCAATCTCTCACCAGGCGGTCTACCAGATGTTCTAACCCTGGGCCACCAGCATTCTTCCCCCAGCAATCTCTCACCAGGTGTTCTAACAGAAGATCTAACCTGCCCCCCAGCATTCTTCCCTCAGCAATCTCTCACCAGGCGGTCTACCAGAAGTTCAAACCCGGGGCCACTTGCATTCTTCCGTCAGCAATCTCTCAGCAGGCAGTATACCAGAAGGTCACCAGCATTCTTCCCTCAGCAATCTCTCACCAGGCGGTCCACCAAAAGGTCACCAGCATTCTTCCCTGTAAAATCTCTCACCAGGCGGTCTACCAGAAGGTCTAACCCGGCCACCAGTATTCTCCCCTCAGCAATCTCTCACCAGGTGGTCTACCAGAAGGTCACCAGTATTCTTCCCTCAGCAATCTCTCACCAGGCAGTCCACCAGAAGGTCTAACCCAGCCACCAGCATTCTTCCCTCAGCAATCTCTCACCAGGCGGTCTACCAGAAGGTCTAACCCGGCCGCCAGCATTCTTCCCTCAGCAATCTCTCACCAGGCGGTCTACCAGAAGGTCTAACCCGGCCACCAACATTCTTCCCAAAGCAATCTCTCACCAGGTGGTCTACCAGAAGGTCACCAGCATTCTTCCCTCAGCAATCTCTCACCACGCTGTCTACCAGAAGGTCTAACCCTGCCACCAGCATTCTTCCCTCAGCAATCGCGCACCAGGCGGTCTACCCAAGGTCTAACCCGGCCACCAGCATTCTTCCCAAAGCAATCTCTCACCAGGCGTTCTACCAGACGTTTTAACCCGGCCACCAGCATTCTTCCCTCAGCAATCCCTCACCAGGTGGTCTACCAGAAGGTCACCAGCATTATTCCCCCAGCAATCTCTCACCAGGCGGTCTACCAGAAGGTCTAACCCGGCCACCAACATTCTTCCCTCAGCAATCTCTCACCAGGCGGTCTACCAGAAGGTCACTGGCATTCTTCGATCAGCAATCTCTCACCAGGCGGTCTACCAGAAGGTCTAACCCGGCCACCAACATTCTTCCCAAAGCAATCTCTCACCAGGTGGTCTACCAGAAGGTCACCAGCATTCTTCCCTCAGCAATCTCTCACCACGCTGTCTACCAGAAGGTCTAACCCTGCCACCAGCATTCTTCCCACAGTAATCTCTCACCAGGCAGTCTACCAGAAGGTCTAACCCAGCCACCAGCATTCTTCCCTCAGCAATCTCGCACCAGGCGGTCTACCCAAGGTCTAACCCGGCCACCAGCATTCTTCCCAAAGCAATCTCTCACCAGGCGTTCTACCAGACGTTTTAACCCGGCCACCAGCATTCTTCCCTCAGCAATCCCTCACCAGGTGGTCTACCAGAAGGTCACCAATATTCTTCCCTCAGCAATCTCTCACCAGGCAGTCTACCAGAAGGTCTAACCCGGCCACCAGCATTCTTCCCTCAGCAATCTCTCACCAGGCGGTCTACCAGAAGGTCTAACCTGGCAACCAGCATTCTTCCCTCAGCAATCTCTCACCAGGCTGTCTACCAGAAGGACACAGCATTCTTCCCTCAGCAATCTCTCACCAGGCAGTCTACCAGAATGTCTAACCCGGCCACCAGCATTCTTCCCTCAGCAATCTCTCACCAAGCGGTTTACCAGAAGGTCTAACCGGACCACAAGCATTCTTTCCAAAGCAATCTCTCACCAGGCGGTCTACCAGAAGGTCACCGGCATTCTTCGATCAGCAATCTCTCACCAGGCTGTCTACCAGAAGGTCTAACCCGGCCACCAACATTCTTCCCAAAGCAATCTCTCACCAGGTGGTCTACCAGAAGGTCACCAGCATTCTTCCCTCAGCAATCTCTCACCACGCTGTCTACCAGAAGGTCTAACCCTGCCACCAGCATTCTTCCCACAGTAATCTCTCACCAGGCAGTCTACCAGAAGGTCTAACCCAGCCACCAGCATTCTTCTCTCAGTAATCTCGCACCAGGCGGTCTACCCAAGGTCTAACCCGGCCACCAGCATTCTTCCCAAAGCAATCTCCTACCAGGCGTTCTACCAGACGTTTTAACCCGGCCACCAGCATTCTTCCCTCAGCAATCCCTCACCAGGTTGTCTACCAGAAGATCACCAGCATTATTCCCTCAGCAATCTCTCACCAGGCGGTCTACCAGAAGTCTAACCCAACCACCAACATTCTTCCCTCAGTAATATCTCACCAGGCGGTCTACCAGAAGATCTAACCCGGGGCCACTTGCATTCTTCCGTCAGCAATCTCTCACCAGGCAGTATACCAGAAGGTCACCAGCATTCTTCCCTCAGCAATCTCTCACCAGGCGGTCTACCAGAAGGTCACCAGCATTCTTCCCTAAAAAATCTCTCACCAGGCGGTCTACCAGAAGGTCTAACCCGGCCACCAGTATTCTCCCCTCAGCAATCTCTCACCAGGTGGTCTACCAGAAGGTCACCAGTATTCTTCCCTCAGCAATCTCTCACCAGGCAGTCCACCAAAAGGTCTAACCCAGCCACCAGCATTCTTCCCTCAGCAATCTCTCACCAGGCGGTCTACCAGAAGGTCTAACCCAGCCACCAGCATTCTTCCCTCAGCAATCTCTCACCAGGCTGTTTATCAGAAAGTCTAACCCGGCAACAAGCATTCTTCCCAAAGCAATCTCTCACTAGGCGGTCTACCAGAAGTTCTAACCCGGCCACCAGCATTCTTCCCTCAGCAATCTCTCACAAGGCGGTCTCCCAGAAGGTCTAACCTGGCCACCAGTATTCTCCCCTCAGCAATCTCTCACCAGGTCGTCTATCAGAAGGTCACCAGTATTCTTCCCTCAGCAATCTCTCACCAGGCAGTCCACCAGAAAGTCTAACCCAGCCACCAGCATTCTTCCCTCAGCAATCTCTCACCAGGCGGTCTACCAGAAGGTCTAACCTGGCCACCAGCATTCTTCCCTCAGCAATCTCTCACCAGGCTGTTTACCAGAAGGTCTAACCCAGCCACAAGCATTCTTCCCAAACCATTCTCTCACCAGGCGGTCTACCAGAAGTTCTAACCCGGGGCCACCAGCATTCTTCCCTCAGCAATCTCTCACCAGATGGTCTATCAGGAGTTCTAACCCGGGGCCACCAGCATTCTTCCCAAAGCAATTGCTCACCAGGTGGTCTACCAGAACGTCTAACTCGGCCACCAGCATTCTTCCCTCAGCAATCTCTCACCAGGCGGTCTACCAGATGTTCTAACCCGGGGCCACCAGCATTCTTCCCCCAGCAATCTCTCACCAGGTGTTCTACCAGAAGATCTAACCTGGCCCCCAGCATTCTTCCCTCAGCAATCTCTCACCAGGCGGTCTACCAGAAGTTCTAACCCGGAGCCACTTGCATTCTTCCGTCAGCAATCTCTCACCAGGCAGTATACCAGAAGGTCACCAGCATTCTTCCCTCAGCAAGCTCTCACCAGGCTGTCCACCAAAAGGTCACCAGCATTCTTCCCTATAAAATCTCTCACCATGCGGTCTACCAGAAGGTCTAACGCGGCCACCAGTATTCTCCCCTCAGCAATCTCTCACCAGGTGGTCTACCAGAAGGTCACCAGTATTCTTCCCTCAGCAATCTCTCACCAGGCAGTCCACCAGAAGGTCTAACCCAGCCACCAGCATTCTTCCCTCAGCAATCTCTCACCAGGCGGTCTACCAGAAGGTCTAACCCGGCCACCAGCATTCTTCCCTCAGCAATCTCTCACCAGGCTGTTTATCAGAAGGTCTAACCCAGCCACCAGCATTCTTCCCTCAGCAGTCTCTCACAAGGCGGTCTCCCAGAAGGTCTAACCCGGCCACCAGCATTCTCCCCTCAGCAATCTCTCACCAGGCAGTCTACCAGAAGGTCTACCCCGGCCACCAGCATTCTTCCCAAAGCAATCTCTCACCAGGCGGTCTACCAGAGGGTCTTACCCAGCTATCAGCATTCTTCCCTCAGCAATCTCTCACCAGGCGGTCTACCAGAAGTTCTAACCCATGGCCACCAGCATTCTTCCCTCAGCAATCTCTCACCAGGTGGTCTACCAGAAGATCTAACTCGGCCACCAGCATTTTTCCCAAAGCAATCTCTCACCAGGCCATCTACCAGACGTTCTAACCCGGGGCCACCAGCATTCTTCATCAGCAATCCCTCACCAGGCGGTCTACCAGAAGTTCTAACCCGGGGCCACCAGCATTCTTCCCAAAGCAATCTCTCACCAGGCGGTCTACCAGAAGGTCTAACCCGGCCACCAGCATTCTTCCCTCAGCTATCTCTCACCAGACGGTTTACCAGAAGGTCTAACCCAGCCACAAGCATTCTTCCCAAAGCAATCTCTCACCAGGTGGTCTACCAGAAGTTCTAACCCGGCCACTAGCATTCTTCCCTCAGCAATCTCTCACCAGGCGGTCTCCCAGAAGGTCTAACCCGGCCACCAGCATTATCCCCTCAGCAATGTCTCACCAGGTGGTCTACCAGAAGGTCACCAATATTCTTCCCTCAGCAATCTCTCACCAGGCAGTCTACCAGAAGGTCTAACCCGGCCACCAGCATTCTTCCCTCAGCAATCTCTCACCAGGCGGTCTACCAGAAGGTCTAACCGGCAACCAGCATTCTTCCCTCAGCAATCTCTCGCCAGGCTGTCTACCAGAAGGTCACAGCATTCTTCCCTCAGCAATCTCTCACCAGGCAGTCTACCAGAATGTCTAACCGGACCACAAGCATTCTTCCCAAAGCAATCTCTCACCAGGCGGTTTACCAGAAGGTCTAACCGGACCACAAGCATTCTTCCCAAAGCAATCTCTCAACAGGCGGTCTACCAGAAGGTCACCGGCATTCTTCGATCAGCAATCTCTCACCAGGCGGTCTACCAGAAGGTCTAACCCGGCCACCAACATTCTTCCCAAAGCAATCTCTCACCAGGTGGTCTACCAGAAGGTCACCAGCATTCTTCCCTCAGCAATCTCTCACCACGCTGTCTACCAGAAGGTCTAACCCTGCCACCAGCATTCTTCCCACAGTAATCTCTCACCAGGCAGTCTACCAGAAGGTCTAACCCAGCCACCAGCATTCTTCCCTCAGCAATCTCGCACCAGGCGGTCTACCCAAGTTCTAACCCAGCCACCAGCATTCTTCCCAAAGCAATCTCTCACCAGGCGTTCTACCAGACGTTTTAACCCGGCCACCAGCATTCTTCCCTCAGCAATCCCTCACCAGGTGGTCTACCAGAAGGTCACCAGCATTATTCCCTCAGCAATCTCTCACCAGGCGGTCTACCAGAAGGTCTAACCCGGCCACCAGCATTCTTCCCTCAGCAATCTCTCACCAGGCGGTCTACCAGAAGGTCACCGGCATTCTTCGATCAGCAATCTCTACCAACATTCTTCCCAAAGCAATCTCTCACCAGGTGGTCTACCAGAAGGTCACCAGCATTCTTCCCTCAGCAATCTCTCACCACGCTGTCTACCAGAAGGTCTAACCCTGCCACCAGCATTCTTCCCACAGTAATCTCTCACCAGGCAGTCTACCAGAAGGTCTAATCCAGCCACCAGCATTCTTCCCTCAGCAATCTCGCACCAGGCGGTCCACCCAAGGTCTAACCCGGCCACCAGCATTCTTCCCAAAGCAATCTCTCACCAGGCGTTCTACCAGACGTTTTAACCCGGCCACCAGCATTCTTCCCTCAGCAATCCCTCACCAGGTGGTCTACCAGAAGGTCACCAATATTTTTCCCTCAGCAATCTCTCACCAGGCAGTCTACCAGAAGGTCTAACCCGGCCACCAGCATTCTTCCCTCAGCAATCTCTCACCAGGCGGTCTACCAGAAGGTCTAACCCGGCAACCAGCATTCTTCCCTCAGCAATCTCTCACCAGGCTGTCTACCAGAAGGTCACAGCATTCTTCCCTCAGCAATCTCTCAACAGGCAGTCTACTAGAATGTCTAACCCGGCCACCAGCATTCTTCCCTCAGCAATCTCTCACCAGGCGGTTTACCAGAAGGTCTAACCGGACCACAAGCATTCTTCCCAAAGCAATCTCTCACCAGGCGGTCTACCAGAAGGTCACCGGCATTCTTCGATCAGCAATCTCTCACCAGGCGGTCTACCAGAAGGTCTAACCCGGCCACCAACATTCTTCCCAAAGCAATCTCTCACCAGGTGGTCTACCAGAAGGTCACCAGCATTCTTCCCTCAGCAATCTCTCACCACGCTGTCTACCAGAAGGTCTAACCCTGCCACCAGCATTCTTCCCACAGTAATCTCTCACCAGGCAGTCTACCAGAAGGTCTAACCCAGCCACCAGCATTCTTTCCTCAGTAATCTCGCACCAGGCGGTCTACCCAAGGTCTAACCCGGCCACCAGCATTCTTCCCAAAGCAATCTCTCACCAGGCGTTCTACCAGACGTTTTAACCCGGCCACCAGCATTCTTCCCTCAGCAATCCCTCACCAGGTTGTCTACCAGAAGGTCACCAGCATTATTCCCTCAGCAATCTCTCACCAGGCGGTCTACCAGAAGGTCTAACCCAACCACCAGCATTCTTACCTCAGCAATCTCTCAGCAGGCGGTCTACCAGAAGTTCTGACCCGGCCACCAGCATTCTTCCCTCAGCAATTTCTTGGAGGCTCAAATGCCCATGTAACATGAATGCAACTGCTCTGGCAGTTTTTGATGGATTTGCAGAGGGGGGAATTGTCCTTCCAATCCAGCATAATATCTCCCCTTCCACTGATAGTTCCTCCTGAACTTGCCTGTAAAGATCCAGATCAGGCACCGTGGCTTAGCTGGTAGGCATGGGCGGGCCTTCAGCTAAGGCCATGGTGCCTGATCTGGATGGCCCGCTCATGCCTACCAGCTCATTAACCCTGGCCATAATGGGATTGTTTTGTTCAGCTGTGACCGCATGTTCTTGGCAGTAGCGGAGGCAGCTTTTGGTGTAGGCAGGGGGGGGACGGGTGGGCGGTGGATAATACAGCACCAGTGAGAGGCTGGGGTGTGCACTGGGCACAAAAGGGAAAACGGGGACGGGGGATCTGTTTTCATATGTCAGACCCTGCACTGCTTTTGGAACTCTATCATTTCTCTTGAACAACATTGTACTCCACTGTCCATCACTAGGTACTCGGGGCACCCCTCTCTCCAAGGTTTTGCTTGCAGGAGCACAATTGCCATAGGTGTTGAAATGCTGTCCACAAACTCCACCTCTGACCACTTGCTAAAATAATCTATAAGAGCAATGGCAAATTGTTTCCCCATAGTAAGGCAATGCATGGGACCTATGAAGGCCAGGCACTGTTCGTCCCGAACGGCTCAGGGAATCTGGATGGGAATAATCTGCAGGGGCCTAAAGGTTAGGATGCGGCAGATCATTCCCATCCACAATCTCTCACCAGGCGGTCTACCAGAAACTCTAACCCGGCCACCACCATTCTTCCCTCAGCAATCTCTCACCAGGCGGTCTACTAGAAGCTCTAACCCGGCCACCAGTGTTCTTCCCTCGGCCATCTCTCACCAGGCTGTCTACCAGTAGGTCTAACGCGACCACCAGCATTCTTCCCAAAGCAATCGCTCACCAGGCGGTCTACCAGAAGGTCTAACCCGGCCACCAGCATTCTTCCCTCGGCAATCTCTCAGGCTGTCTACCAGAAGGTCACCAGCATTCTTCCCTCAGCAATCTCTCACCAGGCAGTCTACCAGAAAGTCTACCCCGGCCACCAGCATTCTTCCAAAAGCAATCTCTCACCAGGCGGTCTCCCAGAAGGTCTTACCCAGCCACCAGCATTCTTCCCTCAGCAATCTCTCACCAGGCGGTCTACCAGAAGTTCTAACCCAAGGCCACCAGCATTCTTCCCTCAGCAATCTCTCACAAGGTGGTCTACCAGAAGATCTAACTCAGCCACCAGCATTCTTCCCAAAGCAATCTCTCACCAGGCGGTCTACCGGAAGTTCTAACCCGTGGCCACCAGCATTCTTCCCTCAGCAATCTCTCACCAGGCGGTCTACCAGAAGTTCTAACCCGGGGCCACCAGCATTCTTCCCTCAGCAATCTCTCACCAGGTGTTCTACCAGAGGATCTAACCTGGCCAACAGCATTCTTCCCTCAGCAATCTCTCACCAGGCGGTCTACCAGAAGTTCTAACCCGGGGCCACTTGCATTCTTCCGTCAGCAATCTCTCACCAGGCAGTATACCAGAAGGTCACCAGCATTCTTCCCTCAGCAATCTCTCACCAGGCGGTCTACCAGAAGGTCACCAGCATTCTTCCCTAAAAAATCTCTCACCAGGCGGTCTAGCAGAAGGTCTAACCCGGCCAACAGTATTCTCCCCGCAGCAATCTCTTACCAGGTGGTCTACCAGAAGGTCACCAGTATTCTTCCCTCAGCAATCTCTCACCAGGCAGTCCACCAAAAGGTCTAACCCAGCCACCAGCATTCTTCCCTCAGCAATCTCTCACCAGGCGGTCTACCAGAAGGTCTAACCCAGCCACCAGCATTCTTCCCTCAGCAATCTCTCACCAGGCTGTTTACCAGAAAGTCTAACCCGGCAACAAGCATTCTTCCCAAAGCAATCTCTCACCAGGCGGTCTACCAGAAGTTCTAACCCGGCCATCAGCATTCTTCCCTCAGCAATCTCTTACAAGGCGGTCTCCCAGAAGGTCTAACCTGGCCACCAGTATTCTCCCCTCAGCAATCTCTCACCAGGTCGTCTATCAGAAGGTCACCAGTATTCTTCCCTCAGCAATCTCTCACCAGGCGGTCTACCAGAAGGTCTAACCTGGCCACCAGCATTCTTCCCTCAGCAATCTCTCACCAGGCTGTTTACCAGAAGGTCTAACCCAGTCACAAGCATTCTTCCCAAAGCATTCTCTCACCAGGCGGTCTACCAGAAGTTCTAACCCGGGGCCACCAGCATTCTTCCCTCAGCAATGTCTCACCAGACGGTCTATCACGAGTTCTAACCCGGGGCCACCAGCATTCTTCCCAAAGCAATTGCTCACCAGGTGGTCTACCAGAACGTCTAACTCGGCCACCAGCATTCTTCGCTCAGCAATCTCTCACCAGGCGGTCTACCAGATGTTCTAACCCGGGGCCACCAGCATTCTTCACCCAGCAATCTCTCACCAGGTGTTCTACCAGAAGATCTAACCTGGCCCCCAGCATTCTTCCCTCAGCAATCTCTCACCAGGCGGTCTACCAGAAGTTCTAACCCGGAGCCACTTGCATTCTTCCGTCAGCAATCTCTCACCAGGCAGTATACCAGAAGGTCACCAGCATTCTTCCCTCAGCAATCTCTCACCAGGCTGTCCACCAAAAGGTCACCAGCATTCTTCCCTATAAAATCTCTCACCAGGCGGTCTACCAGAAGGTCTAACCCGGCCACCAGTATTCTCCCCTCATCAATCTCTCACCAGGTGGTCTACCAGAAGGTCACCATTCTTCCCTCAGCAATCTCTCACCAGGCAGTCCACCAGAAGGTCTAACCCAGCCACCAGCATTCTTCCCTCAGCAATCTCTCACCAGGCGGTCTACCAGAAGGTCTAACCCGGCCACCAGCATTCTTCCCTCAGCAATCTCTCACCAGGCTGTTTATCAGAAGGTCTAACCCAGCCACCAGCATTCTTCCCTCAGCAGTCTCTCACCAGGCGGTCTCCCAGAAGGTCTAACCCGGCCACCAGCATTCTCCCCTCAGCAATGTCTCACCAGATGGTCTACCAGAAGGTCACCAGCATTCTTCCCTCAGCAATCTCTCACCAGGCAGTCTGCCCGAAGTTCTAACCCAGCCACCAGCATTATTCCCTCAGCAATCTCTCACCAGGCGGACTACCAGATGGTCTAACCCAGCCACCAGTATTCTTCCCATTCACAATCTCTCACCAGGCCGTCTACCAGAAGGTCTAACCTAGTCACCAGCATTCTTCCCTCAGCATTCTCTCACCAGGCTGTTTACCAGAAGGTCTAACCCGGCCACAAGCATTCTTCCCAAAGCATTCTCTCACCAGGCGGTCTACCAGAAGTTCTAACCCGGGGCCACCAGCATTCTTCCCTCAGCAATCTCTCACCAGACGGTCTATCAGGAGTTCTAACCCGGGGCCACCAGCATTCTTCCCAAAGAAATTGCTCACCAGGTGGTCTACCAGAACGTCTAACTCGGCCACCAGCATTCTTCCCTCAGCAATCTCTCACCAGGCAGTCTACCAGAAGTTCTAACCCGGGGCCACTTGCATTCTTCCGTCAGCAATCTCTCACCAGGCAGTAAACCAGAAGGTCACCAGCATTCTTCCCTCAGTAATCTCTCATCAGGCGGTCTACCAGAAGGTCACCAGCATTCTTCCCTATACAATCTCTCACCAAGCTGTCTACCAGAAGGTCAAACCTGGCCACCAGTATTCTCCCCTCAGCAATCTCTCACCAGGTGGTCTACCAGAAGGTCACCAGTATTCTTCCCTCAGCAATCTATCACCAGGCAGTCCACCAGAAGGTCTAACCCAGCCACCAGCATTCTTCCCTCAGCAATCTCTCACCAGGCGGTCTACCAGAAGGTCTAACCTGGCCACCAGCATTCTTCCCTCAGCAATCTCTCACCAGGCGGTCTACCAGAAGCTCTAACCCGACCACCAGCATTCTTCCCTCAGCAATCTCGCACCAGGTTGTCTACCAGTAGGTCTAACCCGGCCACCAGCATTCTTCCCAAAGCAATCTCTCACCAGGCGGTCTACCAGAAGGTCTAACCTGGCCACCAGCATTCTTCCCTAAGCAATCTCTCATCAGGCGGTCTACCAGAAGGTCATCAGCATTCTTCCCTCAGCAATCTCTCACCAGGCAGTCTACCAGAAGGTCTACCCCGGCCACCAGCATTCTTCCCAAAGCAATCTCTCACCAGGCGGTCTACCTGAAGGTCTTACCCGGCCACCAGCATTCATCCCTCAGCAATCTCTCACCAGGCAGTCTACCAGAAGGTCTACCCCGGCCACCAGCATTCTTCCCAAAGCAATCTCTCACCAGGCGGTCTACCTGTAGGTCTTACCCGGCCACCAGCATTCACCCCTCAGCAATCTCTCACCAGGCAGTCTACCAGAAGGTCTACCCCGGCCACCAGTATTCTTCCCAAAGCAATGTCTCACCAGGCGGTCTACCAGAGGGTCTTACCCAGCCATCAGCATTCTTCCCTCAGCAATCTCTCACCAGGCGGTCTACCAGAAGTTCTAACCCATGGCCACCAGCATTCTTCCCTCAGCAATCTCTCACCAGGTGGTCTACCAGAAGATCTAACTCGGCCACCAGCATTTTTCCCAAAGCAATCTCTCACCAGGCCATCTACCAGACATTCTAACCCGGGGCCACCAGCATTCTTCCCTCAGCAATCCCTCACCAGGCGGTCTACCAGAAGTTCTAACCCGGGGCCACCAGCATTCTTCCCAAAGCAATCTCTCACCAGGCGGTCTACCAGAAGGTCTAACCCGGCCACCAGCATTCTTCCCTCAGCTATCTCTCACCAGACGGTTTACCAGAAGGTCTAACCCAGCCACAAGCATTCTTCCCAAAGCAATCTCTCACCAGGTGGTCTACCAGAAGTTCTAACCCGGCCACTAGCATTCTTCCCTCAGCAATCTCTCACCAGGCGGTCTCCCAGAAGGTCTAACCCGGCCACCAGCATTATCCCCTCAGCAATGTCTCACCAGGTGGTCTACCAGAAGGTCACCAATATTCTTCCCTCAGCAATCTCTCACCAGGCAGTCTACCAGAAGGTCTAACCCGGCCACCAGCATTCTTCCCTCAGCAATCTCTCACCAGGCGGTCTACCAGAAGGTCTAACCCGGCAACCAGCATTCTTCCCTCAGCAATCTCTCACCAGGCTGTCTACCAGAAGGTCACAGCATTCTTCCCTCAGCAATCTCTCACCAGTCAGTCTACCAGAATGTCTAACCGGACCACAAGCATTCTTCCCAAAGCAATCTCTCACCAGGCGGTTTACCAGAAGGTCTAACCGGACCACAAGCATTCTTCCCAAAGCAATCTCTCACCAGGCGGTCTACCAGAAGGTCATCAGCATTCTTCCCTCAGCAATCTCTCACCACGCTGTCTACCAGAAGGTCTAACCCTGCCACCAGCATTCTTCCCACAGTAATCTCTCACCAGGCAATCTACCAGAAGGTCTAACCCAGCCACCAGCATTCTTCCCTCAGCAATCTTGCACCAGGCGGTCTACCCAAGGTCTAACCCGGCCACCAGCATTCTTCCCAAAGCAATCTCTCACCAGGCGTTCTACCAGACGTTTTAACCCGGACACCAGCATTCTTCCCTCAGCAATCCCTCACCAGGTGGTCTACCAGAAGGTCACCAATATTCTTCCCTCAGCAATCTCTCACCAGGCAGTCTACCAGAAGGTCTAACCCGGCCACCAGCATTCTTCCCTCAGCAATCTCTCACCAGGCGGTCTACCAGAAGGTCTAACCCGGCAACCAGCATTCTTCCCTCAGCAATCTCTCACCAGGCTGTCTACCAGAAGGTCACAGCATTCTTCCCTCAGCAATCTCTCACCAGGCAGTCTACCAGAATGTCTAACCTGGCCACCAGCATTCTTCCCTCAGCAATCTCTCACCAGGCGGTTTACCAGAAGGTCTAACCGGACCACAAGCATTCTTCCCAAAGCAATCTCTCACCAGGCGGTCTACCAGAAGGTCACCGGCATTCTTCGATCAGCAATCTCTCACCAGGCGGTCTACCAGAAGGTCTAACCCGGCCACCAACATTCTTCCCAAAGCAATCTCTCACCAGGTGGTCTACCAGAAGGTCACCAGCATTCTTCCCTCAGCAATCTCTCACCACGCTGTCTACCAGAAGGTCTAACCCTGCCACCAGCATTCTTCCCACAGTAATTTCTCACCAGGCAGTCTACCAGAAGGTCTAACCCAGCCACCAGCATTCTTTCCTCAGTAATCTCGCACCAGGCGGTCTACCCAAGGTCTAACCCGGCCACCAGCATTCTTCCCAAAGCAATCTCTCACCAGGCGTTCTACCAGACGTTCTAACCCGGCCACCAGCATTCTTCCCTCAGCAATCCCTCACCAGGTTATCTACCAGAAGGTCACCAGCATTATTCCCTCAGCAATCTCTCACCAGGCGGTCTACCAGAAGGTCTAACCCAACCACCAGCATTCTTCACTCAGCAATCTCTCAGCAGGCGGTCTACCAGAAGTTCTGACCCGGCCACCAGCATTCTTCCCTCAGCAATTTCTTGGAGGCTCAAATGCCCATGTAACATGAATGCAACTGCTCTGGCAGTTTTTGGTGGATTTGCAGAGGAGGGAATTGTCCTTCCAATCCAGCATAATATCTCCCCTTCCACTGATAGTTCCTCCTGAACTTGCCTGTAAAGATCCAGATCAGGCACCGTGGCCTAGCTGGTAGGCATGGGCGGGCCTTCAGCTAAGGCCATGGTGCCTGATCTGGATGGCCCGCCCATGCCTACCAGCTCATTAACCCTGGCCATAATGGGATTGTTTTGTTCAGCTGTGACCGCATGTTCTTGGCAGTAGCGGAGGCAGCTTTTGGTGTCGGCGGGGGGGGACGGGTGGGCGGTGGATAATACAGCACCAGTGAGAGGCTGGGGTGTGCACTGGGCACAAAAGGGAAAACGGGGACGGGGGATCTGTTTTCATATGTCAGACCCTGCACTGCTTTTGGAACTCTATCATTTCTCTTGAACAACATTGTACTCCACTGTCCATCACTAGGTACTCGGGGCACCCCTCTCTCCAAGGTTTTGCTTGCAGGAGCACAATTGCCATAGGTGTTGAAATGCTGTCCACAAACTCCACCTCTGACCACTTGCTAAAATAATCTATAAGAGCAATGGCAAATTGTTTCCCCATAGTAAGGCAATGCATGGGACCTATGAAGGCCAGGCGCTGTTCGTCCCGAACGGCGCAGGGAATCTGGATGGGAATAATCTGCAGGGGCCTAAAGGTTAGGATGCGGCAGATCATTCCCATCCACAATCTCTCACCAGGCGGTCTACCAGAAACTCTAACCCGGCCACCACCATTCTTCCCTCAGCAATCTCTCACCAGGCGGTCTACTAGAAGCTCTAACCCGGCCACCAGTGTTCTTCCCTCGGCCATCTCTCACCAGGCTGTCTACCAGTAGGTCTAACGCGACCACCAGCATTCTTCCCAAAGCAATCGCTCACCAGGCGGTCTACCAGAAGGTCTAACCCGGCCACCAGCATTCTTCCCTCGGCAATCTCTCAGGCTGTCTACCAGAAGGTCACCAGCATTCTTCCCTCAGCAATCTCTCACCAGGCAGTCTACCAGAAAGTCTACCCCGGCCACCAGCATTCTTCCCAAAGCAATCTCTCACCAGGCGGTCTACCAGAAGGTCTTACCCAGCCACCAGCATTCTTCCCTCAGCAATCTCTCACCAGGCGGTCTACCAGAAGTTCTAACCCAGGGCCACCAGCATTCTTCCCTCAGCAATCTCTCACAAGGTGGTCTACCAGAAGATCTAACTCAGCCACCAGCATTCTTCCCAAAGCAATCTCTCACCAGGCGGTCTACCAGAAGTTCTAACCCGTGGCCACCAGCATTCTTCCCTCAGCAATCTCTCACCAGGCGGTCTACCAGAAGTTCTAACCCGTGGCCACCAGCATTCTTCCCTCAGCAATCTCTCACCAGGCGGTCTACCAGAAGTTCTAACCCGGGGTCACCAGCATTCTTCCCTCAGCAATCTCTCACCAGGCTGTTTACCAGAAGGTCTAACCCGGCCACAAGCATTCTTCCCAAAGCATTCTCTCACCAGGCGGTCTACCAGAAGTTCTAACCCGGGGCCACCAGCATTCTTCCCTCAGCAATCTCTCACCAGACGGTCTATCAGGAGTTCTAACCCGGGGCCACCAGCATTCTTCCCAAAGCAATCGCTCAACAGGTGGTCTACCAGAACGTCTAACTCGGCCACCAGCATTCTTCCCTCAGCAATCTCTCACCAGGCGGTCTACCAGATGTTCTAACCCTGGGCCACCAGCATTCTTCCCCCAGCAATCTCTCACCAGGTGTTCTAACAGAAGATCTAACCTGCCCCCCAGCATTCTTCCCTCAGCAATCTCTCACCAGGCGGTCTACCAGAAGTTCAAACCCGGGGCCACTTGCATTCTTCCGTCAGCAATCTCTCAGCAGGCAGTATACCAGAAGGTCACCAGCATTCTTCCCTCAGCAATCTCTCACCAGGCGGTCCACCAAAAGGTCACCAGCATTCTTCCCTGTAAAATCTCTCACCAGGCGGTCTACCAGAAGGTCTAACCCGGCCACCAGTATTCTCCCCTCAGCAATCTCTCACCAGGTGGTCTACCAGAAGGTCACCAGTATTCTTCCCTCAGCAATCTCTCACCAGGCAGTCCACCAGAAGGTCTAACCCAGCCACCAGCATTCTTCCCTCAGCAATCTCTCACCAGGCGGTCTACCAGAAGGTCTAACCCGGCCGCCAGCATTCTTCCCTCAGCAATCTCTCACCAGGCGGTCTACCAGAAGGTCTAACCCGGCCACCAACATTCTTCCCAAAGCAATCTCTCACCAGGTGGTCTACCAGAAGGTCACCAGCATTCTTCCCTCAGCAATCTCTCACCACGCTGTCTACCAGAAGGTCTAACCCTGCCACCAGCATTCTTCCTACAGTAATCTCTCACCAGGCAGTCTACCAGAAGGTCTAACCCAGCCACCAGCATTCTTCCCTCAGCAATCGCGCACCAGGCGGTCTACCCAAGGTCTAACCCGGCCACCAGCATTCTTCCCTCGGCAATCTCTCAGGCTGTCTACCAGAAGGTCACCAGCATTCTTCCCTCAGCAATCTCTCACCAGGCAGTCTACCAGAAAGTCTACCCCGGCCACCAGCATTCTTCCCAAAGCAATCTCTCACCAGGCGGTCTACCAGAAGGTCTTACCCAGCCACCAGCATTCTTCCCTCAGCAATCTCTCACCAGGCGGTCTACCAGAAGTTCTAACCCAGGGCCACCAGCATTCTTCCCTCAGCAATCTCTCACAAGGTGGTCTACCAGAAGATCTAACTCAGCCACCAGCATTCTTCCCAAAGCAATCTCTCACCAGGCGGTCTACCAGAAGTTCTAACCCGTGGCCACCAGCATTCTTCCCTCAGCAATCTCTCACCAGGCGGTCTACCAGAAGTTCTAACCCGTGGCCACCAGCATTCTTCCCTCAGCAATCTCTCACCAGGCGGTCTACCAGAAGTTCTAACCCGGGGTCACCAGCATTCTTCCCTCAGCAATCTCTCACCAGGCTGTTTACCAGAAGGTCTAACCCGGCCACAAGCATTCTTCCCAAAGCATTCTCTCACCAGGCGGTCTACCAGAAGTTCTAACCCGGGGCCACCAGCATTCTTCCCTCAGCAATCTCTCACCAGACGGTCTATCAGGAGTTCTAACCCGGGGCCACCAGCATTCTTCCCAAAGCAATCGCTCAACAGGTGGTCTACCAGAACGTCTAACTCGGCCACCAGCATTCTTCCCTCAGCAATCTCTCACCAGGCGGTCTACCAGATGTTCTAACCCTGGGCCACCAGCATTCTTCCCCCAGCAATCTCTCACCAGGTGTTCTAACAGAAGATCTAACCTGCCCCCCAGCATTCTTCCCTCAGCAATCTCTCACCAGGCGGTCTACCAGAAGTTCAAACCCGGGGCCACTTGCATTCTTCCGTCAGCAATCTCTCAGCAGGCAGTATACCAGAAGGTCACCAGCATTCTTCCCTCAGCAATCTCTCACCAGGCGGTCCACCAAAAGGTCACCAGCATTCTTCCCTGTAAAATCTCTCACCAGGCGGTCTACCAGAAGGTCTAACCCGGCCACCAGTATTCTCCCCTCAGCAATCTCTCACCAGGTGGTCTACCAGAAGGTCACCAGTATTCTTCCCTCAGCAATCTCTCACCAGGCAGTCCACCAGAAGGTCTAACCCAGCCACCAGCATTCTTCCCTCAGCAATCTCTCACCAGGCGGTCTACCAGAAGGTCTAACCCGGCCGCCAGCATTCTTCCCTCAGCAATCTCTCACCAGGCGGTCTACCAGAAGGTCTAACCCGGCCACCAACATTCTTCCCAAAGCAATCTCTCACCAGGTGGTCTACCAGAAGGTCACCAGCATTCTTCCCTCAGCAATCTCTCACCACGCTGTCTACCAGAAGGTCTAACCCTGCCACCAGCATTCTTCCTACAGTAATCTCTCACCAGGCAGTCTACCAGAAGGTCTAACCCAGCCACCAGCATTCTTCCCTCAGCAATCGCGCACCAGGCGGTCTACCCAAGGTCTAACCCGGCCACCAGCATTCTTCCCAAAGCAATCTCTCACCAGGCGTTCTACCAGACGTTTTAACCCGGCAACCAGCATTCTTCCCTCAGCAATCCCTCACCAGGTGGTCTACCAGAAGGTCACCAGCATTATTCCCCCAGCAATCTCTCACCAGGCGGTCTACCAGAAGGTCTAACCCGGCCACCAACATTCTTCCCTCAGCAATCTCTCACCAGGCGGTCTACCAGAAGGTCACTGGCATTCTTCGATCAGCAATCTCTCACCAGGCGGTCTACCAGAAGGTCTAACCCGGCCACCAACATTCTTCCCAAAGCAATCTCTCACCAGGCAGTCTACCAGAAGGTCTAACCCAGCCACCAGCATTCTTCCCTCAGCAATCTCGCACCAGGCGGTCTACCCAAGGTCTAACCCGGCCACCAGCATTCTTCCCAAAGCAATCTCTCACCAGGCGTTCTACCAGACGTTTTAACCCGGCCACCAGCATTCTTCCCTCAGCAATCCCTCACCAGGTGGTCTACCAGAAGGTCACCAATATTCTTCCCTCAGCAATCTCTCACCAGGCAGTCTACCAGAAGGTCTAACCCGGCCACCAGCATTCTTCCCTCAGCAATCTCTCACCAGGCGGTCTACCAGAAGGTCTAACCTGGCAACCAGCATTCTTCCCTCAGCAATCTCTCACCAGGCTGTCTACCAGAAGGACACAGCATTCTTCCCTCAGCAATCTCTCACCAGGCAGTCTACCAGAATGTCTAACCCGGCCACCAGCATTCTTCCCTCAGCAATCTCTCACCAAGCGGTTTACCAGAAGGTCTAACCGGACCACAAGCATTCTTTCCAAAGCAATCTCTCACCAGGCGGTCTACCAGAAGGTCACCGGCATTCTTCGATCAGCAATCTCTCACCAGGCTGTCTACCAGAAGGTCTAACCCGGCCACCAACATTCTTCCCAAAGCAATCTCTCACCAGGTGGTCTACCAGAAGGTCACCAGCATTCTTCCCTCAGCAATCTCTCACCACGCTGTCTACCAGAAGGTCTAACCCTGCCACCAGCATTCTTCCCACAGTAATCTCTCACCAGGCAGTCTACCAGAAGGTCTAACCCAGCCACCAGCATTCTTCTCTCAGTAATCTCGTACCAGGCGGTCTACCCAAGGTCTAACCCGGCCACCAGCATTCTTCCCAAAGCAATCTCCTACCAGGCGTTCTACCAGACGTTTTAACCCGGCCACCAGCATTCTTCCCTCAGCAATCCCTCACCAGGTTGTCTACCAGAAGATCACCAGCATTATTCCCTCAGCAATCTCTCACCAGGCGGTCTACCAGAAGTCTAACCCAACCACCAACATTCTTCCCTCAGTAATATCTCACCAGGCGGTCTACCAGAAGATCTAACCCGGGGCCACTTGCATTCTTCCGTCAGCAATCTCTCACCAGGCAGTATACCAGAAGGTCACCAGCATTCTTCCCTCAGCAATCTCTCACCAGGCGGTCTACCAGAAGGTCACCAGCATTCTTCCCTAAAAAATCTCTCACCAGGCGGTCTACCAGAAGGTCTAACCCGGCCACCAGTATTCTCCCCTCAGCAATCTCTCACCAGGTGGTCTACCAGAAGGTCACCAGTATTCTTCCCTCAGCAATCTCTCACCAGGCAGTCCACCAAAAGGTCTAACCCAGCCACCAGCATTCTTCCCTCAGCAATCTCTCACCAGGCGGTCTACCAGAAGGTCTAACCCAGCCACCAGCATTCTTCCCTCAGCAATCTCTCACCAGGCTGTTTATCAGAAAGTCTAACCCGGCAACAAGCATTCTTCCCAAAGCAATCTCTCACTAGGCGGTCTACCAGAAGTTCTAACCCGGCCACCAGCATTCTTCCCTCAGCAATCTCTCACAAGGCGGTCTCCCAGAAGGTCTAACCTGGCCACCAGTATTCTCCCCTCAGCAATCTCTCACCAGGTCGTCTATCAGAAGGTCACCAGTATTCTTCCCTCAGCAATCTCTCACCAGGCAGTCCACCAGAAAGTCTAACCCAGCCACCAGCATTCTTCCCTCAGCAATCTCTCACCAGGCGGTCTACCAGAAAGTCTAACCTGGCCACCAGCATTCTTCCCTCAGCAATCTCTCACCAGGCTGTTTACCAGAAGGTCTAACCCAGCCACAAGCATTCTTCCCAAACCATTCTCTCACCAGGCGGTCTACCAGAAGTTCTAACCCGGGGCCACCAGCATTCTTCCCTCAGCAATCTCTCACCAGACGGTCTATCAGGAGTTCTAACCCGGGGCCACCAGCATTCTTCCCAAAGCAATTGCTCACCAGGTGGTCTACCAGAACGTCTAACTCGGCCACCAGCATTCTTCCCTCAGCAATCTCTCACCAGGCGGTCTACCAGATGTTCTAACCCGGGGCCACCAGCATTCTTCCCCCAGCAATCTCTCACCAGGTGTTCTACCAGAAGATCTAACCTGGCCCCCAGCATTCTTCCCTCAGCAATCTCTCACCAGGCGGTCTACCAGAAGTTCTAACCCAGAGCCACTTGCATTCTTCCGTCAGCAATCTCTCACCAGGCAGTATACCAGAAGGTCACCAGCATTCTTCCCTCAGCAAGCTCTCACCAGGCTGTCCACCAAAAGGTCACCAGCATTCTTCCCTATAAAATCTCTCACCATGCGGTCTACCAGAAGGTCTAACCCGGCCACCAGTATTCTCCCCTCAGCAATCTCTCACCAGGTGGTCTACCAGAAGGTCACCAGTATTCTTCCCTCAGCAATCTCTCACCAGGCAGTCCACCAGAAGGTCTAACCCAGCCACCAGCATTCTTCCCTCAGCAATCTCTCACCAGGCGGTCTACCAGAAGGTCTAACCCGGCCACCAGCATTCTTCCCTCAGCAATCTCTCACCAGGCTGTTTATCAGAAGGTCTAACCCAGCCACCAGCATTCTTCCCTCAGCAGTCTCTCACAAGGCGGTCTCCCAGAAGGTCTAACCCGGCCACCAGCATTCTCCCCTCAGCAATGTCTCACCAGATGGTCTACCAGAAGGTCACCAGCATTCTTCCCTCAGCAATCTCTCACCAGGCGGTCTACCCGAAGTTCTAACCCAGCCACCAGCATTATTCCCTCAGCAATCTCTCACCAGGCGGACTACCAGATGGTCTAACCCAGCCACCAGTATTCTTCCCATTCACAATCTCTCACCAGGCCGTCTACCAGAAGGTCTAACCTGGTCACCAGCATTCTTCCCTCAGCAATCTCTCACCAGGCTGTTTACCAGAAGGTCTAACCCGGCCACAAGCATTCTTCCCAAAGCATTCTCTCACCAGGCGGTCTACCAGAAGTTCTAACCCGGGGCCACCAGCATTCTTCCCTCAGCAATCTCTCACCAGACGGTCTATCAGGAGTTCTAACCCGGGGCCACCAGCATTCTTCCCAAAGCAATCGCTCAACAGGTGGTCTACCAGAACGTCTAGCTCGGCCACCAGCATTCTTCCCTCAGCAATCTCTCACCAGGCGGTCTACCAGATGTTCTAACCCGGGGCCACCAGCATTCTTCCCCCAGCAATCTCTCACCAGGTGTTCTAACAGAAGATCTAACCTGGCCCCCAGCATTCTTCCCTCAGCAATCTCTCACCAGGCGGTCTACCAGAAGTTCAAACCCGGGGCCACTTGCATTCTTCCGTCAGCAATCTCTCAGCAGGCAGTATACCAGAAGGTCACCAGCATTCTTCCCTCAGCAATCTCTCACCAGGCGGTCCACCAAAAGGTCACCAGCATTCTTCCCTGTAAAATCTCTCACCAGGCGGTCTACCAGAAGGTCTAACCCGGCCACCAGTATTCTCCCCTCAGCAATCTCTCACCAGGTGGTCTACCAGAAGGTCACCAGTATTCTTCCCTCAGCAATCTCTCACCAGGCAGTCCACCAGAAGGTCTAACCCAGCCACCAGCATTCTTCCCTCAGCAATCTCTCACCAGGCGGTCTACCAGAAGGTCTAACCCGGCCGCCAGCATTCTTCCCTCAGCAATCTCTCACCAGGCTGTTTACCAGAAGGTCTAACCCGGCCACAAGCATTCTTCCCAAAGCAATCTCTCACCAGGCAGTCTACCAGAAGTTCTAACCCAGCCACCAGCATTCTTCCCTCAGCAGTCTCTCACAAGGCGGTCTCCCAGAAGGTCTAACCCGGCCACCAGCATTCTCCCCTCAGCAATGTCTCACCAGATGGTCTATCAGAAGGTCACCAACATTCTTCCCTCAGCAATCTCTCACCAGGAGGTCTACCAGAAGGTCTAACACGGCCACCAGGATTATTCCCTCAGCAATCTCTCACCGGGCAGTCTACCAGAAGGTCTAACCCGGCCACCAGCATTCTTACCTCAGCAATCTCTCACCAGGCGGTCTACCCGAAGTTCTAACCTAGCCACCAGCATTATTCCCTCAGCAATCTCTCACCAGGCGGACTACCAGATGGTCTAACCCAGCCACCAGTATTCTTCCCATTCACAATCTCTCACCAGGCCATCTACCAGAAGGTCTAACCTGGTCACCAGCATTATTCCCTCAGCAATCTCTCACCAGGCGGTCTACTAGAAGGTCTAACCCGACCACCAACATTCTTCCCTCAGCAACCTCTCACCAGGCGGTCTACCAGAGTGTCTAACCCAGCCACCATCATTATTCCCTCAGCAATCTCTCAACAGGTGGTCTACCAGAAGGTCTAACCCAGCCACCAGCATTCTCCCCTCAGCAATCTCTCACCAGGCAATCTACCAGAAGGTCACAAGCATTCTTCCATCAGCAATCTCTCACCAGGCAGTCTACCAGAACGTTTAATCCAGCCACCAGCATTCTTCCCTCAGCAATCTCTCACCAGGCGGTCCACCAGAAGGTCTACCCCGGCCACCAGCCTTCTTCCCTCAGCAGTCTCTCACCAGGCAGTCTACCAGAAGGACTTACCCGGCCACCAGCATTCTTCCCTCAGCAATCTCTCACCAGGCAGTCTACCAGAAGGTCTAACCCGGCCACCAGTATTCTTCCCATCCACAATCTCTCACCAGGCGGTCTACCAGAAGGTCTAACCCAACCACCAGCATTCTTCCCTCAGCATTCTCTCACCAGGCGGTCTACCAGAAGGTCTAACCTGGCCACCAGCATTCTTCCCTCAGCAATCTCTCACCAGGCGGTCTACCAGAAGTTCTAACCCGGGGCCACTTGCATTCTTCTGTCAGCAATCTCTCACCAGGCAGTAAACCAGAAGGTCACCAGCATTCTTCCCTCAGTAATCTCTCATCAGGCGGTCTACCAGAAGGTCACCAGCATTCTTCCCTATACAATCTCTCACCAAGCTGTCTACCAGAAGGTCAAACCTGGCCACCAGTATTCTCCCCTCAGCAATCTCTCACCAGGTGGTCTACCAGAAGGTCACCAGTATTCTTCCCTCAGCAATCTATCACCAGGCAGTCCACCAGAAGATCTAACCCAGCCACCAGCATTCTTCCCTCAGCAATCTCTCACCAGGCGGTCTACCAGAAGGTCTAACCTGGCCACCAGCATTCTTCCCTCAGCAATCTCTCACCAGGCGGTCTACCAGAAGCTCTAACCCGACCACCAGCATTCTTCCCTCAGCAATCTCGCACCAGGTTGTCTACCAGTAGGTCTAACCCGGCCACCAGCATTCTTCCCAAAGCAATCTCTCACCAGGCGGTCTACCAGAAGGTCTAACCTGGCCACCAGCATTCTTCCCTCAGCAATCTCTCATCAGGCGGTCTACCAGAAGGTCATCAGCATTCTTCCCTCAGCAATCTCTCACCAGGCAGTCTACCAGAAGGTCTACCCCGGCCACCAGCATTCTTCCCAAAGCAATCTCTCACCAGGCGGTCTACCTGAAGGTCTTACCCGGCCACCAGCATTCACCCCTCAGCAATCTCTCACCAGGCAGTCTACCAGAAGGTCTACCCCGGCCACCAGCATTCTTCCCAAAGCAATCTCTCACCAGGCGGTCTACCTGAAGGTCTTACCCGGCCACCAGCATTCACCCCTCAGCAATCTCTCACCAGGCAGTCTACCAGAAGGTCTACCCCGGCCACCAGCATTCTTCCCAAAGCAATCTCTCACCAGGCGGTCTACCAGAGGGTCTTACCCAGCTATCAGCATTCTTCCCTCAGCAATCTCTCACCAGGCGGTCTACCAGAAGTTCTAACCCATGGCCACCAGCATTCTTCCCTCAGCAATCTCTCACCAGGTGGTCTACCAGAAGATCTAACTCGGCCACCAGCATTTTTCCCAAAGCAATCTCTCACCAGGCCATCTACCAGACGTTCTAACCCGGGGCCACCAGCATTCTTCATCAGCAATCCCTCACCAGGCGGTCTACCAGAAGTTCTAACCCGGGGCCACCAGCATTCTTCCCAAAGCAATCTCTCACCAGGCGGTCTACCAGAAGGTCTAACCCGGCCACCAGCATTCTTCCCTCAGCTATCTCTCACCAGACGGTTTACCAGAAGGTCTAACCCAGCCACAAGCATTCTTCCCAAAGCAATCTCTCACCAGGTGGTCTACCAGAAGTTCTA
Source organism: Ambystoma mexicanum (assembly GCF_040938575.1). Lineage (NCBI taxonomy): Eukaryota > Metazoa > Chordata > Amphibia > Caudata > Ambystomatidae > Ambystoma > Ambystoma mexicanum. Next base: position 285,648,310 of record NC_090921.1, on the reverse strand, counting down.
ACCCGGCCACTAGCATTCTTCCCTCAGCAATCTCTCACCAGGCGGTCTCCCAGAAGGTCTAACCCGGCCACCAGCATTATCCCCTCAGCAATGTCTCACCAGGTGGTCTACCAGAAGGTCACCAATATTCTTCCCTCAGCAATCTCTCACCAGGCAGTCTACCAGAAGGTCTAACCCGGCCACCAGCATTCTTCCCTCAGCAATCTCTCACCAGGCGGTCTACCAGAAGGTCTAACCGGCAACCAGCATTCTTCCCTCAGCAATCTCTCGCCAGGCTGTCTACCAGAAGGTCACAGCATTCTTCCCTCAGCAATCTCTCACCAGGCAGTCTACCAGAATGTCTAACCGGACCACAAGCATTCTTCCCAAAGCAATCTCTCACCAGGCGGTTTACCAGAAGGTCTAACCGGACCACAAGCATTCTTCCCAAAGCAATCTCTCACCAGGCGGTCTACCAGAAGGTCACCGGCATTCTTCGATCAGCAATCTCTCACCAGGCGGTCTACCAGAAGGTCTAACCCAGCCACCAACATTCTTCCCAAAGCAATCTCTCACCAGGTGGTCTACCAGAAGGTCACCAGCATTCTTCCCTCAGCAATCTCTCACCACGCTGTCTACCAGAAGGTCTAACCCTGCCACCAGCATTCTTCCCACAGCAATCTCTCACCAAGCTGTCTACCAGAAGGTCAAACCTGGCCACCAGTATTCTCCCCTCAGCAATCTCTCACCAGGTGGTCTACCAGAAGGTCACCAGTATTCTTCCCTCAGCAATCTATCACCAGGCAGTCCACCAGAAGATCTAACCCAGCCACCAGCATTCTTCCCTCAGCAATCTCTCACCAGGCGGTCTACCAGAAGGTCTAACCTGGCCACCAGCATTCTTCCCTCAGCAATCTCTCACCAGGCGGTCTACCAGAAGCTCTAACCCGACCACCAGCATTCTTCCCTCAGCAATCTCGCACCAGGTTGTCTACCAGTAGGTCTAACCCGGCCACCAGCATTCTTCCCAAAGCAATCTCTCACCAGGCGGTCTACCAGAAGGTCTAACCTGGCCACCAGCATTCTTCCCTCAGCAATCTCTCATCAGGCGCTCTACCAGAAGGTCATCAGCATTCTTCCCTCAGCAATCTCTCACCAGGCAGTCTACCAGAAGGTCTACCCCGGCCACCAGCATTCTTCCCAAAGCAATCTCTCACCAGGCGGTCTACCTGAAGGTCTTACCCGGCCACCAGCATTCACCCCTCAGCAATCTCTCACCAGGCAGTCTACCAGAAGGTCTACCCCGGCCACCAGCATTCTTCCCAAAGCAATCTCTCACCAGGCGGTCTACCTGAAGGTCTTACCCGGCCACCAGCATTCACCCCTCAGCAATCTCTCACCAGGCAGTCTACCAGAAGGTCTACCCCGGCCACCAGCATTCTTCCCAAAGCAATCTCTCACCAGGCGGTCTACCAGAGGGTCTTACCCAGCTATCAGCATTCTTCCCTCAGCAATCTCTCACCAGGCGGTCTACCAGAAGTTCTAACCCATGGCCACCAGCATTCTTCCCTCAGCAATCTCTCACCAGGTGGTCTACCAGAAGATCTAACTCGGCCACCAGCATTTTTCCCAAAGCAATCTCTCACCAGGCCATCTACCAGACGTTCTAACCCGGGGCCACCAGCATTCTTCATCAGCAATCCCTCACCAGGCGGTCTACCAGAAGTTCTAACCCGGGGCCACCAGCATTCTTCCCAAAGCAATCTCTCACCAGGCGGTCTACCAGAAGGTCTAACCCGTCCGCCAGCATTCTTCCCTCAGCTATCTCTCACCAGACGGTTTACCAGAAGGTCTAACCCAGCCACAAGCATTCTTCCCAAAGCAATCTCTCACCAGGTGGTCTACCAGAAGTTCTAACCCGGCCACTAGCATTCTTCCCTCAGCAATCTCTCACCAGGCGGTCTCCCAGAAGGTCTAACCCGGCCACCAGCATTATCCCCTCAGCAATGTCTCACCAGGTGGTCTACCAGAAGGTCACCAATATTCTTCCCTCAGCAATCTCTCACCAGGCAGTCTACCAGAAGGTCTAACCCGGCCACCAGCATTCTTCCCTCAGCAATCTCTCACCAGGCGGTCTACCAGAAGGTCTAACCGGCAACCAGCATTCTTCCCTCAGCAATCTCTCGCCAGGCTGTCTACCAGAAGGTCACAGCATTCTTCCCTCAGCAATCTCTCACCAGGCAGTCTACCAGAATGTCTAACCGGACCACAAGCATTCTTCCCAAAGCAATCTCTCACCAAGCGGTTTACCAGAAGGTCTAACCGGACCACAAGCATTCTTCCCAAAGCAATCTCTCACCAGGCGGTCTACCAGAAGGTCACCGGCATTCTTCGATCAGCAATCTCTCACCAGGCGGTCTACCAGAAGGTCTAACCCAGCCACCAACATTCTTCCCAAAGCAATCTCTCACCAGGTGGTCTACCAGAAGGTCACCAGCATTCTTCCCTCAGCAATCTCTCACCACGCTGTCTACCAGAAGGTCTAACCCTGCCACCAGCATTCTTCCCACAGTAATCTCTCACCAGGCAGTCTACCAGAAGGTCTAACCCAGCCACCAGCATTCTTCCCTCAGCAATCTCGCACCAGGCGGTCTACCCAAGGTCTAACCCAGCCACCAGCATTCTTCCCAAAGCAATCTCTCACCAGGCGTTCTACCAGACGTTTTAACCCGGCCACCAGCATTCTTCCCTCAGCAATCCCTCACCAGGTGGTCTACCAGAAGGTCACCAGCATTATTCCCTCAGCAATCTCTCACCAGGTGGTCTACCAGAAGGTCTAACCCGGCCACCAGCATTCTTCCCTCAGCAATCTCTCACCAGGCGGTCTACCAGAAGGTCACCGGCATTCTTCGATCAGCAATCTCTACCAACATTCTTCCCAAAGCAATCTCTCACCAGGTGGTCTACCAGAAGGTCACCAGTATTCTTCCCTCAGCAATCTATCACCAGGCAGTCCACCAGAAGATCTAACCCAGCCACCAGCATTCTTCCCTCAGCAATCTCTCACCAGGCGGTCTACCAGAAGGTCTAACCTGGCCACCAGCATTCTTCCCTCAGCAATCTCTCACCAGGCGGTCTACCAGAAGCTCTAACCCGACCACCAGCATTCTTCCCTCAGCAATCTCGCACCAGGTTGTCTACCAGTAGGTCTAACCCGGCCACCAGCATTCTTCCCAAAGCAATCTCTCACCAGGCGGTCTACCAGAAGGTCTAACCTGGCCACCAGCATTCTTCCCTCAGCAATCTCATCAGGCGCTCTACCAGAAGGTCATCAGCATTCTTCCCTCAGCAATCTCTCACCAGGCAGTCTACCAAAAGGTCTACCCCGGCCACCAGCATTCTTCCCAAAGCAATCTCTCACCAGGCGGTCTACCTGAAGGTCTTACCCGGCCACCAGCATTCACCCCTCAGCAATCTCTCACCAGGCAGTCTACCAGAAGGTCTACCCCGGCCACCAGCATTCTTCCCAAAGCAATCTCTCACCAGGCGGTCTACCTGAAGGTCTTACCCGGCCACCAGCATTCACCCCTCAGCAATCTCTCACCAGGCAGTCTACCAGAAGGTCTACCCCGGCCACCAGCATTCTTCCCAAAGCAATCTCTCACCAGGCGGTCTACCAGAGGGTCTTACCCAGCTATCAGCATTCTTCCCTCAGCAATCTCTCACCAGGCGGTCTACCAGAAGTTCTAACCCATGGCCACCAGCATTCTTCCCTCAGCAATCTCTCACCAGGTGGTCTACCAGAAGATCTAACTCGGCCACCAGCATTTTTCCCAAAGCAATCTCTCACCAGGCCATCTACCAGACGTTCTAACCCGGGGCCACCAGCATTCTTCATCAGCAATCCCTCACCAGGCGGTCTACCAGAAGTTCTAACCCGGGGCCACCAGCATTCTTCCCAAAGCAATCTCTCACCAGGCGGTCTACCAGAAGGTCTAACCCGGCCACCAGCATTCTTCCCTCAGCTATCTCTCACCAGACGGTTTACCAGAAGGTCTAACCCAGCCACAAGCATTCTTCCCAAAGCAATCTCTCACCAGGTGGTCTACCAGAAGTTCTAACCCGGCCACTAGCATTCTTCCCTCAGCAATCTCTCACCAGGCGGTCTCCCAGAAGGTCTAACCCGGCCACCAGCATTATCCCCTCAGCAATGTCTCACCAGGTGGTCTACCAGAAGGTCACCAATATTCTTCCCTCAGCAATCTCTCACCAGGCAGTCTACCAGAAGGTCTAACCCGGCCACCAGCATTCTTCCCTCAGCAATCTCTCACCAGGCGGTCTACCAGAAGGTCTAACCGGCAACCAGCATTCTTCCCTCAGCAATCTCTCGCCAGGCTGTCTACCAGAAGGTCACAGCATTCTTCCCTCAGCAATCTCTCACCAGGCAGTCTACCAGAATGTCTAACCGGACCACAAGCATTCTTCCCAAAGCAATCTCTCACCAGGCGGTTTACCAGAAGGTCTAACCGGACCACAAGCATTCTTCCCAAAGCAATCTCTCACCAGGCGGTCTACCAGAAGGTCACCGGCATTCTTCGATCAGCAATCTCTCACCAGGCGGTCTACCAGAAGGTCTAACCCAGCCACCAACATTCTTCCCAAAGCAATCTCTCACCAGGTGGTCTACCAGAAGGTCACCAGCATTCTTCCCTCAGCAATCTCTCACCACGCTGTCTACCAGAAGGTCTAACCCTGCCACCAGCATTCTTCCCACAGTAATCTCTCACCAGGCAGTCTACCAGAAGGTCTAACCCAGCCACCAGCATTCTTCCCTCAGCAATCTCGCACCAGGCGGTCTACCCAAGGTCTAACCCAGCCACCAGCATTCTTCCCAAAGCAATCTCTCACCAGGCGTTCTACCAGACGTTTTAACCCGGCCACCAGCATTCTTCCCTCAGCAATCCCTCACCAGGTGGTCTACCAGAAGGTCACCAGCATTATTCCCTCAGCAATCTCTCACCAGGTGGTCTACCAGAAGGTCTAACCCGGCCACCAGCATTCTTCCCTCAGCAATCTCTCACCAGGCGGTCTACCAGAAGGTCACCGGCATTCTTCGATCAGCAATCTCTACCAACATTCTTCCCAAAGCAATCTCTCACCAGGTGGTCTACCAGAAGGTCACCAGCATTCTTCCCTCAGCAATCTCTCACCACGCTGTCTACCAGAAGGTCTAACCCTGCCACCAGCATTCTTCCCACAGTAATCTCTCACCAGGCAGTCTACCAGAAGGTCTAATCCAGCCACCAGCATTCTTCCCTCAGCAATCTCGCACCAGGCGGTCTACCCAAGGTCTAACCCGGCCACCAGCATTCTTCCCTCAGCAATCTCGCACCAGGCGGTCTACCCAAGGTCTAACCTGGCCACCAGCATTCTTCCCTCAGCAATCTCTCATCAGGCGGTCTACCAGAAGGTCATCAGCATTCTTCCCTCAGCAATCTCTCACCAGGCAGTCTACCAGAAGGTCTACCCCGGCCACCAGCATTCTTCCCAAAGCAATCTCTCACCAGGCGGTCTACCTGAAGGTCTTACCCGGCCACCAGCATTTACCCCTCAGCAATCTCTCACCAGGCAGTCTACCAGAAGGTCTACCCCGGCCACCAGCATTCTTCCCAAAGCAATCTCTCACCAGGCGGTCTACCTGAAGGTCTTACCCGGCCACCAGCATTCACCCCTCAGCAATCTCTCACCAGGCAGTCTACCAGAAGGTCTACCCCGGCCACCAGCATTCTTCCCAAAGCAATCTCTCACCAGGCGGTCTACCAGAGGGTCTTACCCAGCTATCAGCATTCTTCCCTCAGCAATCTCTCACCAGGCGGTCTACCAGAAGTTCTAACCCATGGCCACCAGCATTCTTCCCTCAGCAATCTCTCACCAGGTGGTCTACCAGAAGATCTAACTCGGCCACCAGCATTTTTCCCAAAGCAATCTCTCACCAGGCCATCTACCAGACGTTCTAACCCGGGGCCACCAGCATTCTTCATCAGCAATCCCTCACCAGGCGGTCTACCAGAAGTTCTAACCCGGGGCCACCAGCATTCTTCCCAAAGCAATCTCTCACCAGGCGGTCTACCAGAAGGTCTAACCCGGCCACCAGCATTCTTCCCTCAGCTATCTCTCACCAGACGGTTTACCAGAAGGTCTAACCCAGCCACAAGCATTCTTCCCAAAGCAATCTCTCACCAGGTGGTCTACCAGAAGTTCTAACCCGGCCACTAGCATTCTTCCCTCAGCAATCTCTCACCAGGCGGTCTCCCAGAAGGTCTAACCCGGCCACCAGCATTATCCCCTCAGCAATGTCTCACCAGGTGGTCTACCAGAAGGTCACCAATATTCTTCCCTCAGCAATCTCTCACCAGGCAGTCTACCAGAAGGTCTAACCCGGCCACCAGCATTCTTCCCTCAGCAATCTCTCACCAGGCGGTCTACCAGAAGGTCTAACCGGCAACCAGCATTCTTCCCTCAGCAATCTCTCGCCAGGCTGTCTACCAGAAGGTCACAGCATTCTTCCCTCAGCAATCTCTCACCAGGCAGTCTACCAGAATGTCTAACCGGACCACAAGCATTCTTCCCAAAGCAATCTCTCACCAGGCGGTTTACCAGAAGGTCTAACCGGACCACAAGCATTCTTCCCAAAGCAATCTCTCACCAGGCGGTCTACCAGAAGGTCACCGGCATTCTTCGATCAGCAATCTCTCACCAGGCGGTCTACCAGAAGGTCTAACCCAGCCACCAACATTCTTCCCAAAGCAATCTCTCACCAGGTGGTCTACCAGAAGGTCACCAGCATTCTTCCCTCAGCAATCTCTCACCACGCTGTCTACCAGAAGGTCTAACCCTGCCACCAGCATTCTTCCCACAGCAATCTCTCACCAAGCTGTCTACCAGAAGGTCAAACCTGGCCACCAGTATTCTCCCCTCAGCAATCTCTCACCAGGTGGTCTACCAGAAGGTCACCAGTATTCTTCCCTCAGCAATCTATCACCAGGCAGTCCACCAGAAGATCTAACCCAGCCACCAGCATTCTTCCCTCAGCAATCTCTCACCAGGCGGTCTACCAGAAGGTCTAACCTGGCCACCAGCATTCTTCCCTCAGCAATCTCTCACCAGGCGGTCTACCAGAAGCTCTAACCCGACCACCAGCATTCTTCCCTCAGCAATCTCGCACCAGGTTGTCTACCAGTAGGTCTAACCCGGCCACCAGCATTCTTCCCAAAGCAATCTCTCACCAGGCGGTCTACCAGAAGGTCTAACCTGGCCACCAGCATTCTTCCCTCAGCAATTTCTCATCAGGCGCTCTACCAGAAGGTCATCAGCATTCTTCCCTCAGCAATCTCTCACCAGGCAGTCTACCAGAAGGTCTACCCCGGCCACCAGCATTCTTCCCAAAGCAATCTCTCACCAGGCGGTCTACCTGAAGGTCTTACCCGGCCACCAGCATTCACCCCTCAGCAATCTCTCACCAGGCAGTCTACCAGAAGGTCTACCCCAGCCACCAGCATTCTTCCCAAAGCAATCTCTCACCAGGCGGTCTACCTGAAGGTCTTACCCGGCCACCAGCATTCACCCCTCAGCAATCTCTCACCAGGCAGTCTACCAGAAGGTCTACCCCGGCCACCAGCATTCTTCCCAAAGCAATCTCTCACCAGGCGGTCTACCAGAGGGTCTTACCCAGCTATCAGCATTCTTCCCTCAGCAATCTCTCACCAGGCGGTCTACCAGAAGTTCTAACCCATGGCCACCAGCATTCTTCCCTCAGCAATCTCTCACCAGGTGGTCTACCAGAAGATCTAACTCGGCCACCAGCATTTTTCCCAAAGCAATCTCTCACCAGGCCATCTACCAGACGTTCTAACCCGGGGCCACCAGCATTCTTCATAAGCAATCCCTCACCAGGCGGTCTACCAGAAGTTCTAACCCGGGGCCACCAGCATTCTTCCCAAAGCAATCTCTCACCAGGCGGTCTACCAGAAGGTCTAACCCGGCCACCAGCATTCTTCCCTCAGCTATCTCTCACCAGACGGTTTACCAGAAGGTCTAACCCAGCCACAAGCATTCTTCCCAAAGCAATCTCTCACCAGGTGGTCTACCAGAAGTTCTAACCCGGCCACTAGCATTCTTCCCTCAGCAATCTCTCACCAGGCGGTCTCCCAGAAGGTCTAACCCGGCCACCAGCATTATCCCCTCAGCAATGTCTCACCAGGTGGTCTACCAGAAGGTCACCAATATTCTTCCCTCAGCAATCTCTCACCAGGCAGTCTACCAGAAGGTCTAACCCGGCCACCAGCATTCTTCCCTCAGCAATCTCTCACCAGGCGGTCTACCAGAAGGTCTAACCGGCAACCAGCATTCTTCCCTCAGCAATCTCTCGCCAGGCTGTCTACCAGAAGGTCACAGCATTCTTCCCTCAGCAATCTCTCACCAGGCAGTCTACCAGAATGTCTAACCGGACCACAAGCATTCTTCCCAAAGCAATCTCTCACCAGGCGGTTTACCAGAAGGTCTAACCGGACCACAAGCATTCTTCCCAAAGCAATCTCTCACCAGGCGGTCTACCAGAAGGTCACCGGCATTCTTCGATCAGCAATCTCTCACCAGGCGGTCTACCAGAAGGTCTAACCCAGCCACCAACATTCTTCCCAAAGCAATCTCTCACCAGGTGGTCTACCAGAAGGTCACCAGCATTCTTCCCTCAGCAATCTCTCACCACGCTGTCTACCAGAAGGTCTAACCCTGCCACCAGCATTCTTCCCACAGTAATCTCTCACCAGGCAGTCTACCAGAAGGTCTAACCCAGCCACCAGCATTCTTCCCTCAGCAATCTCGCACCAGGCGGTCTACCCAAGGTCTAACCCAGCCACCAGCATTCTTCCCAAAGCAATCTCTCACCAGGCGTTCTACCAGACGTTTTAACCCGGCCACCAGCATTCTTCCCTCAGCAATCCCTCACCAGGTGGTCTACCAGAAGGTCACCAGCATTATTCCCTCAGCAATCTCTCACCAGGCGGTCTACCAGAAGGTCTAACCCGGCCACCAGCATTCTTCCCTCAGCAATCTCTCACCAGGCGGTCTACCAGAAGGTCACCGGCATTCTTCGATCAGCAATCTCTACCAACATTCTTCCCAAAGCAATCTCTCACCAGGTGGTCTACCAGAAGGTCACCAGCATTCTTCCCTCAGCAATCTCTCACCACGCTGTCTACCAGAAGGTCTAACCCTGCCACCAGCATTCTTCCCACAGTAATCTCTCACCAGGCAGTCTACCAGAAGGTCTAATCCAGCCACCAGCATTCTTCCCTCAGCAATCTCGCACCAGGCGGTCTACCCAAGGTCTAACCCGGCCACCAGCATTCTTCCCAAAGCAATCTCTCACCAGGCGTTCTACCAGACGTTTTAACCCGGCCACCAGCATTCTTCCCTCAGCAATCCCTCACCAGGTGGTCTACCAGAAGGTCACCAATATTTTTCCCTCAGCAATCTCTCACCAGGCAGTCTACCAGAAGGTCTAACCCGGCAACCAGCATTCTTCCCTCAGCAATCTCTCACCAGGCGGTCTACCAGAAGGTCTAACCCGGCAACCAGCATTCTTCCCTCAGCAATCTCTCACCAGGCTGTCTACCAGAAGGTCACAGCATTCTTCCCTCAGCAATCTCTCCACAGGCAGTCTACCAGAATGTCTAACCCGGCCACCAGCATTCTTCCCTCAGCAATCTCTCACCAGGCGGTTTACCAGAAGGTCTAACCGGACCACAAGCATTCTTCCCAAAGCAATCTCTCACCAGGCGGTCTACCAGAAGGTCACCGGCATTCTTCGATCAGCAATCTCTCACCAGGCGGTCTACCAGAAGGTCTAACCTGGCCACCAACATTCTTCCCAAAGCAATCTCTCACCAGGTGGTCTACCAGAAGGTCACAGCATTCTTCCCTCAGCAATCTCTCACCACGCTGTCTACCAGAAGGTCTAACCCTGCCACCAGCATTCTTCCCACAGTAATCTCTCACCAGGCAGTCTACCAGAAGGTCTAACCCAGCCACAAGCATTCTTTCCTCAGTAATCTCGCACCAGGCGGTCTACCCAAGGTCTAACCCGGCCACCAGCATTCTTCCCAAAGCAATCTCTCACCAGGCGTTCTACCAGACGTTTTAACCCGGCCACCAGCATTCTTCCCTCAGCAATCCCTCACCAGGTTGTCTACCAGAAGGTCACCAGCATTATTCCCTCAGCAATCACTCACCAGGCGGTCTAGCAGAAGGTCTAACCCAACCACCAGCATTCTTCCCTCAGCAATCTCTCAGCAGGCGGTCTACCAGAAGTTCTGACCCGGCCACCAGCATTCTTCCCTCAGCAATTTCTTGGAGGCTCAAATGCCCATGTAACATGAATGCAACTGCTCTGGCAGTTTTTGATGGATTTGCAGAGGGGGGAATTGTCCTTCCAATCCAGCATAATATCTCCCCTTCCACTGATAGTTCCTCCTGAACTTGCCTGTAAAGATCCAGATCAGGCACCGTGGCTTAGCTGGTAGGCATGGGCGGGCCTTCAGCTAAGGCCATGGTGCCTGATCTGGATGGCCCGCTCATGCCTACCAGCTCATTAACCCTGGCCATAATGGGATTGTTTTGTTCAGCTGTGACCGCATGTTCTTGGCAGTAGCGGAGGCAGCTTTTGGTGTAGGCGGGGGGGGGGACGGGTGGGCGGTGGATAATACAGCACCAGTGAGAGGCTGGGGTGTGCACTGGGCACAAAAGGGAAAACGGGGACGGGGGATCTGTTTTCATATGTCAGACCCTGCACTGCTTTTGGAACTCTATCATTTCTCTTGAACAACATTGTACTCCACTGTCCATCACTAGGTACTCGGGGCACCCCTCTCTCCAAGGTTTTGCTTGCAGGAGCACAATTGCCATAGGTGTTGAAATGCTGTCCACAAACTCCACCTCTGACCACTTGCTAAAATAATCTATAAGAGCAATGGGAAATTGTTTCCCCATAGTAAGGCAATGCATGGGACCTATGAAGGCCAGGCACTGTTCGTCCCGAACGGCGCAGGGAATCTGGATGGGAATAATCTGCAGGGGCCTAAAGGTTAGGATGCGGCAGATCATTCCCATCCACAATCTCTCACCAGGCGGTCTACCAGAAACTCTAACCCGGCCACCACCATTCTTCCCTCAGCAATCTCTCACCAGGCGGTCTACTAGAAGCTCTAACCCGGCCACCAGTGTTCTTCCCTCGGCCATCTCTCACCAGGCTGTCTACCAGTAGGTCTAACGCGACCACCAGCATTCTTCCCAAAGCAATCGCTCACCAGGCGGTCTACCAGAAGGTCTAACCCGGCCACCAGCATTCTTCCCTCGGCAATCTCTCAGGCTGTCTACCAGAAGGTCACCAGCATTCTTCCCTCAGCAATCTCTCACCAGGCAGTCTACCAGAAAGTCTACCCCGGCCACCAGCATTCTTCCAAAAGCAATCTCTCACCAGGCGGTCTCCCAGAAGGTCTTACCCAGCCACCAGCATTCTTCCCTCAGCAATCTCTCACCAGGCGGTCTACCAGAAGTTCTAACCCAAGGCCACCAGCATTCTTCCCTCAGCAATCTCTCACAAGGTGGTCTACCAGAAGATCTAACTCAGCCACCAGCATTCTTCCCAAAGCAATCTCTCACCAGGCGGTCTACCGGAAGTTCTAACCCGTGGCCACCAGCATTCTTCCCTCAGCAATCTCTCACCAGGCGGTCTACCAGAAGTTCTAACCCGGGGCCACCAGCATTCTTCCCTCAGCAATCTCTCACCAGGTGTTCTACCAGAGGATCTAACCTGGCCAACAGCATTCTTCCCTCAGCAATCTCTCACCAGGCGGTCTACCAGAAGTTCTAACCCGGGGCCACTTGCATTCTTCCGTCAGCAATCTCTCACCAGGCAGTATACCAGAAGGTCACCAGCATTCTTCCCTCAGCAATCTCTCACCAGGCGGTCTACCAGAAGGTCACCAGCATTCTTCCCTAAAAAATCTCTCACCAGGCGGTCTAGCAGAAGGTCTAACCCGGCCAACAGTATTCTCCCCGCAGCAATCTCTTACCAGGTGGTCTACCAGAAGGTCACCAGTATTCTTCCCTCAGCAATCTCTCACCAGGCAGTCCACCAAAAGGTCTAACCCAGCCACCAGCATTCTTCCCTCAGCAATCTCTCACCAGGCGGTCTACCAGAAGGTCTAACCCAGCCACCAGCATTCTTCCCTCAGCAATCTCTCACCAGGCTGTTTACCAGAAAGTCTAACCCGGCAACAAGCATTCTTCCCAAAGCAATCTCTCACCAGGCGGTCTACCAGAAGTTCTAACCCGGCCACCAGCATTCTTCCCTCAGCAATCTCTTACAAGGCGGTCTCCCAGAAGGTCTAACCTGGCCACCAGTATTCTCCCCTCAGCAATCTCTCACCAGGTCGTCTATCAGAAGGTCACCAGTATTCTTCCCTCAGCAATCTCTCACCAGGCGGTCTACCAGAAGGTCTAACCTGGCCACCAGCATTCTTCCCTCAGCAATCTCTCACCAGGCTGTTTACCAGAAGGTCTAACCCAGTCACAAGCATTCTTCCCAAAGCATTCTCTCACCAGGCGGTCTACCAGAAGTTCTAACCCGGGGCCACCAGCATTCTTCCCTCAGCAATGTCTCACCAGACGGTCTATCAGGAGTTCTAACCCGGGGCCACCAGCATTCTTCCCAAAGCAATTGCTCACCAGGTGGTCTACCAGAACGTCTAACTCGGCCACCAGCATTCTTCGCTCAGCAATCTCTCACCAGGCGGTCTACCAGATGTTCTAACCCGGGGCCACCAGCATTCTTCCCCCAGCAATCTCTCACCAGGTGTTCTACCAGAAGATCTAACCTGGCCCCCAGCATTCTTCCCTCAGCAATCTCTCACCAGGCGGTCTACCAGAAGTTCTAACCCGGAGCCACTTGCATTCTTCCGTCAGCAATCTCTCACCAGGCAGTATACCAGAAGGTCACCAGCATTCTTCCCTCAGCAATCTCTCACCAGGCTGTCCACCAAAAGGTCACCAGCATTCTTCCCTATAAAATCTCTCACCAGGCGGTCTACCAGAAGGTCTAACCCGGCCACCAGTATTCTCCCCTCATCAATCTCTCACCAGGTGGTCTACCAGAAGGTCACCAGTATTCTTCCCTCAGCAATCTCTCACCAGGCAGTCCACCAGAAGGTCTAACCCAGCCACCAGCATTCTTCCCTCAGCAATCTCTCACCAGGCGGTCTACCAGAAGGTCTAACCCGGCCACCAGCATTCTTCCCTCAGCAATCTCTCACCAGGCTGTTTATCAGAAGGTCTAACCCAGCCACCAGCATTCTTCCCTCAGCAGTCTCTCACCAGGCGGTCTCCCAGAAGGTCTAACCCGGCCACCAGCATTCTCCCCTCAGCAATGTCTCACCAGATGGTCTACCAGAAGGTCACCAGCATTCTTCCCTCAGCAATCTCTCACCAGGCAGTCTGCCCGAAGTTCTAACCCAGCCACCAGCATTATTCCCTCAGCAATCTCTCACCAGGCGGACTACCAGATGGTCTAACCCAGCCACCAGTATTCTTCCCATTCACAATCTCTCACCAGGCCGTCTACCAGAAGGTCTAACCTAGTCACCAGCATTCTTCCCTCAGCATTCTCTCACCAGGCTGTTTACCAGAAGGTCTAACCCGGCCACAAGCATTCTTCCCAAAGCATTCTCTCACCAGGCGGTCTACCAGAAGTTCTAACCCGGGGCCACCAGCATTCTTCCCTCAGCAATCTCTCACCAGACGGTCTATCAGGAGTTCTAACCCGGGGCCACCAGCATTCTTCCCAAAGAAATTGCTCACCAGGTTGTCTACCAGAACGTCTAACTCGGCCACCAGCATTCTTCCCTCAGCAATCTCTCACCAGGCGGTCTACCAGATGTTCTAACCCGGGGCCACCAGCATTCTTCCCCCAGCAATCTCTCACCAGGTGTTCTACCAGAAAGTCTAACCTGGCCCCCAGCATTCTTCCCTCAGCAATCTCTCACCAGGCGGTCTACCAGAAGTTCAAACCCGGGGCCACTTGCATTCTTCCGTCAGCAATCTCTCATCAGGCAGTATACCAGAAGGTCACCAGCATTCTTCCCTCAGCAATCTCTCACCAGGCGGTCCACCAAAAGGTCACCAGCATTCTTCCCTATAAAATCTCTCACCAGGCGGTCTACCAGAAGGTCTAACCCGGCCACCAGTATTCTCCCCTCAGCAATCTCTCACCAGGTGGTCTACCAGAAGGTCACCAGTATTCTTCCCTCAGCAATCTCTCACCAGGCAGTCCACCAGAAGGTCTAACCCAGCCACCAGCATTCTTCCCTCAGCAATCTCTCACCAGGCGGTCTACCAGAAGGTCTAACCCGGCCACCAGCATTCTTCCCTCAGCAATCTCTCACCAGGCTGTTTACCAGAAGGTCTAACCCGGCCACAAGCATTCTTCCCAAAGCAATCTCTCACCAGGCAGTCTACCAGAAGTTCTAACCCAGCCACCAGCATTCTTCCCTCAGCAGTCTCTCACAAGGCGGTCTCCCAGAAGGTCTAACCCGGCCACCAGCATTCTCCCCTCAGCAATGTCTCACCAGATGGTCTACCAGAAGGTCACCAACATTCTTCCCTCAGCAATCTCTCACCAGGAGGTCTACCAGAAGGTCTAACACGGCCACCAGCATTATTCCCTCAGCAATCTCTCACCGGGCAGTCTACCAGAAGGTCTAACCCGGCCACCAGCATTCTTCCCTCAGCAATCTCTCACCAGGCGGTCTACCCGAAGTTCTAACCCAGCCACCAGCATTATTCCCTCAGCAATCTCTCACCAGGCGGACTACCAGATGGTCTAACCCAGCCACCAGTATTCTTCCCATTCACAATCTCTCACCAGGCCATCTACCAGAAGGTCTAACCTGGTCACCAGCATTATTCCCTCAGCAATCTCTCACCAGGCGGTCTACTAGAAGGTCTAACCCAACCACCATCATTCTTCCCTCAGCAATCTCTCACCAGGCGGTCTACCAGAGTGTCTAACCCAGCCACCATCATTATTCCCTCAGCAATCTCTCACCAGGCGGTCTACCAGAAGATCTAACCTGGCCACCAGCATTCTTCCCTCAGCAATCTCTCAACAGGTGGTCTACCAGAAGGTCTAACCCAGCCACCAGCATTCTCCCCTCAGCAATCTCTCACCAGGCAGTCTACCAGAAGGTCACAAGCATTCTTCCATCAGCAATCTCTCACCAGGCAGTCTACCAGAACGTTTAATCCAGCCACCAGCATTCTTCCCTCAGCAATCTCTCACCAGGCGGTCTACCAGAAGGTCTACCCCGGCCACCAGCATTCTTCCCATCCACAATCTCTCACCAGGCGGTCTACCAGAAGGTCTAACCCGGGGCCACCAGCATTCTTCCCTCAGCAATCTCTCACCAGACGGTCTATCAGGAGTTCTAAAACGGGGCCACCAGCATTCTTCCCAAAGCAATCGCTCACCAGGTGGTCTACCAGAACGTCTAACTCGGCCACCAGCATTCTTCCCTCAGCAATCTCTCACCAGGCGGTCTACCAGATGTTACAACCCGGGGCCACCAGCATTCTTCCCCCAGCAATCTCTCACCAGGTGTTCTACCAGAAGATCTAACCTGGCCCCCAGCATTCTTCCCTCAGCAATCTCTCACCAGGCGGTCTACCAGAAGTTCTAACCCGGGGCCACTTGCATTCTTCCGTCAGCAATCTCTCATCAGGCAGTATACCAGATGGTCACCAGCATTCTTCCCTCAGCAATCTCTCACCAGGCTGTCCACCAAAAGGTCACCAGCATTCTTCCCTATAAAATCTCTCACCAGGCGGTCTACCAGAAGGTCTAACCCGGCCACCAGTATTCTCCCCTCAGCAATCTCTCACCAGGTGGTCTACCAGAAGGTCACCAGTATTCTTCCCTCAGCAATCTCTCACCAGGCAGTCCACCAGAAGGTCTAACCCAGCCAACAGCATTCTTCCCTCAGCAATCTCTCACCAGGCGGTCTACCAGAAGGTCTAACCCGGCCACCAGTATTCTTCCCTCAGCAATCTCTCACCAGGCTGTTTACCAGAAGGTCTAACCCGGCCACAAGCATTCTTCCCAAAGCAATCTCTCACCAGGCAGTCTACCAGAAGTTCTAACCCAGCCACCAGCATTCTTCCCTCAGCAGTCTCTCACAAGGCGGTCTCCCAGAAGGTCTAACCCGGCCACCAGCATTCTCCCCTCAGCAATGTCTCACCAGATGGTCTACCAGAACGTCTAACTCGGCCACCAGCATTCTTCCCTCAGCAATCTCTCACCAGGCGGTCTACCAGATGTTACAACCCGGGGCCACCAGCATTCTTCCCCCAGCAATCTCTCACCAGGTGTTCTACCAGAAGATCTAACCTGGCCCCCAGCATTCTTCCCTCAGCATTCTCTCACCAGGCGGTCTACCAGAAGTTCTAACCCGGGGCCACTTGCATTCTTCCGTCAGCAATCTCTCATCAGGCAGTATACCAGAAGGTCACCAGCATTCTTCCCTCAGCAATCTCTCACCAGGCTGTCCACCAAAAGGTCACCAGCATTCTTCCCCATAAAATCTCTCACCAGGCGGTCTACCAGAAGGTCTAACCCGGCCACCAGTATTCTCCCCTCAGCAATCTCTCACCAGGTGGTCTACCAGAAGGTCACCAGTATTCTTCCCTCAGCAATCTCTCACCAGGCAGTCCACCAGAAGGTCTAACCCAGCCACCAGCATTCTTCCCTCAGCAATCTCTCACCAGGCGGTCTACCAGAAGGTCTAACCCGGCCACCAGTATTCTTCCCTCAGCAATCTCTCACCAGGCTGTTTACCAGAAGGTCTAACCCGGCCACAAGCATTCTTCACAAAGCAATCTCTCACCAGGCAGTCTACCAGAAGTTCTAACCCAGCCACCAGCATTCTTCCCTCAGCAGTCTCTCACAAGGCGGTCTCCCAGAAGGTCTAACCCGGCCACCAGCATTCTCCCCTCAGCAATGTCTCACCAGATGGTCTACCAGAAGGTCACCAACATTCTTCCTGCAGCAATCTCTCACCAGGAGGTCTACCAGAAGGTCTAACACGGCCACCAGCATTATTCCCTCAGCAATCTCTCACCGGGCAGTCTACCAGAAGGTCTAACCCGGCCACCAGCATTCTTCCCTCAGCAATCTCTCACCAGGCGGTCTACCCGAAGTTCTAACCCAGCCACCAGCATTATTCCCTCAGCAATCTCTCACCAGGCGGACTACCAGATGGTCTAACCCAGCCACCAGTATTCTTCCCATTCACAATCTCTCACCAGGCCATCTACCAGAAGGTCTAACCTGGTCACCAGCATTATTCCCTCAGCAATCTCTCACCAGGCGGTCTACTAGAAGGTCTAACCCGACCACCAACATTCTTCCCTCAGCAATCTCTCACCAGGCGGTCTACCAGAGTGTCTAACGCAGCCACCATCATTATTCCCTCAGCAATCTCTCACCAGGCGGTCTACCAGAAGATCTAACCTGGCCACCAGCATTCTTCCCTCAGCAATCTCTCAACAAGTGGTCTACCAGAAGGTCTAACCCAGCCACCAGCATTCTCCCCTCAGCAATCTCTCACCAGGCAGTCTACCAGAAGGTCACAAGCATTCTTCCATCAGCAATCTCTCACCAGGCAGTCTACCAGAACATTTAATCCAGCCACCAGCATTCTTCCCTCAGCAATCTCTCACCAGGCGGTCTACCAGAAGGTCTACCCCGGCCACCAGCATTCTTCCCTCAGCAGTCTCTCACCTGGCAGTCTACCAGAAGGACTTACCCGGCCACCAGCATTCTTCCTTCAGCAATCTCTCACCAGGCAGTCTACCAGAAGGTCTAACCCGGCCACCAGTATTCTTCCCATCCACAATCTCTCACCAGGCGGTCTACCAGAAGGTCTAACCCGACCACCAGCATTCTTCCCTCAGCATTCTCTCACCAGGCGGTCTACCAGAAGGTCTAACCTGGCCACCAGCATTCTTCCCTCAGCAATCTCTCACCAGGCGGTCTACCAGAAGTTCTAACCCGGGGCCACTTGCATTCTTCCGTCAGCAATCTCTCACCAGGCAGTAAACCAGAAGGTCACCAGCATTCTTCCCTCAGTAATCTCTCACCAGGCAGTCTACCAGAAGGTCACAAGCATTCTTCCATCAGCAATCTCTCACCAGGCAGTCTACCAGAACGTTTAATCCAGCCACCAGCATTCTTCCCTCAGCAATCCCTCAGCAGGCGGTCTACCAGAAGGTCTACCCCGGCCACCAGCATTCTTCCCATCCACAATCTCTCACCAGGCGGTCTACCAGAAGGTCTAACCCAGGGCCACCAGCATTCTCCCCTCAGCAATCTCTCACCAGGCAGTCTACCAGAAGGTCACAAGCATTCTTCCATCAGCAATCTCTCACCAGGCAGTCTACCAGAACGTTTAATCCAGCCACCAGCATTCTTCCCTCAGCAATCTCTCACCAGGCGGTCTACCAGAAGGTCTAACCCAGCCACCAGCATTCTCCCCTCAGCAATCTCTCACCAGGCAGTCTACCAGAAGGTCACAAGCATTCTTCCATCAGCAATCTCTCACCAGGCAGTCTACCAGAACGTTTAATCCAGCCACCAGCATTCTTCCCTCAGCAATCTCTCACCAGGCGGTCTACCAGAAGGTCTACCCCGGCCACCAGCATTCTTCCCATCCACAATCTCTCACCAGGCGGTCTACCAGAAGGTCTAACCCGGGGCCACCAGCATTCTTCAATCAGCAATCTCTCACCAGACGGTCTATCAGGAGTTCTAACCCGGGGCCACCAGCATTCTTCCCAAAGCAATCGCTCACCAGGTGGTCTACCAGAACGTCTAACTCGGCCACCAGCATTCTTCCCTCAGCAATCTCTCACCAGGCGGTCTACCAGATGTTCTAACCGAGGGCCACCAGCATTCTTCCCCCAGCAATCTCTCACCAGGTGTTCTACCAGAAGATCTAACCTGGCCCCCAGCATTCTTCCCTCAGCAATCTCTCACTAGGCGGTCTACCAAAAGTTCTAACCCGGGGCCACTTGCATTCTTCCCTCAGCAATCTCTCACCAGGCGGTCCACCAAAAGGTCACCAGCATTCTTCCCTATAAAATCTCTCACCAGGCGGTCTACCAGAAGGTCTAACCCGGCCACCAGTATTCTCCCCTCAGCAATCTCTCACCAGGCAGTCTACCAGAAGGTCACAAGCATTCTTCCATCAGCAATCTCTCACCAGGCAGTCTACCAGAACGTTTAATCCAGCCACCAGCATTCTTCCCTCAGCAATCTCTCACCAGGCGGTCTACCAGAAGGTCTAACCCAGCCACCAGCATTCTCCCCTCAGCAATCTCTCACCAGGCAGTCTACCAGAAGGTCACAAGCATTCTTCCATCAGCAATCTCTCACCAGGCAGTCTACCAGAACGTTTAATCCAGCCACCAGCATTCTTCCCTCAGCAATCTCTCACCAGGCGGTCTACCAGAAGGTCTAACCCAGCCACCAGCATTCTCCCCTCAGCAATCTCTCACCAGGCAGTCTACCAGAAGGTCACAAGCATTCTTCCATCAGCAATCCCTCACCAGGCAGTCTACCAGAACGTTTAATCCAGCCACCAGCATTCTTCCCTCAGCAATCTCTCACCAGGTGGTCTACCAGAAGGTCTACCCCGGCCACCAGCATTCTTCCCATCCACAATCTCTCACCAGGCGGTCTACCAGAAGGTCTAACCCGGGGCCACCAGCATTCTTCAATCAGCAATCTCTCACCAGACGGTCTATCAGGAGTTCTAACCCGGGGCCACCAGCATTCTTCCCAAAGCAATCGCTCACCAGGTGGTCTACCAGAACGTCTAACTCGGCCACCAGCATTCTTCCCTCAGCAATCTCTCACCAGACGGTCTACCAGATGTTCTAACCCAGGGCCACCAGCATTCTTCCCCCAGCAATCTCTCACCAGGTGTTCTACCAGAAGATCTAACCTGGCCCCCAGCATTCTTCCCTCAGCAATCTCTCACTAGGCGGTCTACCAAAAGTTCTAACCCGGGGCCACTTGCATTCTTCCGTCAGCAATCTCTCATCAGGCAGTATACCAGAAGGGCACCAGCATTCTTCCCTCAGCAATCTCTCACCAGGCGGTCCACCAAAAGGTCACCAGCATTCTTCCCTATAAAATCTCTCACCAGGCGGTCTACCAGAAGGTCTAACCCGGCCACCAGTATTCTCCCCTCAGCAATCTCTCACCAGGTGGTCTACCAGAAGGTCACCAGTATTCTTCCCTCAGCAATCTCTCACCAGGCAGTCCACCAGAAGGTCTAACCCAGCCACCAGCATTCTCCCCTCAGCAATCTCTCACCAGGCAGTCTACCAGAAGGTCACAAGCATTCTTCCATCAGCAATCTCTCACCAGGCAGTCTACCAGAACGTTTAATCCAGCCACCAGCATTCTTCCCTCAGCAATCTCTCACCAGGCGGTCTACCAGAAGGTCTACCCCGGCCACCAGCATTCTTCCCATCCACAATCTCTCACCAGGCGGTCTACCAGAAGGTCTAACCCGGGGCCACCAGCATTCTTCAATCAGCAATCTCTCACCAGACGGTCTATCAGGAGTTCTAACCCGGGGCCACCAGCATTCTTCCCAAAGCAATCGCTCACCAGGTGGTCTACCAGAACGTCTAACTCGGCCACCAGCATTCTTCCCTCAGCAATCTCTCACCAGGCGGTCTACCAGATGTTCTAACCCAGGGCCACCAGCATTCTTCCCCCAGCAATCTCTCACCAGGTGTTCTACCAGAAGATCTAACCTGGCCCCCAGCATTCTTCCCTCAGCAATCTCTCACTAGGCGGTCTACCAAAAGTTCTAACCCGGGGCCACTTGCATTCTTCCCTCAGCAATCTCTCACCAGGCGGTCCACCAAAAGGTCACCAGCATTCTTCCCTATAAAATCTCTCACCAGGCGGTCTACCAGAAGGTCTAACCCGGCCACCAGTATTCTCCCCTCAGCAATCTCTCACCAGGCAGTCTACCAGAAGGTCACAAGCATTCTTCCATCAGCAATCTCTCACCAGGCAGTCTACCAGAACGTTTAATCCAGCCACCAGCATTCTTCCCTCAGCAATCTCTCACCAGGCGGTCTACCAGAAGGTCTAACCCAGCCACCAGCATTCTCCCCTCAGCAATCTCTCACCAGGCAGTCTACCAGAAGGTCACAAGCATTCTTCCATCAGCAATCTCTCACCAGGCAGTCTACCAGAACGTTTAATCCAGCCACCAGCATTCTTCCCTCAGCAATCTCTCACCAGGCGGTCTACCAGAAGGTCTAACCCAGCCACCAGCATTCTCCCCTCAGCAATCTCTCACCAGGCAGTCTACCAGAAGGTCACAAGCATTCTTCCATCAGCAATCTCTCACCAGACAGTCTACCAGAACGTTTAATCCAGCCACCAGCATTCTTCCCTCAGCAATCTCTCACCAGGCGGTCTACCAGAAGGTCTACCCCGGCCACCAGCATTCTTCCCATCCACAATCTCTCACCAGGCGGTCTACCAGAAGGTCTAACCCGGGGCCACCAGCATTCTTCAATCAGCAATCTCTCACCAGACGGTCTATCAGGAGTTCTAACCCGGGGCCACCAGCATTCTTCCCAAAGCAATCGCTCACCAGGTGGTCTACCAGAACGTCTAACTCGGCCACCAGCATTCTTCCCTCAGCAATCTCTCACCAGGCGGTCTACCAGATGTTCTAACCCAGGGCCACCAGCATTCTTCCCCCAGCAATCTCTCACCAGGTGTTCTACCAGAAGATCTAACCTGGCCCCCAGCATTCTTCCCTCAGCAATCTCTCACTAGGCGGTCTACCAAAAGTTCTAACCCGGGGCCACTTGCATTCTTCCGTCAGCAATCTCTCATCAGGCAGTATACCAGAAGGGCACCAGCATTCTTCCCTCAGCAATCTCTCACCAGGCGGTCCACCAAAAGGTCACCAGCATTCTTCCCTATAAAATCTCTCACCAGGCGGTCTACCAGAAGGTCTAACCCGGCCACCAGTATTCTCCCCTCAGCAATCTCTCACCAGGTGGTCTACCAGAAGGTCACCAGTATTCTTCCCTCAGCAATCTCTCACCAGGCAGTCCACCAGAAGGTCTAACCCAGCCACCAGCATTCTTCCCACAGCAATCTCTCACTAGGCGGTCTACCAGAAGGTCTAACCCGGCCACCAGTATTCTTCCCTCAGCAATCTCTCACCAGGCTGTTTACCAGAAGGTCTAACCCGGCCACAAGCATTCTTCCCAAAGCAATCTCTCACCAGGCAGTCTACCAGAAGTTCTAACCCAGCCACCAGCATTCTTCTCTCAGCAGTCTCTCACAAGGCGGTCTCCCAGAAGGTCTAACCCGGCCACCAGCATTCTCCCCTCAGCAATGTCTCACCAGATGGTCTACCAGAAGGTCACCAACATTCTTCCCTCAGCAATCTCTCACCAGGAGGTCTACCAGAAGGTCTAACCCAGCCACCAGCATTCTCCCCTCAGCAATCTCTCACCAGGCAGTCTACCAGAAGGTCACAAGCATTCTTCCATCAGCAATCTCTCACCAGGCAGTCTACCAGAACATTTAATCCAGCCACCAGCATTCTTCCCTCAGCAATCTCTCACCAGGCGGTCTACCAGAAGGTCTACCCCGGCCACCAGCATTCTTCCCTCAGCAGTCTCTCACCTGGCAGTCTACCAGAAGGACTTACCCGGCCACCAGCATTCTTCCTTCAGCAATCTCTCACCAGGCAGTCTACCAGAAGGTCTAACCCGGCCACCAGTATTCTTCCCATCCACAATCTCTCACCAGGCGGTCTACCAGAAGGTCTAACCCGACCACCAGCATTCTTCCCTCAGCATTCTCTCACCAGGCGGTCTACCAGAAGGTCTAACCTGGCCACCAGCATTCTTCCCTCAGCAATCTCTCACCAGGCGGTCTACCAGAAGTTCTAACCCGGGGCCACTTGCATTCTTCCGTCAGCAATCTCTCACCAGGCAGTAAACCAGAAGGTCACCAGCATTCTTCCCTCAGTAATCTCTCACCAGGCAGTCTACCAGAAGGTCACAAGCATTCTTCCATCAGCAATCTCTCACCAGGCAGTCTACCAGAACGTTTAATCCAGCCACCAGCATTCTTCCCTCAGCAATCCCTCAGCAGGCGGTCTACCAGAAGGTCTACCCCGGCCACCAGCATTCTTCCCATCCACAATCTCTCACCAGGCGGTCTACCAGAAGGTCTAACCCAGGGCCACCAGCATTCTCCCCTCAGCAATCTCTCACCAGGCAGTCTACCAGAAGGTCACAAGCATTCTTCCATCAGCAATCTCTCACCAGGCAGTCTACCAGAACGTTTAATCCAGCCACCAGCATTCTTCCCTCAGCAATCTCTCACCAGGCGGTCTACCAGAAGGTCTAACCCAGCCACCAGCATTCTCCCCTCAGCAATCTCTCACCAGGCAGTCTACCAGAAGGTCACAAGCATTCTTCCATCAGCAATCTCTCACCAGGCAGTCTACCAGAACGTTTAATCCAGCCACCAGCATTCTTCCCTCAGCAATCTCTCACCAGGCGGTCTACCAGAAGGTCTACCCCGGCCACCAGCATTCTTCCCATCCACAATCTCTCACCAGGCGGTCTACCAGAAGGTCTAACCCGGGGCCACCAGCATTCTTCAATCAGCAATCTCTCACCAGACGGTCTATCAGGAGTTCTAACCCGGGGCCACCAGCATTCTTCCCAAAGCAATCGCTCACCAGGTGGTCTACCAGAACGTCTAACTCGGCCACCAGCATTCCTCCCTCAGCAATCTCTCACCAGGCGGTCTACCAGATGTTCTAACCGAGGGCCACCAGCATTCTTCCCCCAGCAATCTCTCACCAGGTGTTCTACCAGAAGATCTAACCTGGCCCCCAGCATTCTTCCCTCAGCAATCTCTCACTAGGCGGTCTACCAAAAGTTCTAACCCGGGGCCACTTGCATTCTTCCCTCAGCAATCTCTCACCAGGCGGTCCACCAAAAGGTCACCAGCATTCTTCCCTATAAAATCTCTCACCAGGCGGTCTACCAGAAGGTCTAACCCGGCCACCAGTATTCTCCCCTCAGCAATCTCTCACCAGGCAGTCTACCAGAAGGTCACAAGCATTCTTCCATCAGCAATCTCTCACCAGGCAGTCTACCAGAACGTTTAATCCAGCCACCAGCATTCTTCCCTCAGCAATCTCTCACCAGGCGGTCTACCAGAAGGTCTAACCCAGCCACCAGCATTCTCCCCTCAGCAATCTCTCACCAGGCAGTCTACCAGAAGGTCACAAGCATTCTTCCATCAGCAATCTCTCACCAGGCAGTCTACCAGAACGTTTAATCCAGCCACCAGCATTCTTCCCTCAGCAATCTCTCACCAGGCGGTCTACCAGAAGGTCTAACCCAGCCACCAGCATTCTCCCCTCAGCAATCTCTCACCAGGCAGTCTACCAGAAGGTCACAAGCATTCTTCCATCAGCAATCCCTCACCAGGCAGTCTACCAGAACGTTTAATCCAGCCACCAGCATTCTTCCCTCAGCAATCTCTCACCAGGTGGTCTACCAGAAGGTCTACCCCGGCCACCAGCATTCTTCCCATCCACAATCTCTCACCAGGCGGTCTACCAGAAGGTCTAACCCGGGGCCACCAGCATTCTTCAATCAGCAATCTCTCACCAGACGGTCTATCAGGAGTTCTAACCCGGGGCCACCAGCATTCTTCCCAAAGCAATCGCTCACCAGGTGGTCTACCAGAACGTCTAACTCGGCCACCAGCATTCTTCCCTCAGCAATCTCTCACCAGACGGTCTACCAGATGTTCTAACCCAGGGCCACCAGCATTCTTCCCCCAGCAATCTCTCACCAGGTGTTCTACCAGAAGATCTAACCTGGCCCCCAGCATTCTTCCCTCAGCAATCTCTCACTAGGCGGTCTACCAAAAGTTCTAACCCGGGGCCACTTGCATTCTTCCGTCAGCAATCTCTCATCAGGCAGTATACCAGAAGGGCACCAGCATTCTTCCCTCAGCAATCTCTCACCAGGCGGTCCACCAAAAGGTCACCAGCATTCTTCCCTATAAAATCTCTCACCAGGCGGTCTACCAGAAGGTCTAACCCGGCCACCAGTATTCTCCCCTCAGCAATCTCTCACCAGGTGGTCTACCAGAAGGTCACCAGTATTCTTCCCTCAGCAATCTCTCACCAGGCAGTCCACCAGAAGGTCTAACCCAGCCACCAGCATTCTCCCCTCAGCAATCTCTCACCAGGCAGTCTACCAGAAGGTCACAAGCATTCTTCCATCAGCAATCTCTCACCAGGCAGTCTACCAGAACGTTTAATCCAGCCACCAGCATTCTTCCCTCAGCAATCTCTCACCAGGCGGTCTACCAGAAGGTCTACCCCGGCCACCAGCATTCTTCCCATCCACAATCTCTCACCAGGCGGTCTACCAGAAGGTCTAACCCGGGGCCACCAGCATTCTTCAATCAGCAATCTCTCACCAGACGGTCTATCAGGAGTTCTAACCCGGGGCCACCAGCATTCTTCCCAAAGCAATCGCTCACCAGGTGGTCTACCAGAACGTCTAACTCGGCCACCAGCATTCTTCCCTCAGCAATCTCTCACCAGGCGGTCTACCAGATGTTCTAACCCAGGGCCACCAGCATTCTTCCCCCAGCAATCTCTCACCAGGTGTTCTACCAGAAGATCTAACCTGGCCCCCAGCATTCTTCCCTCAGCAATCTCTCACTAGGCGGTCTACCAAAAGTTCTAACCCGGGGCCACTTGCATTCTTCCCTCAGCAATCTCTCACCAGGCGGTCCACCAAAAGGTCACCAGCATTCTTCCCTATAAAATCTCTCACCAGGCGGTCTACCAGAAGGTCTAACCCGGCCACCAGTATTCTCCCCTCAGCAATCTCTCACCAGGCAGTCTACCAGAAGGTCACAAGCATTCTTCCATCAGCAATCTCTCACCAGGCAGTCTACCAGAACGTTTAATCCAGCCACCAGCATTCTTCCCTCAGCAATCTCTCACCAGGCGGTCTACCAGAAGGTCTAACCCAGCCACCAGCATTCTCCCCTCAGCAATCTCTCACCAGGCAGTCTACCAGAAGGTCACAAGCATTCTTCCATCAGCAATCTCTCACCAGGCAGTCTACCAGAACGTTTAATCCAGCCACCAGCATTCTTCCCTCAGCAATCTCTCACCAGGCGGTCTACCAGAAGGTCTAACCCAGCCACCAGCATTCTCCCCTCAGCAATCTCTCACCAGGCAGTCTACCAGAAGGTCACAAGCATTCTTCCATCAGCAATCTCTCACCAGACAGTCTACCAGAACGTTTAATCCAGCCACCAGCATTCTTCCCTCAGCAATCTCTCACCAGGCGGTCTACCAGAAGGTCTACCCCGGCCACCAGCATTCTTCCCATCCACAATCTCTCACCAGGCGGTCTACCAGAAGGTCTAACCCGGGGCCACCAGCATTCTTCAATCAGCAATCTCTCACCAGACGGTCTATCAGGAGTTCTAACCCGGGGCCACCAGCATTCTTCCCAAAGCAATCGCTCACCAGGTGGTCTACCAGAACGTCTAACTCGGCCACCAGCATTCTTCCCTCAGCAATCTCTCACCAGGCGGTCTACCAGATGTTCTAACCCAGGGCCACCAGCATTCTTCCCCCAGCAATCTCTCACCAGGTGTTCTACCAGAAGATCTAACCTGGCCCCCAGCATTCTTCCCTCAGCAATCTCTCACTAGGCGGTCTACCAAAAGTTCTAACCCGGGGCCACTTGCATTCTTCCGTCAGCAATCTCTCATCAGGCAGTATACCAGAAGGGCACCAGCATTCTTCCCTCAGCAATCTCTCACCAGGCGGTCCACCAAAAGGTCACCAGCATTCTTCCCTATAAAATCTCTCACCAGGCGGTCTACCAGAAGGTCTAACCCGGCCACCAGTATTCTCCCCTCAGCAATCTCTCACCAGGTGGTCTACCAGAAGGTCACCAGTATTCTTCCCTCAGCAATCTCTCACCAGGCAGTCCACCAGAAGGTCTAACCCAGCCACCAGCATTCTTCCCACAGCAATCTCTCACTAGGCGGTCTACCAGAAGGTCTAACCCGGCCACCAGTATTCTTCCCTCAGCAATCTCTCACCAGGCTGTTTACCAGAAGGTCTAACCCGGCCACAAGCATTCTTCCCAAAGCAATCTCTCACCAGGCAGTCTACCAGAAGTTCTAACCCAGCCACCAGCATTCTTCTCTCAGCAGTCTCTCACAAGGCGGTCTCCCAGAAGGTCTAACCCGGCCACCAGCATTCTCCCCTCAGCAATGTCTCACCAGATGGTCTACCAGAAGGTCACCAACATTCTTCCCTCAGCAATCTCTCACCAGGAGGTCTACCAGAAGGTCTAACACGGCCACCAGCATTATTCCCTCAGCAATCTCTCACCGGGCAGTCTACCAGAAGGTCTAACCCGGCCACCAGCATTCTTCCCTCAGCAATCTCTCACCAGGCGGTCTACCCGAAGTTCTAACCCAGCCACCAGCATTATTCCCTCAGCAATCTCTCACCAGGCGGACTACCAGATGGTCTAACCCAGCAACCAGTATTCTTCCCATTCACAATCTCTCACCAGGCCATCTACCAGAAGGTCTAACCTGGTCACCAGCATTATTCCCTCAGCAATCTCTCACCAGGCGGTCTACTAGAAGGTCTAACCCGACCACCAACATTCTTCCCTCAGCAATCTCTCACCAGGCGGTCTACCAGAGTGTCTAACCCAGCCACCATCATTATTCCCTCAGCAATCTCTCACCAGGCGGTCTACCAGAAGATCTAACCTGGCCGCCAGCATTCTTCCCTCAGCAATCTCTCAACAAGTGGTCTACCAGAAGGTCTAACCCAGCCACCAGCATTCTCCCCTCAGCAATCTCTCACCAGGCAGTCTACCAGAAGGTCACAAGCATTCTTCCATCAGCAATCTCTCACCAGGCAGTCTACCAGAACGTTTAATCCAGCCACCAGCATTCTTCCCTCAGCAATCTCTCACCAGGCGGTCTACCAGAAGGTCTACCCCGGCCACCAGCATTCTTCCCTCAGCAGTCTCTCACCAGGCAGTCTACCAGAAGGACTTACCCGGCCACCAGCATTCTTCCTTCAGCAATCTCTCACCAGGCAGTCTACCAGAAGGTCTAACCCGGCCACCAGTATTCTTCCCATCCACAATCTCTCACCAGGCGGTCTACCAGAAGGTCTAACCCGACCACCAGCATTCTTCCCTCAGCATTCTCTCACCAGGCGGTCTACCAGAAGGTCTAACCTGGCCACCAGCATTCTTCCCTCAGCAATCTCTCACCAGGCGATCTACCAGAAGTTCTAACCCGGGGCCACTTGCATTCTTCCGTCAGCAATCTCTCACCAGGCAGTAAACCAGAAGGTCACCAGCATTCTTCCCTCAGTAATCTCTCATCAGGCGGTCTACCAGAAGGTCACCAGCATTCTTCCCTATACAATCTCTCACCAAGCTGTCTACCAGATGGTCGAACCTGGCCACCAGTATTCTCCCCTCAGCAATCTCTCACCAGGTGGTCTACCAGAAGGTCACCAGTATTCTTCCCTCAGCAATCTATCACCAGGCAGTCCACCAGAAGGTCTAACCCAGCCACCAGCATTCTTCCCTCAGCAATCTCTCACCAGGCGGTCTACCAGAAGGTCTAACCCGGCCACCAGCATTCTTCCCTCAGCAATCTCTCACCAGGCGGTCTACCAGAAGCTCTAACCTGACCACCAGCATTCTTCCCTCAGCAATCTCGCACCAGGTTGTCTACCAGTAGGTCTAACCCGGCCACCAGCATTCTTCCCAAAGCAATCTCTCACCAGGCGGTCTACCAGAAGGTCTAACCTGGCCACCAGCATTCTTCCCTCAGCAATCTCTCATCAGGCGGTCTACCAGAAGGTCATCAGCATTCTTCCCTCAGCAATCTCTCACCAGGCAGTCTACCAGAAGGTCTACCCCGGCCACCAGCATTCTTCCCAAAGCAATCTCTCACCAGGCGGTCTACCTGAAGGTCTTACCCGGCCACCAGCATTCACCCCTCAGCAATCTCTCACCAGGAAGTCTACCAGAAGGTCTACCCCGGCCACCAGCATTCTTCCCAAAGCAATCTCTCACCAGGCGGTCTACCAGAGGGTCTTACCCAGCCATCAGCATTCTTCCCTGAGCAATCTCTCACCAGGCGGTCTACCAGAAGCTCTAACCTGACCACCAGCATTCTTCCCTCAGCAATCTCGCACCAGGTTGTCTACCAGTAGGTCTAACCCGGCCACCAGCATTCTTCCCAAAGCAATCTCTCACCAGGCGGTCTACCAGAAGGTCTAACCTGGCCACCAGCATTCTTCCCTCAGCAATCTCTCATCAGGCGGTCTACCAGAAGGTCATCAGCATTCTTCCCTCAGCTATCTCTCACCAGGCAGTCTACCAGAAGGTCTACCCCGGCCACCAGCATTCTTCCCTCAGCAATCTCTCACCAGGCGGTCTACCTGAAGGTCTTACCCGGCCACCAGCATTCACCCCTCAGCAATCTCTCACCAGGCAGTCTACCAGAAGGTCTACCCCGGCCACCAGCATTCTTCCCAAAGCAATCTCTCACCAGGCGGTCTACCAGAGGGTCTTACCCAGCTATCAGCATTCTTCCCTCAGCAATCTCTCACCAGGCGGTCTACCAGAAGTTCTAACCCATGGCCACCAGCATTCTTCCCTCAGCAATCTCTCACCAGGTGGTCTACCAGAAGATCTAACTCAGCCACCAGCATTTTTCCCAAAGCAATCTCTCACCAGGCCATCTACCAGACGTTCTAACCCGGGGCCACCAGCATTCTTCCCTCAGCAATCTCTCACCAGGCGGTCTACCAGAAGTTCTAACCCGGGGCCACCAGCATTCTTCCCAAAGCAATCTCTCACCAGGCGGTCTACCAGAAGGTCTAACCCGGCCACCAGCATTCTTCCCTCAGCTATCTCTCACCAGACGGTTTACCAGAAGGTCTAACCCAGCCACAAGCATTCTTCCCAAAGCAATCTCTCCCCAGGTGGTCTACCAGAAGTTCTAACCCGGCCACTAGCATTCTTCCCTCAGCAATCTCTCACCAGGCGGTCTCCCAGAAGGTCTAACCCGGCCACCAGCATTATCCCCTCAGCAATGTCTCACCAGGTGGTCTACCAGAAGGTCACCAATATTCTTCCCTCAGCAATCTCTCACCAGGCAGTCTACCAGAAGGTCTAACCCGGCCACCAGCATTCTTCCCAAGGCAATCTCTCACCAGGCGGTCTACCAGAAGGTCTAACCCGGCAACCAGCATTCTTCCCTCAGCAATCTCTCACCAGGCAGTCTACCAGAATGTCTAACCGGACCACAAGCATTCTTCCCAAAGCAATCTCTCACCAGGCGGTTTACCAGAAGGTCTAACTGGACCACAAGCATTCTTCCCAAAGCAATCTCTCACCAGGCGGTCTACCAGAAGGTCACCGGCATTCTTCGATCAGCAATCTCTCACCAGGCGGTCTACCAGAAGGTCTAACCCGGCCACCAACATTCTTCCCAAAGCAATCTCTCACCAGATGGTCTACCAGAAGGTCACCAGCATTCTTCCCTCAGCAATCTCTCACCATGCTGTCTACCAGAAGGTCTAACCCTGCGACCAGCATTCTTCCTACAGTAATCTCTCACCAGGCAGTCTACCAGAAGGTCTAACCCAGCCACCAGCATTCTTCCCTCAGCAATCGCGCACCAGGCGGTCTACCCAAGGTCTAACCCGGCCACCAGCATTCTTCCCAAAGCAATCTCTCACCAGGCGTTCTACCAGACATTTTAACCCGGCCACCAGCATTCTTCCCTCAGCAATCCCTCACCAGGTGGTCTACCAGAAGGTCACCAGCATTATTCCCCAGCAATCTCTCACCAGGCGGTCTACCAGAAGGTCTAACCCGGCCACCAACATTCTTCCCTCAGCAATCTCTGACCAGGCGGTCTACCAGAAGGTCACCGGCATTCTTCGATCAGCAATCTCTCACCAGGCGGTCTACCAGAAGGTCTAACCCGGCCACCAACATTCTTCCCAAAGCAATCTCTCACCAGGTGGTCTACCAGAAGGTCACCAGCATTCTTCCCTCAGCAATCTCTCACCACGCTGTCTACCAGAAGGTCTAACCCTGCCACCAGCATTCTTCCCACAGTAATCTCTCACCAGGCAGTCTACCAGAAGGTCTAACCCAGCCACCAGCATTCTTCCCTCAGCAATCTCGCACCAGGCGGTCTACCCAAGGTCTAACCCGGCCACCAGCATTCTTCCCTCAGCAATCCCTCACCAGGTGGTCTACCAGAAGGTCACCAATATTCTTCCCTCAGCAATCTCTCACCAGGCAGTCTACCAGAAGGTCTAACCCGGCCACCAGCATTCTTCCCTCAGCAATCTCTCACCAGGCGGTCTACCAGAAGGTCTAACCTGGCAACCAGCATTCTTCCCTCAGCAATCTCTCACCAGGCAGTCTACCAGAATGTCTAACCCGGTCACCAGCATTCTTCCCTCAGCAATCTCTCACCAGGCGGTTTACCAGAAGGTCTAACCGGACCACAAGCATTCTTCCCAAAGCAATCTCTCACCAGGGGGTCTACCAGAAGGTCACCAGCATTCTTCCCTCAGCAATCTCTCACCACGCTGTCTACCAGAAGGTCTAACCCTGCCACCAGCATTCTTCCCACAGTAATCTCTCACCAGGCAGTCTACCAGAAGGTCTAACCCAGCCACCAGCATTCTTCCCTCAGCAATCTCGCACCAGGCGGTCTACCCAAGGTCTAACCCGGCCACCAGCATTCTTCCCAAAGCAATCTCTCACCAGGCGTTCTACCAGACGTTTTAACCCGGCCACCAGCATTCTTCCCTCAGCAATCCCTCACCAGGTGGTCTACCAGAAGGTCACCAATATTCTTCCCTCAGCAATCTCTCACCAGGCAGTCTACCAGAAGGTCTAACCCGGCCACCAGCATTCTTCCCTCAGCAATCTCTCACCAGGCGGTCTACCAGAAGGTCTAACCTGGCAACCAGCATTCTTCCCTCAGCAATCTCTCACCAGGCAGTCTACCAGAATGTCTAACCCGGCCACCAGCATTCTTCCCTCAGCAATCTCTCACCAGGCGGTTTACCAGAAGGTCTAACCGGACCACAAGCATTCTTTCCAAAGCAATCTCTCACCAGGCGGTCTACCAGAAGGTCACCAGCATTCTTCCCTCAGCAATCTCTCACCACGCTGTCTACCAGAATGTCTAACCCTGCCACCAGCATTCTTCCCACAGTAATCTCTCACCAGGCAGTCTACCAGAAGGTCTAACCCAGCCACCAGCATTCTTCCCTCAGTAATCTCGCACCAGGCGGTCTACCCAAGGTCTAACCCGGCCACCAGCATTCTTCCCAAAGCAATCTCTCACCAGGCGTTCTACCAGACGTGTTAACCCGGCCACCAGCATTCTTCCCTCAGCAATCCCTCACCAGGTGGTCTACCAGAAGATCACCAGCATTATTCCCTCAGCAATCTCTCACCAGGCGGTCTACCAGAAGGTCTAACCCAACCACCAGCATTCTTCCCTCAGTAATATCTCACCAGGCGGTCTACCAGAAGTTCTAACCCGGGGCCACTTGCATTCTTCCGTCAGCAATCTCTCACCAGGCAGTATACCAGAAGGTCACCAGCATTCTTCCCTAAAAAATCTCTCACCAGGCGGTCTACCAGAAGGTCTAACCCGGCCACCACTATTCTCCCCTCAGCAATCTCTCACCAGGTGGTCTACCAGAAGGTCACCAGTATTCTTCCCTCAGCAATCTCTCACCAGGCAGTCCACCAAAAGGTCTAACCCAGCCACCAGCATTCTTCCCTCAGCAATCTCTCACCAGGCGGTCTACCAGAAGGTCTAACCCAGCCACCAGCATTCTTCCCTCAGCAATCTCTCACCAGGCTGTTTATCAGAAAGTCTAACCCGGCAACAAGCATTCTTCCCAAAGCAATCTCTCACCAGGCGGTCTACCAGAAGTTCTAACCCGGCCACCAGCATTCTTCCTTCAGCAATCTCTCACAAGGCGGTCTCCCAGAAGGTCTAACCTGGCCACCAGTATTCTCCCCTCAGCAATCTCTCACCAGGTCGTCTATCAGAAGGTCACCAGTATTCTTCCCTCAGCAATCTCTCACCAGGCAGTCCACCAGAAAGTCTAACCCAGCCACCAGCATTCTTCCCTCAGCAATCTCTCACCAGGCGGTCTACCAGAAGGTCTAACCTGGCCACCAGCATTCTTCCCTCAGCAATCTCTCACCAGGCTGTTTACCAGAAGGTCTAACCCAGCCACAAGCATTCTTCCCAAAGCATTCTCTCACCAGGCGGTCTACCAGAAGTTCTAACCCGGGGCCACCAGCATTCTTCCCTCAGCAATCTCTCACCAGACGGTCTATCAGGAGTTCTAACCCGGGGCCACCAGCATTCTTCCCAAAGCAATTGCTAACCAGGTGGTCTACCAGAACGTCTAACTCGGCCACCAGCATTCTTCCCTCAGCAATCTCTCACCAGGCGGTCTACCAGATGTTCTAACCCGGGGCCACCAGCATTCTTCCCCCAGCAATCTCTCACCAGGTGTTCTACCAGAAGATCTAACCTGGCCCCCAGCATTCTTCCCTCAGCAATCTCTCACCAGGCGGTCTACCAGAAGTTCTAACCCGGAGCCACTTGCATTCTTCCGTCAGCAATCTCTCACCAGGCAGTATACCAGAAGGTCACCAGCATTCTTCCCTCAGCAATCATTCACCAGGCTGTCCACCAAAAGGTCACCAGCATTCTTCCCTATAAAATCTCTCACCAGGCGGTCTACCAGAAGGTCTAACCCGGCCACCAGTATTCTCCCCTCAGCAATCTCTCACCAGGTGGTCTACCAGAAGGTCACCAGTATTCTTCCCTCAGCAATCTCTCGCCAGGCAGTCCACCAGAAGGTCTAACCCAGCCACCAGCATTCTTCCCTCAGCAATCTCTCACCAGGCGGTCTACCAGAAGGTCTAACCCGGCAACCAGCATTCTTCCCTCAGCAATCTCTCACCAGGCTGTTTATCAGAAGGTCTAACCCAGCCACCAGCATTCTTCCCTCAGCAGTCTTTCACAAGGCGGTCTCCCAGAAGGTCTAACCCGGCCACCAGCATTCTCCCCTCAGCAATGTCTCACCAGATGGTCTACCAGAAGGTCACCAGCATTCTTCCCTCAGCAATCTCTCACCAGGCGGTCTACCCGAGTTCTAACCCAGCCACCAGCATTATTCCCTCAGCAATCTCTCACCAGGCGGACTACCAGATGGTCTAACCCAGCCACCAGTATTCTTCCCATTCACAATCTCTCACCAGGCCGTCTACCAGAAGGTCTAACCTGGTCACCAGCATTCTTCCCTCAGCAATCTCTCACCAGGCTGTTTACCAGAAGGTCTAACCCGGCCACAAGCATTCTTCCCAAAGCATTCTCTCACCAGGCGGTCTACCAGAAGTTCTAACCCGGGGCCACCAGCATTCTTCCCTCAGCAATCTCTCACCAGACGGTCTATCAGGAGTTCTAACCCGGGGCCACCAGCATTCTTCCCAAAGCAATCGCTCAACAGGTGGTCTACCAGAACGTCTAACTCGGCCACCAGCATTCTTCCCTCAGCAATCTCTCACCAGGCGGTCTACCAGATGTTCTAACCCGGGGCCACCAGCATTCTTCCCCCAGCAATCTCTCACCAGGTGTTCTAACAGAAGATCTAACCTGGCCCCCAGCATTCTTCCCTCAGCAATCTCTCACCAGTCGGTCTACCAGAAGTTCAAACCCGGGGCCACTTGCATTCTTCCGTCAGCAATCTCTCAGCAGGCAGTATACCAGAAGGTCACCAGCATTCTTCCCTCAGCAATCTCTCACCAGGCGGTCCACCAAAAGGTCACCAGCATTCTTCCCTGTAAAATCTCTCACCAGGCGGTCTACCAGAAGGTCTAACCCGGCCACCAGTATTCTCCCCTCAGCAATCTCTCACCAGGTGGTCTACCAGAAGGTCACCAGTATTCTTCCCTCAGCAATCTCTCACCAGGCAGTCCACCAGAAGGTCTAACCCAGCCACCAGCATTCTTCCCTCAGCAATCTCTCACCAGGCGGTCTACCAGAAGGTCTAACCCGGCCGCCAGCATTCTTCCCTCAGCAATCTCTCACCAGGCTGTTTACCAGAAGGTCTAACCCGGCCACAAGCATTCTTCCCAAAGCAATCTCTCACCAGGCAGTCTACCAGAAGTTCTAACCCAGCCACCAGCATTCTTCCCTCAGCAGTCTCTCACAAGGCGGTCTCCCAGAAGGTCTAACCCGGCCACCAGCATTCTCCCCTCAGCAATGTCTCACCAGATGGTCTATCAGAAGGTCACCAACATTCTTCCCTCAGCAATCTCTCACCAGGCGGTCTACCAGAAGGTCACCGGCATTCTTCGATCAGCAATCTCTCACCAGGCGGTCTACCAGAAGGTCTAACCCGGCCACCAACATTCTTCCCAAAGCAATCTCTAACCAGGTGGTCTACCAGAAGCTCACCAGCATTCTTCCCTCAGCAATCTCTCACCACGCTGTCTACCAGAAGGTCTAACCCTGCCACCAGCATTCTTCCTACAGTAATCTCTCACCAGGCAGTCTACCAGAAGGTCTAACCCAGCCACCAGCATTCTTCCCTCAGCAATCGCGCACCAGGCGGTCTACCCAAGGTCTAACCCGGCCACCAGCATTCTTCCCAAAGCAATCTCTCACCAGGCGTTCTACCAGACGTTTTAACCCGGCCACCAGCATTCTTCCCTCAGCAATCCCTCACCAGGTGGTCTACCAGAAGGTCACCAATATTCTTCCCTCAGCAATCTCTCACCAGGCAGTCTACCAGAAGGTCTAACCCGGCCACCAGCATTCTTCCCTCAGCAATCTCTCACCAGGCGGTCTACCAGAAGGTCTAAACTGGCAACCAGCATTCTTCCCTCAGCAATCTCTCACCAGGCTGTCTACCAGAAGGACACAGCATTCTTCCCTCAGCAATCTCTCACCAGGCAGTCTACCAGAATGTCTAACCCGGCCACCACCATTCTTCCCTCAGCAATCTCTCACCAGGCGGTTTACCAGAAGGTCTAACCGGACCACAAGCATTCTTTCCAAAGCAATCTCTCACCAGGCGGTCTACCAGAAGGTCACCGGCATTCTTCGATCAGCAATCTCTCACCAGGCTGTCTACCAGAAGGTCTAACCCGGCCACCAACATTCTTCCCAAAGCAATCTCTCACCAGGTGGTCTACCAGAAGGTCACCAGCATTCTTCCCTCAGCAATCTCTCACCACGCTGTCTACCAGAAGGTCTAACCCTGCCACCAGCATTCTTCCCACAGTAATCTCTCACCAGGCAGTCTACCAGAAGGTCTAACCCAGCCACCAGCATTCTTCCCTCAGCAATCTCGCACCAGGCGGTCTACCCAAGGTCTAACCCGGCCACCAGCATTCTTCCCAAAGCAATCTCTCACCAGGCGTTCTACCAGACGTTTTAACCCGGCCACCAGCATTCTTCCCTCAGCAATCCCTCACCAGGTGGTCTACCAGAAGGTCACCAATATTCTTCCCTCAGCAATCTCTCACCAGGCAGTCTACCAGAAGGTCTAACCCGGCCACCAGCATTCTTCCCTCAGCAATCTCTCACCAGGCGGTCTACCAGAAGGTCTAACCTGGCAACCAGCATTCTTCCCTCAGCAATCTCTCACCAGGCTGTCTACCAGAAGGACACAGCATTCTTCCCTCAGCAATCTCTCACCAGGCAGTCTACCAGAATGTCTAACCCGGCCACCACCATTCTTCCCTCAGCAATCTCTCACCAGGCGGTTTACCAGAAGGTCTAACCGGACCACAAGCATTCTTTCCAAAGCAATCTCTCACCAGGCGGTCTACCAGAAGGTCACCGGCATTCTTCGATCAGCAATCTCTCACCAGGCTGTCTACCAGAAGGTCTAACCCGGCCACCAACATTCTTCCCAAAGCAATCTCTCACCAGGTGGTCTACCAGAAGGTCACCAGCATTCTTCCCTCAGCAATCTCTCACCACGCTGTCTACCAGAAGGTCTAACCCTGCCACCAGCATTCTTCCCACAGTAATCTCTCACCAGGCAGTCTACCAGAAGGTCTAACCCAGCCACCAGCATTCTTCCCTCAGTAATCTCGCACCAGGCGGTCTACCCAAGGTCTAACCCGGCCACCAGCATTCTTCCCAAAGCAATCTCCTACCAGGCGTTCTACCAGACGTTTTAACCCGGCCACCAGCATTCTTCCCTCAGCAATCCCTCACCAGGTTGTCTACCAGAGGATCACCAGCATTATTCCCTCAGCAATCTCTCACCAGGCGGTCTACCAGAAGGTCTAACCCAACCACCAGCATTCTTCCCTCAGTAATATCTCACCAGGCGGTCTACCAGAAGTTCTAACCCGGGGCCACTTGCATTCTTCCGTCAGCAATCTCTCACCAGGCAGTATACCAGAAGGTCACCAGCATTCTTCCCTCAGCAATCTCTCACCAGGCGGTCTACCAGAAGGTCACCAGCATTCTTCCCTAAAAAATCTCTCACCAGGCGGTCTACCAGAAGGTCTAACCCGGCCACCAGTATTCTCCCCTCAGCAATCTCTCACCAGGCGGTCTACCAGAAGGTCACCAGTATTCTTCCCTCAGCAATCTCTCACCAGGCAGTCCACCAAAAGGTCTAACCCAGCCACCAGCATTCTTCCCTCAGCAATCTCTCACCAGGCGGTCTACCAGAAGGTCTAACCCAGCCACCAGCATTCTTCCCTCAGCAATCTCTCACCAGGCTGTTTATCAGAAAGTCTAACCCGGCAACAAGCATTCTTCCCAAAGCAATCTCTCACCAGGCGGTCTACCAGAAGTTCTAACCCGGCCACCAGCATTCTTCCTTCAGCAATCTCTCACAAGGCGGTCTCCCAGAAGGTCTAACCTGGCCACCAGTATTCTCCCCTCAGCAATCTCTCACCAGGTCGTCTATCAGAAGGTCACCAGTATTCTTCCCTCAGCAATCTCTCACCAGGCAGTCCACCAGAAAGTCTAACCCAGCCACCAGCATTCTTCCCTCAGCAATCTCTCACCAGGCTGTTTACCAGAAGGTCTAACCCAGCCACAAGCATTCTTCCCAAAGCATTCTCTCACCAGGCGGTCTACCAGAAGTTCTAACCCGGGTCCACCAGCATTCTTCCCTCAGCAATCTCTCACCAGACGGTCTATCAGGAGTTCTAACCCGGGGCCACCAGCATTCTTCCCCCAGCAATCTCTCACCAGGTGTTCTACCAGAAGATCTAACCTGGCCCCCAGCATTCTTCCCTCAGCAATCTCTCACCAGGCGGTCTACCAGAAGTTCTAACCCGGAGCCACTTGCATTCTTCCGTCAGCAATCTCTCACCAGGCAGTATACCAGAAGGTCACCAGCATTCTTCCCTCAGCAATCTCTCACCAGGCTGTCCACCAAAAGGTCACCAGCATTCTTCCCTATAAAATCTCTCACCAGGCGGTCTACCAGAAGGTCTAACCCGGCCACCAGTATTCTCCCCTCAGCAATCTCTCACCAGGTGGTCTACCAGAAGGTCACC
Organism: Ambystoma mexicanum; assembly: GCF_040938575.1. NCBI lineage: Eukaryota > Metazoa > Chordata > Amphibia > Caudata > Ambystomatidae > Ambystoma > Ambystoma mexicanum. The sequence goes on along the minus strand of NC_090921.1, from coordinate 285,609,448 downwards.
AGTATTCTTCCCTCAGCAATCTCTCACCAGGCAGTCCACCAGAAGGTCTAACCCAGCCACCAGCATTCTTCCCTCAGCAATCTCTCACCAGGCGGTCTACCAGAAGGTCTAACCCGGCCACCAGCATTCTTCCCTCAGCAATCTCTCACCAGGCTGTTTATCAGAAGGTCTAACCCAGCCACCAGCATTCTTCCCTCAGCAGTCTCTCACAAGGCGGTCTCCCAGAAGGTCTAACCCGGCCACCAGCATTCTCCCCTCAGCAATGTCTCACCAGATGGTCTACCAGAAGGTCACCAGCATTCTTCCCTCAGCAATCTCTCACCAGGCGGTCTACCCGAAGTTCTAACCCAGCCACCAGCATTATTCCCTCAGCAATCTCTCACCAGGCGGACTACCAGATGGTCTAACCCAGCCACCAGTATTCTTCCCATTCACAATCTCTCACCAGGCCGTCTACCAGAAGGTCTAACCTGGTCACCAGCATTCTTCCCTCAGCAATCTCTCACCAGGCTGTTTAACCCGGCCACAAGCATTCTTCCCAAAGCATTCTCTCACCAGGCGGTCTACCAGAAGTTCTAACCCGGGGCCACCAGCATTCTTCCCTCAGCAATCTCTCACCAGACGGTCTATCAGGAGTTCTAACCCGGGGCCACCAGCATTCTTCCCAAAGCAATCGCTCAACAGGTGGTCTACCAGAACGTCTAACTCGGCCACCAGCATTCTTCCCTCAGCAATCTCTCACCAGGCGGTCTACCAGATGTTCTAACCCGGGGCCACCAGCATTCTTCCCCCAGCAATCTCTCACCAGGTGTTCTAACAGAAGATCTAACCTGGCCCCCAGCATTCTTCCCTCAGCAATCTCTCACCAGGCGGTCTACCAGAAGTTCAAACCCGGGGCCACTTGCATTCTTCCGTCAGCAATCTCTCAGCAGGCAGTATACCAGAAGGTCACCAGCATTCTTCCCTCAGCAATCTCTCACCAGGCGGTCCACCAAAAGGTCACCAGCATTCTTCCCTGTAAAATCATCTCTCACCAGGCGGTCTACCAGAAGGTCTAACCCGGCCACCAGTATTCTCCCCTCAGAAATCTCTCACCAGGTGGTCTACCAGAAGGTCACCAGTATTCTTCCCTCAGCAATCTCTCACCAGGCAGTCCACCAGAAGGTCTAACTCAGCCACCAGCATTCTTCCCTCAGCAATCTCTCACCAGGCGGTCTACCAGAAGGTCTAACCCGGCCGCCAGTATTCTTCCCTCAGCAATCTCTCACCAGGCTGTTTACCAGAAGGTCTAACCCGGCCACAAGCATTCTTCCCAAAGCAATCTCTCACCAGGCAGTCTACCAGAAGTTCTAACCCAGCCACCAGCATTCTTCCCTCAGCAGTCTCTCACAAGGCGGTCTCCCAGAAGGTCTAACCCGGCCACCAGCATTCTCCCCTCAGCAATGTCTCACCAGATGGTCTATCAGAAGGTCACCAACATTCTTCCCTCAGCAATCTCTCACCAGGAGGTCTACCAGAAGGTCTAACACGGCCACCAGCATTATTCCCTCAGCAATCTCTCACCGGGCAGTCTACCAGAAGGTCTAACCCAGCCACCAGCATTCTTCCCTCAGCAATCTCTCACCAGGCGGTCTACCCGAAGTTCTAACCCAGCCACCAGCATTATTCCCTCAGCAATCTCTCACCAGGCGGACTACCAGATGGTCTAACCCAGCCACCAGTATTCTTCCCATTCACAATCTCTCACCAGGCCGTCTACCAGAAGGTCTAACCTGGTCACCAGCATTCTTCCCTCAGCAATCTCTCACCAGGCTGTTTAACCCGGCCACAAGCATTCTTCCCAAAGCATTCTCTCACCAGGTGGTCTACCAGAACGTCTAACTCGGCCACCAGCATTCTTCCCTCAGCAATCTCTCACCAGGCGGTCTACCAGATGTTCTAACCCGGGGCCACCAGCATTCTTCCCCCAGCAATCTCTCACCAGGTGTTCTACCAGAAGATCTAACCTGGCCCCCAGCATTCTTCCCTCAGCAATCTCTCACCAGGCGGTCTACCAGAAGTTCTAACCCGGAGCCACTTGCATTCTTCCGTCAGCAATCTCTCACCAGGCAGTATACCAGAAGGTCACCAGCATTCTTCCCTCAGCAATCTCTCACCAGGCTGTCCACCAAAAGGTCACCAGCATTCTTCCCTATAAAATCTCTCACCAGGCGGTCTACCAGAAGGTCTAACCCGGCCACCAGTATTCTCCCCTCAGCAATCTCTCACCAGGTGGTCTACCAGAAGGTCACCAGTATTCTTCCCTCAGCAATCTCTCACCAGGCAGTCCACCAGAAGGTCTAACCCAGCCACCATCATTCTTCCCTCAGCAATCTCTCACCAGGCGGTCTACCAGAAGGTCTAACCCGGCCACCAGCATTCTTCCCTCAGCAATCTCTCACCAGGCTGTTTATCAGAAGGTCTAACCCAGCCACCAGCATTCTTCCCTCAGCAGTCTCTCACAAGGCGGTCTCCCAGAAGGTCTAACCCGGCCACCAGCATTCTCCCCTCAGCAATGTCTCACCAGATGGTCTACCAGAAGGTCACCAGCATTCTTCCCTCAGCAATCTCTCACCAGGCGGTCTACCCGAAGTTCTAACCCAGCCACCAGCATTATTCCCTCAGCAATCTCTCACCAGGCGGTCTACCAGATGGTCTAACCCAGCCACCAGTATTCTTCCCATTCACAATCTCTCACCAGGCCGTCTACCAGAAGGTCTAACCTGGTCACCAGCATTCTTCCCTCAGCAATCTCTCACCAGGCTGTTTAACCCGGCCACAAGCATTCTTCCCAAAGCATTCTCTCACCAGGCGGTCTACCAGAAGTTCTAACCCGGGGCCACCAGCATTCTTCCCTCAGCAATCTCTCACCAGACGGTCTATCAGGAGTTCTAACCCGGGGCCACCAGCATTCTTCCCAAAGCAATCGCTCAACAGGTGGTCTACCAGAACGTCTAACTCGGCCACCAGCATTCTTCCCTCAGCAATCTCTCACCAGGCGGTCTACCAGATGTTCTAACCCGGGGCCACCAGCATTCTTCCCCCAGCAATCTCTCACCAGGTGTTCTAACAGAAGATCTAACCTGGCCCCCAGCATTCTTCCCTCAGCAATCTCTCACCAGGCGGTCTACCAGAAGTTCAAACCCGGGGCCACTTGCATTCTTCCGTCAGCAATCTCTCAGCAGGCAGTATACCAGAAGGTCACCAGCATTCTTCCCTCAGCAATCTCTCACCAGGCGGTCCACCAAAAGGTCACCAGCATTCTTCCCTGTAAAATCTCTCACCAGGCGGTCTACCAGAAGGTCTAACCCGGCCACCAGTATTCTCCCCTCAGAAATCTCTCACCAGGTGGTCTACCAGAAGGTCACCAGTATTCTTCCCTCAGCAATCTCTCACCAGGCAGTCCACCAGAAGGTCTAACCCAGCCACCAGCATTCTTCCCTCAGCAATCTCTCACCAGGCGGTCTACCAGAAGGTCTAACCCGGCCGCCAGTATTCTTCCCTCAGCAATCTCTCACCAGGCTGTTTACCAGAAGGTCTAACCCGGCCACAAGCATTCTTCCCAAAGCAATCTCTCACCAGGCAGTCTACCAGAAGTTCTAACCCAGCCACCAGCATTCTTCCCTCAGCAGTCTCTCACAAGGCGGTCTCCCAGAAGGTCTAACCCGGCCACCAGCATTCTCCCCTCAGCAATGTCTCACCAGATGGTCTATCAGAAGGTCACCAACATTCTTCCCTCAGCAATCTCTCACCAGGAGGTCTACCAGAAGGTCTAACACGGCCACCAGCATTATTCCCTCAGCAATCTCTCACCGGGCAGTCTACCAGAAGGTCTAACCCAGCCACCAGCATTCTTCCCTCAGCAATCTCTCACCAGGCGGTCTACCCGAAGTTCTAACTTAGCCACCAGCATTATTCCCTCAGCTATCTCTCACCAGGCGGACTACCAGAAGGTCTAACCCAGCCACCAGCATTCTTCCCTCAGCAATCTCTCACCAGGCGGTCTACCCGAAGTTCTAACCTAGCCACCAGCATTATTCCCTCAGCTATCTCTCACCAGGCGGACTACCAGATGGTCTAACCCAGCCACCAGTATTCTTCCCATTCACAATCTCTCACCAGGCCGTCTACCAGAAGGTCTAACCTGGTCACCAGCATTATTCCCTCAGCAATCTCTCACCAGGCGGTCTACTAGAAGGTCTAACCCGACCACCAACATTCTTCCCTCAGCAATCTCTCACCAGGCGGTCTACCAGAGTGTCTAACCCAGCCACCATCATTATTCCCTCAGCAATCTCTCACCAGGCGGTCTACCAGAAGATCTAACCTGGCCACCAGCATTCTTCCCTCAGCAATCTCTCAACAGGTGGTCTACCAGAAGGTCTAACCCAGCCACCAGCATTCTCCCCTCAGCAATCTCTCACCAGGCAATCTACCAGAAGGTCACAAGCATTCTTCCATCAGCAATCTCTCACCAGGCAGTCTACCAGAACGTTTAATCCAGCCACCAGCATTCTTCCCTCAGCAATCTCTCATCAGGCGGTCTACCAGAAGGTCTACCCCGGCCACCAGCATTCTTCCCTCAGCAGTCTCTCACCAGGCAGTCTACCAGAAGGACTTACCCGGCCACCAGCATTCTTCCCTCAGCAATCTCTCACCAGGCAGTCTACCAGAAGGTCTAACCCGGCCACCAGTATTCTTCCCATCCACAATCTCTCACCAGGTGGTCTACCAGAAGGTCTAACCCAACCACCAGCATTGTTCCCTCAGCATTCTCTCACCAGGCGGTCTACCAGAAGGTCTAACCTGGCCACCAGCATTCTTCCCTCAGCAATCTCTCACCAGGCAGTCTACCAGAAGTTCTAACCCGGGGCCACTTGCATTCTTCCGTCAGCAATCTCTCACCAGGCAGTAAACCAGAAGGTCACCAGCATTCTTCCCTCAGTAATCTCTCATCAGGCTGTCTACCAGAAGGTCACCAGCATTCTTCCCTATACAATCTCTCACCAAGCTGTCTACCAGAAGGTCAAACCTGGCCACCAGTATTCTCCCCTCAGCAATCTCTCACCAGGTGGTCTACCAGAAGGTCACCAGTATTCTTCCCTCAGCAATCTATCACCAGGCAGTCCACCAGAAGGTCTAACCCAGCCACCAGCATTCTTCCCTCAGCAATCTCTCATCAGGCGGTCTACCAGAAGGTCTAACCTGGCCACCAGCATTCTTCCCTCAGCAATCTCTCACCAGGCGGTCTACCAGAAGGTCTAACCTGGCCACCAGCATTCTTCCCTCAGCAATCTCTCATCAGGCGGTCTACCAGAAGGTCATCAGCATTCTTCCCTCAGCAATCTCTCACCAGGCAGTCTACCAGAAGGTCTACCCCGGCCACCAGCATTCTTCCCAAAGCAATCTCTCACCAGGCGGTCTACCTGAAGGTCTTACCCGGCCACCAGCATTCATCCCTCAGCAATCTCTCACCAGGCAGTCTACCAGAAGGTCTACCCCGGCCACCAGCATTCTTCCCAAAGCAATCTCTCACCAGGCGGTCTACCTGTAGGTCTTACCCGGCCACCAGCATTCACCCCTCAGCAATCTCTCACCAGGCAGTCTACCAGAAGGTCTACCCCGGCCACCAGCATTCTTCCCAAAGCAATCTCTCACCAGGCGGTCTACCAGAGGGTCTTACCCAGCCATCAGCATTCTTCCCTCAGCAATCTCTCACCAGGCGGTCTACCAGAAGTTCTAACCCATGGCCACCAGCATTCTTCCCTCAGCAATCTCTCACCAGGTGGTCTACCAGAAGATCTAACTCGGCCACCAGCATTTTTCCCAAAGCAATCTCTCACCAGGCCATCTACCAGACGTTCTAACCCGGGGCCACCAGCATTCTTCCCTCAGCAATCCCTCACCAGGCGGTCTACCAGAAGTTCTAACCCGGGGCCACCAGCATTCTTCCCAAAGCAATCTCTCACCAGGCGGTCTACCAGAAGGTCTAACCCGGCCACCAGCATTCTTCCCTCAGCTATCTCTCACCAGACGGTTTACCAGAAGGTCTAACCCAGCCACAAGCATTCTTCCCAAAGCAATCTCTCACCAGGTGGTCTACCAGAAGTTCTAACCCGGCCACTAGCATTCTTCCCTCAGCAATCTCTCACCAGGCGGTCTCCCAGAAGGTCTAACCCGGCCACCAGCATTATCCCCTCAGCAATGTCTCACCAGGTGGTCTACCAGAAGGTCACCAATATTCTTCCCTCAGCAATCTCTCACCAGGCAGTCTACCAGAAGGTCTAACCCGGCCACCAGCATTCTTCCCTCAGCAATCTCTCACCAGGCGGTCTACCAGAAGGTCTAACCCGGCAACCAGCATTCTTCCCTCAGCAATCTCTCACCAGGCTGTCTACCAGAAGGTCACAGCATTCTTCCCTCAGCAATCTCTCACCAGGCAGTCTACCAGAATGTCTAACCGGACCACAAGCATTCTTCCCAAAGCAATCTCTCACCAGGCAGTTTACCAGAAGGTCTAACCGGACCACAAGCATTCTTCCCAAAGCAATCTCTCACCAGGCGGTCTACCAGAAGGTCATCAGCATTCTTCCCTCAGCAATCTCTCACCACGCTGTCTACCAGAAGGTCTAACCCTGCCACCAGCATTCTTCCCACAGTAATCTCTCACCAGGCAATCTACCAGAAGGTCTAACCCAGCCACCAGCATTCTTCCCTCAGCAATCTCGCACCAGGCGGTCTACCCAAGGTCTAACCCGGCCACCAGCATTCTTCCCAAAGCAATCTCTCACCAGGCGTTCTACCAGACGTTTTAACCCGGCCACCAGCATTCTTCCCTCAGCAATCCCTCACCAGGTGGTCTACCAGAAGGTCACCAATATTCTTCCCTCAGCAATCTCTCACCAGGAAGTCTACCAGAAGGTCTAACCCGGCCACCAGCATTCTTCCCTCAGCAATCTCTCACCAGGCGGTCTACCAGAAGGTCTAACCCGGCAACCAGCATTCTTCCCTCAGCAATCTCTCACCAGGCTGTCTACCAGAAGGTCACAGCATTCTTCCCTCAGCAATCTCTCACCAGGCAGTCTACCAGAATGTCTAACCTGGCCACCAGCATTCTTCCCTCAGCAATCTCTCACCAGGCGGTTTACCAGAAGGTCTAACCGGACCACAAGCATTCTTCCCAAAGCAATCTCTCACCAGGCGGTCTACCAGAAGGTCACCGGCATTCTTCGATCAGCAATCTCTCACCAGGCGGTCTACCAGAAGGTCTAACCCGGCCACCAACATTCTTCCCAAAGCAATCTCTCACCAGGTGGTCTACCAGAAGGTCACCAGCATTCTTCCCTCAGCAATCCCTCACCAGGCGGTCTACCAGAAGTTCTAACCCGGGGCCACCAGCATTCTTCCCAAAGCAATCTCTCACCAGGCGGTCTACCAGAAGGTCTAACCCGGCCACCAGCATTCTTCCCTCAGCTATCTCTCACCAGACGGTTTACCAGAAGGTCTAACCCAGCCACAAGCATTCTTCCCAAAGCAATCTCTCACCAGGTGGTCTACCAGAAGTTCTAACCCGGCCACTAGCATTCTTCCCTCAGCAATCTCTCACCAGGCGGTCTCCCAGAAGGTCTAACCCGGCCACCAGCATTATCCCCTCAGCAATGTCTCACCAGGTGGTCTACCAGAAGGTCACCAATATTCTTCCCTCAGCAATCTCTCACCAGGCAGTCTACCAGAAGGTCTAACCCGGCCACCAGCATTCTTCCCTCAGCAATCTCTCACCAGGCGGTCTACCAGAAGGTCTAACCCGGCAACCAGCATTCTTCCCTCAGCAATCTCTCACCAGGCTGTCTACCAGAAGGTCACAGCATTCTTCCCTCAGCAATCTCTCACCAGGCAGTCTACCAGAATGTCTAACCGGACCACAAGCATTCTTCCCAAAGCAATCTCTCACCATGCGGTTTACCAGAAGGTCTAACCGGACCACAAGCATTCTTCCCAAAGCAATCTCTCACCAGGCGGTCTACCAGAAGGTCATCAGCATTCTTCCCTCAGCAATCTCTCACCACGCTGTCTACCAGAAGGTCTAACCCTGCCACCAGCATTCTTCCCACAGTAATCTCTCACCAGGCAATCTACCAGAAGGTCTAACCCAGCCACCAGCATTCTTCCCTCAGCAATCTCGCACCAGGCGGTCTACCCAAGGTCTAACCCGGCCACCAGCATTCTTCCCAAAGCAATCTCTCACCAGGCGTTCTACCAGACGTTTTAACCCGGCCACCAGCATTCTTCCCTCAGCAATCCCTCACCAGGTGGTCTACCAGAAGGTCACCAATATTCTTCCCTCAGCAATCTCTCACCAGGAAGTCTACCAGAAGGTCTAACCCGGCCACCAGCATTCTTCCCTCAGCAATCTCTCACCAGGCGGTCTACCAGAAGGTCTAACCCGGCAACCAGCATTCTTCCCTCAGCAATCTCTCACCAGGCTGTCTACCAGAAGGTCACAGCATTCTTCCCTCAGCAATCTCTCACCAGGCAGTCTACCAGAATGTCTAACCTGGCCACCAGCATTCTTCCCTCAGCAATCTCTCACCAGGCGGTTTACCAGAAGGTCTAACCGGACCACAAGCATTCTTCCCAAAGCAATCTCTCACCAGGCGGTCTACCAGAAGGTCACCGGCATTCTTCGATCAGCAATCTCTCACCAGGCGGTCTACCAGAAGGTCTAACCCGGCCACCAACATTCTTCCCAAAGAAATCTCTCACCAGGTGGTCTACCAGAAGGTCACCAGCATTCTTCCCTCAGCAATCTCTCACCACACTGTCTACCAGAAGGTCTAACCCTGCCACCAGCATTCTTCCCACAGTAATTTCTCACCAGGCAGTCTACCAGAAGGTCTAACCCAGCCACCAGCATTCTTTCCTCAGTAATCTCGCACCAGGCGGTCTACCCAAGGTCTAACCCGGCCACCAGCATTCTTCCCAAAGCAATCTCTCACCAGGCGTTCTACCAGACGTTCTAACCCGGCCACCAGCATTCTTCCCTCAGCAATCCCTCACCAGGTTGTCTACCAGAAGGTCACCAGCATTATTCCCTCAGCAATCTCTCACCAGGCGGTCTACCAGAAGGTCTAACCCAACCACCAGCATTCTTCCCTCAGCAATCTCTCAGCAGGCGGTCTACCAGAAGTTCTGACCCGGCCACCAGCATTCTTCCCTCAGCAATTTCTTGGAGGCTCAAATGCCCATGTAACATGAATGCAACTGCTCTGGCAGTTTTTGGTGGATTTGCAGAGGGGGGAATTGTCCTTCCAATCCAGCATAATATCTCCCCTTCCACTGATAGTTCCTCATGAACTTGCCTGTAAAGATCCAGATCAGGCACCGTGGCCTAGCTGGTAGGCATGGGCGGGCCTTCAGCTAAGGCCATGGTGCCTGATCTGGATGGCCCGCCCATGCCTACCAGCTCATTAACCCTGGCCATAATCGGATTGTTTTGTTCAGCTGTGACCGCATGTTCTTGGCAGTAGCGGAGGCAGCTTTTGGTGTCGGCGGGGGGGGGACGGGTGGGCGGTGGATAATACAGCACCAGTGAGAGGCTGGGGTGTGCACTGGGCACAAAAGGGAAAACGGGGACGGGGGATCTGTTTTCATATGTCAGACCCTGCACTGCTTTTGGAACTCTATCATTTCTCTTGAACAACATTGTACTCCACTGCCCATCACTAGGTACTCGGGGCACCCCTCTCTCCAAGGTTTTGCTTGCAGGAGCACAATTGCCATAGGTGTTGAAATGCTGTCCACAAACTCCACCTCTGACCACTTGCTAAAATAATCTATAAGAGCAATGGCAAATTGTTTCCCCATAGTAAGGCAATGCATGGGACCTATGAAGGCCAGGCGCTGTTCGTCCCGAACGGCGCAGGGAATCTGGATGGGAATAATCTGCAGGGGCCTAAAGGTTAGGATGCGGCAGATCATTCCCATCCACAATCTCTCACCAGGCGGTCTACCAGAAACTCTAACCCGGCCACCACCATTCTTCCCTCAGCAATCTCTCACCAGGCGGTCTACTAGAAGCTCTAACCCGGCCACCAGTGTTCTTCCCTCGGCCATCTCTCACCAGGCTGTCTACCAGTAGGTCTAACGCGACCACCAGCATTCTTCCCAAAGCAATCGCTCACCAGGCGGTCTACCAGAAGGTCTAACCCGGCCACCAGCATTCTTCCCTCGGCAATCTCTCAGGCTGTCTACCAGAAGGTCACCAGCATTCTTCCCTCAGCAATCTCTCACCAGGCAGTCTACCAGAAAGTCTACCCCGGCCACCAGCATTCTTCCCAAAGCAATCTCTCACCAGGCGGTCTACCAGAAGGTCTTACCCAGCCACCAGCATTCTTCCCTCAGCAATCTCTCACCAGGCGGTCTACCAGAAGTTCTAACCCAGGGCCACCAGCATTCTTCCCTCAGCAATCTCTCACAAGGTGGTCTACCAGAAGATCTAACTCAGCCACCAGCATTCTTCCCAAAGCAATCTCTCACCAGGCGGTCTACCAGAAGTTCTAACCCGTGGCCACCAGCATTCTTCCCTCAGCAATCTCTCACCAGGCGGTCTACCAGAAGTTCTAACCAGTGGCCACCAGCATTCTTCCCTCAGCAATCTCTCACCAGGCGGTCTACCAGAAGTTCTAAACCGGGGTCACCAGCATTCTTCCCTCAGCAATCTCTCACCAGGCAGTCCACCAGAAGGTCTAACCCAGCCACCAGCATTCTTCCCTCAGCAATCTCTCACCAGGCGGTCTACCAGAAGGTCTAACCCGGCCACCAGCATTCTTCCCTCAGCAATCTCTCACCAGGCTGTTTATCAGAAGGTCTAACCCAGCCACCAGCATTCTTCCCTCAGCAGTCTCTCACAAGGCGGTCTCCCAGAAGGTCTAACCCGGCCACCAGCATTCTCCCCTCAGCAATGTCTCACCAGATGGTCTACCAGAAGGTCACCAGCATTCTTCCCTCAGCAATCTCTCACCAGGCGGTCTACCCGAAGTTCTAACCCAGCCACCAGCATTATTCCCTCAGCAATCTCTCACCAGGCGGACTACCAGATGGTCTAACCCAGCCACCAGTATTCTTCCCATTCACAATCTCTCACCAGGCCGTCTACCAGAAGGTCTAACCTGGTCACCAGCATTCTTCCCTCAGCAATCTCTCACCAGGCTGTTTAACCCGGCCACAAGCATTCTTCCCAAAGCATTCTCTCACCAGGCGGTCTACCAGAAGTTCTAACCCGGGGCCACCAGCATTCTTCCCTCAGCAATCTCTCACCAGACGGTCTATCAGGAGTTCTAACCCGGGGCCACCAGCATTCTTCCCAAAGCAATCGCTCAACAGGTGGTCTACCAGAACGTCTAACTCGGCCACCAGCATTCTTCCCTCAGCAATCTCTCACCAGGCGGTCTACCAGATGTTCTAACCCGGGGCCACCAGCATTCTTCCCCCAGCAATCTCTCACCAGGTGTTCTAACAGAAGATCTAACCTGGCCCCCAGCATTCTTCCCTCAGCAATCTCTCACCAGGCGGTCTACCAGAAGTTCAAACCCGGGGCCACTTGCATTCTTCCGTCAGCAATCTCTCAGCAGGCAGTATACCAGAAGGTCACCAGCATTCTTCCCTCAGCAATCTCTCACCAGGCGGTCCACCAAAAGGTCACCAGCATTCTTCCCTGTAAAATCATCTCTCACCAGGCGGTCTACCAGAAGGTCTAACCCGGCCACCAGTATTCTCCCCTCAGAAATCTCTCACCAGGTGGTCTACCAGAAGGTCACCAGTATTCTTCCCTCAGCAATCTCTCACCAGGCAGTCCACCAGAAGGTCTAACTCAGCCACCAGCATTCTTCCCTCAGCAATCTCTCACCAGGCGGTCTACCAGAAGGTCTAACCCGGCCGCCAGTATTCTTCCCTCAGCAATCTCTCACCAGGCTGTTTACCAGAAGGTCTAACCCGGCCACAAGCATTCTTCCCAAAGCAATCTCTCACCAGGCAGTCTACCAGAAGTTCTAACCCAGCCACCAGCATTCTTCCCTCAGCAGTCTCTCACAAGGCGGTCTCCCAGAAGGTCTAACCCGGCCACCAGCATTCTCCCCTCAGCAATGTCTCACCAGATGGTCTATCAGAAGGTCACCAACATTCTTCCCTCAGCAATCTCTCACCAGGAGGTCTACCAGAAGGTCTAACACGGCCACCAGCATTATTCCCTCAGCAATCTCTCACCGGGCAGTCTACCAGAAGGTCTAACCCAGCCACCAGCATTCTTCCCTCAGCAATCTCTCACCAGGCGGTCTACCCGAAGTTCTAACCCAGCCACCAGCATTATTCCCTCAGCAATCTCTCACCAGGCGGACTACCAGATGGTCTAACCCAGCCACCAGTATTCTTCCCATTCACAATCTCTCACCAGGCCGTCTACCAGAAGGTCTAACCTGGTCACCAGCATTCTTCCCTCAGCAATCTCTCACCAGGCTGTTTAACCCGGCCACAAGCATTCTTCCCAAAGCATTCTCTCACCAGGTGGTCTACCAGAACGTCTAACTCGGCCACCAGCATTCTTCCCTCAGCAATCTCTCACCAGGCGGTCTACCAGATGTTCTAACCCGGGGCCACCAGCATTCTTCCCCCAGCAATCTCTCACCAGGTGTTCTACCAGAAGATCTAACCTGGCCCCCAGCATTCTTCCCTCAGCAATCTCTCACCAGGCGGTCTACCAGAAGTTCTAACCCGGAGCCACTTGCATTCTTCCGTCAGCAATCTCTCACCAGGCAGTATACCAGAAGGTCACCAGCATTCTTCCCTCAGCAATCTCTCACCAGGCTGTCCACCAAAAGGTCACCAGCATTCTTCCCTATAAAATCTCTCACCAGGCGGTCTACCAGAAGGTCTAACCCGGCCACCAGTATTCTCCCCTCAGCAATCTCTCACCAGGTGGTCTACCAGAAGGTCACCAGTATTCTTCCCTCAGCAATCTCTCACCAGGCAGTCCACCAGAAGGTCTAACCCAGCCACCATCATTCTTCCCTCAGCAATCTCTCACCAGGCGGTCTACCAGAAGGTCTAACCCGGCCACCAGCATTCTTCCCTCAGCAATCTCTCACCAGGCTGTTTATCAGAAGGTCTAACCCAGCCACCAGCATTCTTCCCTCAGCAGTCTCTCACAAGGCGGTCTCCCAGAAGGTCTAACCCGGCCACCAGCATTCTCCCCTCAGCAATGTCTCACCAGATGGTCTACCAGAAGGTCACCAGCATTCTTCCCTCAGCAATCTCTCACCAGGCGGTCTACCCGAAGTTCTAACCCAGCCACCAGCATTATTCCCTCAGCAATCTCTCACCAGGCGGACTACCAGATGGTCTAACCCAGCCACCAGTATTCTTCCCATTCACAATCTCTCACCAGGCCGTCTACCAGAAGGTCTAACCTGGTCACCAGCATTCTTCCCTCAGCAATCTCTCACCAGGCTGTTTAACCCGGCCACAAGCATTCTTCCCAAAGCATTCTCTCACCAGGCGGTCTACCAGAAGTTCTAACCCGGGGCCACCAGCATTCTTCCCTCAGCAATCTCTCACCAGACGGTCTATCAGGAGTTCTAACCCGGGGCCACCAGCATTCTTCCCAAAGCAATCGCTCAACAGGTGGTCTACCAGAACGTCTAACTCGGCCACCAGCATTCTTCCCTCAGCAATCTCTCACCAGGCGGTCTACCAGATGTTCTAACCCGGGGCCACCAGCATTCTTCCCCCAGCAATCTCTCACCAGGTGTTCTAACAGAAGATCTAACCTGGCCCCCAGCATTCTTCCCTCAGCAATCTCTCACCAGGCGGTCTACCAGAAGTTCAAACCCGGGGCCACTTGCATTCTTCCGTCAGCAATCTCTCAGCAGGCAGTATACCAGAAGGTCACCAGCATTCTTCCCTCAGCAATCTCTCACCAGGCGGTCCACCAAAAGGTCACCAGCATTCTTCCCTGTAAAATCTCTCACCAGGCAGTCTACCAGAAGGTCTAACCCGGCCACCAGTATTCTCCCCTCAGAAATCTCTCACCAGGTGGTCTACCAGAAGGTCACCAGTATTCTTCCCTCAGCAATCTCTCACCAGGCAGTCCACCAGAAGGTCTAACCCAGCCACCAGCATTCTTCCCTCAGCAATCTCTCACCAGGCGGTCTACCAGAAGGTCTAACCCGGCCGCCAGTATTCTTCCCTCAGCAATCTCTCACCAGGCTGTTTACCAGAAGGTCTAACCCGGCCACAAGCATTCTTCCCAAAGCAATCTCTCACCAGGCAGTCTACCAGAAGTTCTAACCCAGCCACCAGCATTCTTCCCTCAGCAGTCTCTCACAAGGCGGTCTCCCAGAAGGTCTAACCCGGCCACCAGCATTCTCCCCTCAGCAATGTCTCACCAGATGGTCTATCAGAAGGTCACCAACATTCTTCCCTCAGCAATCTCTCACCAGGAGGTCTACCAGAAGGTCTAACACGGCCACCAGCATTATTCCCTCAGCAATCTCTCACCGGGCAGTCTACCAGAAGGTCTAACCCAGCCACCAGCATTCTTCCCTCAGCAATCTCTCACCAGGCGGTCTACCCGAAGTTCTAACCTAGCCACCAGCATTATTCCCTCAGCTATCTCTCACCAGGCGGACTACCAGAAGGTCTAACCCAGCCACCAGCATTCTTCCCTCAGCAATCTCTCACCAGGCGGTCTACCCGAAGTTCTAACCTAGCCACCAGCATTATTCCCTCAGCTATCTCTCACCAGGCGGACTACCAGATGGTCTAACCCAGCCACCAGTATTCTTCCCATTCACAATCTCTCACCAGGCCGTCTACCAGAAGGTCTAACCTGGTCACCAGCATTATTCCCTCAGCAATCTCTCACCAGGCGGTCTACTAGAAGGTCTAACCCGACCACCAACATTCTTCCCTCAGCAATCTCTCACCAGGCGGTCTACCAGAGTGTCTAACCCAGCCACCATCATTATTCCCTCAGCAATCTCTCACCAGGCGGTCTACCAGAAGATCTAACCTGGCCACCAGCATTCTTCCCTCAGCAATCTCTCAACAGGTGGTCTACCAGAAGGTCTAACCCAGCCACCAGCATTCTCCCCTCAGCAATCTCTCACCAGGCAATCTACCAGAAGGTCACAAGCATTCTTCCATCAGCAATCTCTCACCAGGCAGTCTACCAGAACGTTTAATCCAGCCACCAGCATTCTTCCCTCAGCAATCTCTCATCAGGCGGTCTACCAGAAGGTCTACCCCGGCCACCAGCATTCTTCCCTCAGCAGTCTCTCACCAGGCAGTCTACCAGAAGGACTTACCCGGCCACCAGCATTCTTCCCTCAGCAATCTCTCACCAGGCAGTCTACCAGAAGGTCTAACCCGGCCACCAGTATTCTTCCCATCCACAATCTCTCACCAGGTGGTCTACCAGAAGGTCTAACCCAACCACCAGCATTGTTCCCTCAGCATTCTCTCACCAGGCGGTCTACCAGAAGGTCTAACCTGGCCACCAGCATTCTTCCCTCAGCAATCTCTCACCAGGCAGTCTACCAGAAGTTCTAACCCGGGGCCACTTGCATTCTTCCGTCAGCAATCTCTCACCAGGCAGTAAACCAGAAGGTCACCAGCATTCTTCCCTCAGTAATCTCTCATCAGGCGGTCTACCAGAAGGTCACCAGCATTCTTCCCTATACAATCTCTCACCAAGCTGTCTACCAGAAGGTCAAACCTGGCCACCAGTATTCTCCCCTCAGCAATCTCTCACCAGGTGGTCTACCAGAAGGTCACCAGTATTCTTCCCTCAGCAATCTATCACCAGGCAGTCCACCAGAAGGTCTAACCCAGCCACCAGCATTCTTCCCTCAGCAATCTCTCATCAGGCGGTCTACCAGAAGGTCTAACCTGGCCACCAGCATTCTTCCCTCAGCAATCTCTCACCAGGCGGTCTACCAGAAGCTCTAACCCGACCACCAACATTCTTCCCTCAGCAATCTCGCACCAGGTTGTCTACCAGTAGGTCTAACCCGGCCACCAGCATTCTTCCCAAAGCAATCTCTCACCAGGCAGTCTACCAGAAGGTCTAACCTGGCCACCAGCATTCTTCCCTCAGCAATCTCTCATCAGGCGGTCTACCAGAAGGTCATCAGCATTCTTCCCTCAGCAATCTCTCACCAGGCAGTCTACCAGAAGGTCTACCCCGGCCACCAGCATTCTTCCCAAAGCAATCTCTCACCAGGCGGTCTACCTGAAGGTCTTACCCGGCCACCAGCATTCATCCCTCAGCAATCTCTCACCAGGCAGTCTACCAGAAGGTCTACCCCGGCCACCAGCATTCTTCCCAAAGCAATCTCTCACCAGGCGGTCTACCTGTAGGTCTTACCCGGCCACCAGCATTCACCCCTCAGCAATCTCTCACCAGGCAGTCTACCAGAAGGTCTACCCCGGCCACCAGCATTCTTCCCAAAGCAATCTCTCACCAGGCGGTCTACCAGAGGGTCTTACCCAGCCATCAGCATTCTTCCCTCAGCAATCTCTCACCAGGCGGTCTACCAGAAGTTCTAACCCATGGCCACCAGCATTCTTCCCTCAGCAATCTCTCACCAGGTGGTCTACCAGAAGATCTAACTCGGCCACCAGCATTTTTCCCAAAGCAATCTCTCACCAGGCCATCTACCAGACGTTCTAACCCGGGGCCACCAGCATTCTTCCCTCAGCAATCCCTCACCAGGCGGTCTACCAGAAGTTCTAACCCGGGGCCACCAGCATTCTTCCCAAAGCAATCTCTCACCAGGCGGTCTACCAGAAGGTCTAACCCGGCCACCAGCATTCTTCCCTCAGCTATCTCTCACCAGACGGTTTACCAGAAGGTCTAACCCAGCCACAAGCATTCTTCCCAAAGCAATCTCTCACCAGGTGGTCTACCAGAAGTTCTAACCCGGCCACTAGCATTCTTCCCTCAGCAATCTCTCACCAGGCGGTCTCCCAGAAGGTCTAACCCGGCCACCAGCATTATCCCCTCAGCAATGTCTCACCAGGTGGTCTACCAGAAGGTCACCAATATTCTTCCCTCAGCAATCTCTCACCAGGCAGTCTACCAGAAGGTCTAACCCGGCCACCAGCATTCTTCCCTCAGCAATCTCTCACCAGGCGGTCTACCAGAAGGTCTAACCCGGCAACCAGCATTCTTCCCTCAGCAATCTCTCACCAGGCTGTCTACCAGAAGGTCACAGCATTCTTCCCTCAGCAATCTCTCACCAGGCAGTCTACCAGAATGTCTAACCGGACCACAAGCATTCTTCCCAAAGCAATCTCTCACCAGGCGGTTTACCAGAAGGTCTAACCGGACCACAAGCATTCTTCCCAAAGCAATCTCTCACCAGGCGGTCTACCAGAAGGTCATCAGCATTCTTCCCTCAGCAATCTCTCACCACGCTGTCTACCAGAAGGTCTAACCCTGCCACCAGCATTCTTCCCACAGTAATCTCTCACCAGGCAATCTACCAGAAGGTCTAACCCAGCCACCAGCATTCTTCCCTCAGCAATCTCGCACCAGGCGGTCTACCCAAGGTCTAACCCGGCCACCAGCATTCTTCCCAAAGCAATCTCTCACCAGGCGTTCTACCAGACGTTTTAACCCGGCCACCAGCATTCTTCCCTCAGCAATCCCTCACCAGGTGGTCTACCAGAAGGTCACCAATATTCTTCCCTCAGCAATCTCTCACCAGGAAGTCTACCAGAAGGTCTAACCCGGCCACCAGCATTCTTCCCTCAGCAATCTCTCACCAGGCGGTCTACCAGAAGGTCTAACCCGGCAACCAGCATTCTTCCCTCAGCAATCTCTCACCAGGCTGTCTACCAGAAGGTCACAGCATTCTTCCCTCAGCAATCTCTCACCAGGCAGTCTACCAGAATGTCTAACCTGGCCACCAGCATTCTTCCCTCAGCAATCTCTCACCAGGCGGTTTACCAGAAGGTCTAACCGGACCACAAGCATTCTTCCCAAAGCAATCTCTCACCAGGCGGTCTACCAGAAGGTCACCGGCATTCTTCGATCAGCAATCTCTCACCAGGCGGTCTACCAGAAGGTCTAACCCGGCCACCAACATTCTTCCCAAAGCAATCTCTCACCAGGTGGTCTACCAGAAGGTCACCAGCATTCTTCCCTCAGCAATCCCTCACCAGGCGGTCTACCAGAAGTTCTAACCCGGGGCCACCAGCATTCTTCCCAAAGCAATCTCTCACCAGGCGGTCTACCAGAAGGTCTAACCCGGCCACCAGCATTCTTCCCTCAGCTATCTCTCACCAGACGGTTTACCAGAAGGTCTAACCCAGCCACAAGCATTCTTCCCAAAGCAATCTCTCACCAGGTGGTCTACCAGAAGTTCTAACCCGGCCACTAGCATTCTTCCCTCAGCAATCTCTCACCAGGCGGTCTCCCAGAAGGTCTAACCCGGCCACCAGCATTATCCCCTCAGCAATGTCTCACCAGGTGGTCTACCAGAAGGTCACCAATATTCTTCCCTCAGCAATCTCTCACCAGGCAGTCTACCAGAAGGTCTAACCCGGCCACCAGCATTCTTCCCTCAGCAATCTCTCACCAGGCGGTCTACCAGAAGGTCTAACCCGGCAACCAGCATTCTTCCCTCAGCAATCTCTCACCAGGCTGTCTACCAGAAGGTCACAGCATTCTTCCCTCAGCAATCTCTCACCAGGCAGTCTACCAGAATGTCTAACCGGACCACAAGCATTCTTCCCAAAGCAATCTCTCACCATGCGGTTTACCAGAAGGTCTAACCGGACCACAAGCATTCTTCCCAAAGCAATCTCTCACCAGGCGGTCTACCAGAAGGTCATCAGCATTCTTCCCTCAGCAATCTCTCACCACGCTGTCTACCAGAAGGTCTAACCCTGCCACCAGCATTCTTCCCACAGTAATCTCTCACCAGGCAATCTACCAGAAGGTCTAACCCAGCCACCAGCATTCTTCCCTCAGCAATCTCGCACCAGGCGGTCTACCCAAGGTCTAACCCGGCCACCAGCATTCTTCCCAAAGCAATCTCTCACCAGGCGTTCTACCAGACGTTTTAACCCGGCCACCAGCATTCTTCCCTCAGCAATCCCTCACCAGGTGGTCTACCAGAAGGTCACCAATATTCTTCCCTCAGCAATCTCTCACCAGGAAGTCTACCAGAAGGTCTAACCCGGCCACCAGCATTCTTCCCTCAGCAATCTCTCACCAGGCGGTCTACCAGAAGGTCTAACCCGGCAACCAGCATTCTTCCCTCAGCAATCTCTCACCAGGCTGTCTACCAGAAGGTCACAGCATTCTTCCCTCAGCAATCTCTCACCAGGCAGTCTACCAGAATGTCTAACCTGGCCACCAGCATTCTTCCCTCAGCAATCTCTCACCAGGCGGTTTACCAGAAGGTCTAACCGGACCACAAGCATTCTTCCCAAAGCAATCTCTCACCAGGCGGTCTACCAGAAGGTCACCGGCATTCTTCGATCAGCAATCTCTCACCAGGCGGTCTACCAGAAGGTCTAACCCGGCCACCAACATTCTTCCCAAAGAAATCTCTCACCAGGTGGTCTACCAGAAGGTCACCAGCATTCTTCCCTCAGCAATCTCTCACCACACTGTCTACCAGAAGGTCTAACCCTGCCACCAGCATTCTTCCCACAGTAATTTCTCACCAGGCAGTCTACCAGAAGGTCTAACCCAGCCACCAGCATTCTTTCCTCAGTAATCTCGCACCAGGCGGTCTACCCAAGGTCTAACCCGGCCACCAGCATTCTTCCCAAAGCAATCTCTCACCAGGCGTTCTACCAGACGTTCTAACCCGGCCACCAGCATTCTTCCCTCAGCAATCCCTCACCAGGTTGTCTACCAGAAGGTCACCAGCATTATTCCCTCAGCAATCTCTCACCAGGCGGTCTACCAGAAGGTCTAACCCAACCACCAGCATTCTTCCCTCAGCAATCTCTCAGCAGGCGGTCTACCAGAAGTTCTGACCCGGCCACCAGCATTCTTCCCTCAGCAATTTCTTGGAGGCTCAAATGCCCATGTAACATGAATGCAACTGCTCTGGCAGTTTTTGGTGGATTTGCAGAGGGGGGAATTGTCCTTCCAATCCAGCATAATATCTCCCCTTCCACTGATAGTTCCTCATGAACTTGCCTGTAAAGATCCAGATCAGGCACCGTGGCCTAGCTGGTAGGCATGGGCGGGCCTTCAGCTAAGGCCATGGTGCCTGATCTGGATGGCCCGCCCATGCCTACCAGCTCATTAACCCTGGCCATAATCGGATTGTTTTGTTCAGCTGTGACCGCATGTTCTTGGCAGTAGCGGAGGCAGCTTTTGGTGTCGGCGGGGGGGGACGGGTGGGCGGTGGATAATACAGCACCAGTGAGAGGCTGGGGTGTGCACTGGGCACAAAAGGGAAAACGGGGACGGGGGATCTGTTTTCATATGTCAGACCCTGCACTGCTTTTGGAACTCTATCATTTCTCTTGAACAACATTGTACTCCACTGCCCATCACTAGGTACTCGGGGCACCCCTCTCTCCAAGGTTTTGCTTGCAGGAGCACAATTGCCATAGGTGTTGAAATGCTGTCCACAAACTCCACCTCTGACCACTTGCTAAAATAATCTATAAGAGCAATGGCAAATTGTTTCCCCATAGTAAGGCAATGCATGGGACCTATGAAGGCCAGGCGCTGTTCGTCCCGAACGGCGCAGGGAATCTGGATGGGAATAATCTGCAGGGGCCTAAAGGTTAGGATGCGGCAGATCATTCCCATCCACAATCTCTCACCAGGCGGTCTACCAGAAACTCTAACCCGGCCACCACCATTCTTCCCTCAGCAATCTCTCACCAGGCGGTCTACTAGAAGCTCTAACCCGGCCACCAGTGTTCTTCCCTCGGCCATCTCTCACCAGGCTGTCTACCAGTAGGTCTAACGCGACCACCAGCATTCTTCCCAAAGCAATCGCTCACCAGGCGGTCTACCAGAAGGTCTAACCCGGCCACCAGCATTCTTCCCTCGGCAATCTCTCAGGCTGTCTACCAGAAGGTCACCAGCATTCTTCCCTCAGCAATCTCTCACCAGGCAGTCTACCAGAAAGTCTACCCCGGCCACCAGCATTCTTCCCAAAGCAATCTCTCACCAGGCGGTCTACCAGAAGGTCTTACCCAGCCACCAGCATTCTTCCCTCAGCAATCTCTCACCAGGCGGTCTACCAGAAGTTCTAACCCAGGGCCACCAGCATTCTTCCCTCAGCAATCTCTCACAAGGTGGTCTACCAGAAGATCTAACTCAGCCACCAGCATTCTTCCCAAAGCAATCTCTCACCAGGCGGTCTACCAGAAGTTCTAACCCGTGGCCACCAGCATTCTTCCCTCAGCAATCTCTCACCAGGCGGTCTACCAGAAGTTCTAACCAGTGGCCACCAGCATTCTTCCCTCAGCAATCTCTCACCAGGCGGTCTACCAGAAGTTCTAAACCGGGGTCACCAGCATTCTTCCCTCAGCAATCTCTCACCAGGCTGTTTACCAGAAGGTCTAACCCGGCCACAAGCATTCTTCCCAAAGCATTCTCTCACCAGGCGGTCTACCAGAAGTTCTAACCCGGGGCCACCAGCATTCTTCCCTCAGCAATCTCTCACCAGACGGTCTATCAGGAGTTCTAACCCGGGGCCACCAGCATTCTTCCCAAAGCAATCGCTCAACAGGTGGTCTACCAGAACGTCTAACTCGGCCACCAGCATTCTTCCCTCAGCAATCTCTCACCAGGCGGTCTACCAGATGTTCTAACCCGGGGCCACCAGCATTCTTCCCCCAGCAATCTCTCACCAGGTGTTCTAACAGAAGATCTAACCTGGCCCCCAGCATTCTTCCCTCAGCAATCTCTCACCAGGCGGTCTACCAGAAGTTCAAACCCGGGGCCACTTGCATTCTTCCGTCAGCAATCTCTCAGCAGGCAGTATACCAGAAGGTCACCAGCATTCTTCCCTCAGCAATCTCTCACCAGGCGGTCCACCAAAAGGTCACCAGCATTCTTCCCTGTAAAATCTCTCACCAGGCGGTCTACCAGAAGGTCTAACCCGGCCACCAGTATTCTCCCCTCAGCAATCTCTCACCAGGTGGTCTACCAGAAGGTCACCAGTATTCTTCCCTCTGCAATCTCTCACCAGGCAGTCCACCAGAAGGTCTAACCCAGCCACCAGCATTCTTCCCTCAGCAATCTCTCACCAGGCGGTCTACCAGAAGGTCTAACCCGGCCGCCAGCATTCTTCCCTCAGCAATCTCTCACCAGGCTGTTTACCAGAAGGTCTAACCCGGCCACAAGCATTCTTCCCAAAGCAATCTCTCACCAGACAGTCTACCAGAAGTTCTAACCCAGCCACCGGCATTCTTCCCTCAGCAGTCTCTCACAAGGCGGTCTCCCAGAAGGTCTAACCCGGCCACCAGCATTCTCCCCTCAGCAATGTCTCACCAGATGGTCTATCAGAAGGTCACCAACATTCTTCCCTCAGCAATCTCTCACCAGGCGGTCTACCAGAAGGTCACCGGCATTCTTCGATCAGCAATCTCTCACCAGGCGGTCTACCAGAAGGTCTAACCCGGCCACCAACATTCTTCCCAAAGCAATCTCTCACCAGGTGGTCTACCAGAAGGTCACCAGCATTCTTCCCTCAGCAATCTCTCACCACGCTGTCTACCAGAAGGTCTAACCCTGCCACCAGCATTCTTCCTACAGTAATCTCTCACCAGGCAGTCTACCAGAAGGTCTAACCCAGCCACCAGCATTCTTCCCTCAGCAATCGCGCACCAGGCGGTCTACCCAAGGTCTAACCCGGCCACCAGCATTCTTCCCAAAGCAATCTCTCACCAGGCGTTCTACCAGACGTTTTAACCCGGCCACCAGCATTCTTCCCTCAGCAATCCCTCACCAGGTGGTCTACCAGAAGGTCACCAGCATTATTCCCCCAGCAATCTCTCACCAGGCGGTCTACCAGAAGGTCTAACCCGGCCACCAACATTCTTCCCTCAGCAATCTCTCACCAGGCGGTCTACCAGAAGGTCACTGGCATTCTTCGATCAGCAATCTCTCACCAGGCGGTCTACCAGAAGGTCTAACCCGGCCACCAACATTCTTCCCAAAGCAATCTCTCACCAGGTGGTCTACCAGAAGGTCACCAGCATTCTTCCCTCAGCAATCTCTCACCACGCTGTCTACCAGAAGGTCTAACCCGGCCACCAGCATTCTTCCCTCAGCAATCTCTCACCAGGCGGTCTACCAGAAGGTCTAACCTGGCAACCAGCATTCTTCCCTCAGCAATCTCTCACCAGGCTGTCTACCAGAAGGACACAGCATTCTTCCCTCAGCAATCTCTCACCAGGCAGTCTACCAGAATGTCTAACCCGGCCACCAGCATTCTTCCCTCAGCAATCTCTCACCAGGCGGTTTACCAGAAGGTCTAACCGGACCACAAGCATTCTTTCCAAAGCAATCTCTCACCAGGCGGTCTACCAGAAGGTCACCGGCATTCTTCGATCAGCAATCTCTCACCAGGCTGTCTACCAGAAGGTCTAACCCGGCCACCAACATTCTTCCCAAAGCAATCTCTCACCAGGTGGTCTACCAGAAGGTCACCAGCATTCTTCCCTCAGCAATCTCTCACCACGCTGTCTACCAGAAGGTCTAACCCTGCCACCAGCATTCTTCCCACAGTAATCTCTCACCAGGCAGTCTACCAGAAGGTCTAACCCAGCCACCAGCATTCTTCCCTCAGCAATCTCGCACCAGGCGGTCTACCCAAGGTCTAACCCGGCCACCAGCATTCTTCCCAAAGCAATCTCTCACCAGGCGTTCTACCAGACGTTTTAACCCGGCCACCAGCATTCTTCCCTCAGCAATCCCTCACCAGGTGGTCTACCAGAAGGTCACCAATATTCTTCCCTCAGCAATCTCTCACCAGGCAGTCTACCAGAAGGTCTAACCCGGCCACCAGCATTCTTCCCTCAGCAATCTCTCACCAGGCGGTCTACCAGAAGGTCTAACCTGGCAACCAGCATTCTTCCCTCAGCAATCTCTCACCAGGCTGTCTACCAGAAGGACACAGCATTCTTCCCTCAGCAATCTCTCACCAGGCAGTCTACCAGAATGTCTAACCCGGCCACCAGCATTCTTCCCTCAGCAATCTCTCACCAGGCGGTTTACCAGAAGGTCTAACCGGACCACAAGCATTCTTTCCAAAGCAATCTCTCACCAGGCGGTCTACCAGAAGGTCACCGGCATTCTTCGATCAGCAATCTCTCACCAGGCTGTCTACCAGAAAGTCTAACCCGGCCACCAACATTCTTCCCAAAGCAATCTCTCACCAGGTGGTCTACCAGAAGGTCACCAGCATTCTTCCCTCAGCAATCTCTCACCACGCTGTCTACCAGAAGGTCTAACCCTGCCACCAGCATTCTTCCCACAGTAATCTCTCACCAGGCAGTCTACCAGAAGGTCTAACCCAGCCACCAGCATTCTTCTCTCAGTAATCTCGCACCAGGCGGTCTACCCAAGGTCTAACCCGGCCACCAGCATTCTTCCCAAAGCAATCTCCTACCAGGCGTTCTACCAGACGTTTTAACCCGGCCACCAGCATTCTTCCCTCAGCAATCCCTCACCAGGTTGTCTACCAGAAGATCACCAGCATTATTCCCTCAGCAATCTCTCACCAGGCAGTCTACCAGAAGGTCTAACCCAACCACCAGCATTCTTCCCTCAGTAATATCTCACCAGGCGGTCTACCAGAAGTTCTAACCCGGGGCCACTTGCATTCTTCCGTCAGCAATCTCTCACCAGGCAGTATACCAGAAGGTCACCAGCATTCTTCCCTCAGCAATCTCTCACCAGGCGGTCTACCAGAAGGTCACCAGCATTCTTCCCTAAAATATCTCTCACCAGGCGGTCTACCAGAAGGTCTAACCCGGCCACCAGTATTCTCCCCTCAGCAATCTCTCACCAGGTGGTCTACCAGAAGGTCACCAGTATTCTTCCCTCAGCAATCTCTCACCAGGCAGTCCACCAAAAGGTCTAACCCAGCCACCAGCATTCTTCCCTCAGCAATCTCTCACCAGGCGGTCTACCAGAAGGTCTAACCCAGCCACCAGCATTCTTCCCTCAGCAATCTCTCACCAGGCTGTTTATCAGAAAGTCTAACCCGGCAACAAGCATTCTTCCCAAAGCAATCTCTCACCAGGCGGTCTACCAGAAGTTCTAACCCGGCCACCAGCATTCTTCCTTCAGCAATCTCTCACAAGGCGGTCTCCCAGAAGGTCTAACCTGGCCACCAGTATTCTCCCCTCAGCAATCTCTCACCAGGTCGTCTATCAGAAGGTCACCAGTATTCTTCCCTCAGCAATCTCTCACCAGGCAGTCCACCAGAAAGTCTAACCCAGCCACCAGCATTCTTCCCTCAGCAATCTCTCACCAGGAGGTCTACCAGAAGGTCTAACCTGGCCACCAGCATTCTTCCCTCAGCAATCTCTCACCAGGCTGTTTACCAGAAGGTCTAACCCAGCCACAAACATTCTTCCCAAAGCATTCTCTCACCAGGCGGTCTACCAGAAGTTCTAACCCGGGGCCACCAGCATTCTTCCCTCAGCAATCTCTCACCAGACGGTCTATCAGGAGTTCTAACCCGGGGCCACCAGCATTCTTCCCAAAGCAATTGCTCACCAGGTGGTCTACCAGAACGTCTAACTCGGCCACCAGCATTCTTCCCTCAGCAATCTCTCACCAGGCGGTCTACCAGATGTTCTAACCCGGGGCCACCAGCATTCTTCCCCCAGCAATCTCTCACCAGGTGTTCTACCAGAAGATCTAACCTGGCCCCCAGCATTCTTCCCTCAGCAATCTCTCACCAGGCGGTCTACCAGAAGTTCTAACCCGGAGCCACTTGCATTCTTCCGTCAGCAATCTCTCACCAGGCAGTATACCAGAAGGTCACCAGCATTCTTCCCTCAGCAATCTCTCACCAGGCTGTCCACCAAAAGGTCACCAGCATTCTTCCCTATAAAATCTCTCACCAGGCGGTCTACCAGAAGGTCTAACCCGGCCACCAGTATTCTCCCCTCAGCAATCTCTCACCAGGTTGTCTACCAGAAGGTCACCAGTATTCTTCCCTCAGCAATCTCTCACCAGGCAGTCCACCAGAAGGTCTAACCCAGCCACCAGCATTCTTCCCTCAGCAATCTCTCACCAGGCGGTCTACCAGAAGGTCTAACCCGGCCACCAGCATTCTTCCCTCAGCAATCTCTCACCAGGCTGTTTATCAGAAGGTCTAACCCAGCCACCAGCATTCTTCCCTCAGCAGTCTCTCACAAGCCGGTCTGCCAGAAGGTCTAACCCGGCCACCAGCATTCTCCCCTCAGCAATGTCTCACCAGATGGTCTACCAGAAGGTCACCAGCATTCTTCCCTCAGCAATCTCTCACCAGGCGGTCTACCCGAAGTTCTAACCCAGCCACCAGCATTATTCCCTCAGCAATCTCTCACCAGGCGGAGTACCAGATGGTCTAACCAAGCCACCAGTATTCTTCCCATTCACAATCTCTCACCAGGCCGTCTACCAGAAGGTCTAACCTGGTCACCAGCATTCTTCCCTCAGCAATCTCTCACCAGGCTGTTTACCAGAAGGTCTAACCCGGCCACAAGCATTCTTCCCAAAGCATTCTCTCACCAGGCGGTCTACCAGAAGTTCTAACCCAGGGCCACCAGCATTCTTCCCTCAGCAATCTCTCACCAGACGGTCTATCAGGAGTTCTAACCCGGGGCCACCAGCATTCTTCCCAAAGCAATCGCTCAACAGGTGGTCTACCAGAACGTCTAGCTCGGCCACCAGCATTCTTCCCTCAGCAATCTCTCACCAGGCGGTCTACCAGATGTTCTAACCCGGGGCCACCAGCATTATTCCCCCAGCAATCTCTCACCAGGTGTTCTAACAGAAGATCTAACCTGGCCCCCAGCATTCTTCCCTCAGCAATCTCTCACCAGGCGGTCTACCAGAAGTTCAAACCCGGGGCCACTTGCATTCTTCCGTCAGCAATCTCTCAGCAGGCAGTATACCAGAAGGTCACCAGCATTCTTCCCTCAGCAATCTCTCACCAGGCGGTCCACCAAAAGGTCACCAGCATTCTTCCCTGTAAAATCTCTCACCAGGCGGTCTACCAGAAGGTCTAACCCGGCCACCAGTATTCTCCCCTCAGCAATCTCTCACCAGGTGGTCTACCAGAAGGTCACCAGTATTCTTCCCTCAGCAATCTCTCACCAGGCAGTCCACCAGAAGGTCTAACCCAGCCACCAGCATTCTTCCCTCAGCAATCTCTCACCAGGCGGTCTACCAGAAGGTCTAACCCGGCCGCCAGTATTCTTCCCTCAGCAATCTCTCACCAGGCTGTTTACCAGAAGGTCTAACCCAGCCACAAGCATTCTTCCCAAAGCAATCTCTCACCAGGCAGTCTACCAGAAGTTCTAACCCAGCCACCAGCATTCTTCCCTCAGCAGTCTCTCACAAGGCGGTCTCCCAGAAGGTCTAACCCAGCCACCAGCATTCTCCCCTCAGCAATGTCTCACCAGATGGTCTATCAGAAGGTCACCAACATTCTTCCCTCAGCAATCTCTCACCAGGAGGTCTACCAGAAGGTCTAACACGGCCACCAGCATTATTCCCTCAGCAATCTCTCACCGGGCAGTCTACCAGAAGGTCTAACCCGGCCACCAGCATTCTTCCCTCAGCAATCTCTCACCAGGCGGTCTACCCGAAGTTCTAACCTAGCCACCAGCATTATTCCCTCAGCAATCTCTCACCAGGCGGACTACCAGATGGTCTAACCCAGCCACCAGTATTCTTCCCATTCACAATCTCTCACCAGGCCGTCTACCAGAAGGTCTAACCTGGTCACCAGCATTATTCCCTCAGCAATCTCTCACCAGGCGGTCTACTAGAAGGTCTAACCCGACCACCAACATTCTTCCCTCAGCAATCTCTCACCAGGCGGTCTACCAGAGTGTCTAACCCAGCCACCATCATTATTCCCTCAGCAATCTCTCACCAGGCGGTCTACCAGAAGATCTAACCTGGCCACCAGCATTCTTCCCTCAGCAATCTCTCAACAGGTGGTCTACCAGAAGGTCTAACCCAGCCACCAGCATTCTCCCCTCAGCAATCTCTCACCAGGCAATCTACCAGAAGGTCACAAGCATTCTTCCATCAGCAATCTCTCACCAGGCAGTCTACCAGAACGTTTAATCCAGCCACCAGCATTCTTCCCTCAGCAATCTCTCACCAGGCGGTCTACCAGAAGGTCTACCCCGGCCACCAGCATTCTTCCCTCAGCAGTCTCTCACCAGGCAGTCTACCAGAAGGACTTACCCGGCCACCAGCATTCTTCCCTCAGCAATCTCTCACCAGGCAGTCTACCAGAAGGTCTAACCCGGCCACCAGTATTCTTCCCATCCACAATCTCTCACCACGCGGTCTACCAGAAGGTCTAACCCAACCACCAGCATTCTTCCCTCAGCATTCTCTCACCAGGCGGTCTACCAGAAGGTCTAACCTGGCCACCAGCATTCTTCCCTCAGCAATCTCTCACCAGGCAGTCTACCAGAAGTTCTAACCCGGGGCCACTTGCATTCTTCCGTCAGCAATCTCTCACCAGGCAGTAAACCAGAAGGTCACCAGCATTCTTCCCTCAGGAATCTCTCATCAGGCGGTCTACCAGAAGGTCACCAGCATTCTTCCCTATACAATCTCTCACCAAGCTGTCTACCAGAAGGTCAAACCTGGCCACCAGTATTCTCCCCTCAGCAATCTCTCACCAGGTGGTCTACCAGAAGGTCACCAGTATTCTTCCCTCAGCAATCTATCACCAGGCAGTCCACCAGAAGGTCTAACCCAGCCACCAGCATTCTTCCCTCAGCAATCTCTCACCAGGCGGTCTACCAGAAGGTCTAACCTGGCCACAAGCATTCTTCCCTCAGCAATCTCTCACCAGGCGGTCTACCAGAAGCTCTAACCCGACCACCAGCATTCTTCCCTCAGCAATCTCGCACCAGGTTGTCTACCAGTAGGTCTAACCCGGCCACCAGCATTCTTCCCAAAGCAATCTCTCACCAGGCGGTCTACCAGAAGGTCTAACGTGGCCACCAGCATTCTTCCCTCAGCAATCTCTCATCAGGCGGTCTACCAGAAGGTCATCAGCATTCTTCCCTCAGCAATCTCTCACCAGGCAGTCTACCAGAAGGTCTACCCCGGCCACCAGCATTCTTCCCAAAGCAATCTCTCACCAGGCAGTCTACCTGAAGGTCTTACCCGGCCACCAGCATTCATCCCTCAGCAATCTCTCACCAGGCAGTCTACCAGAAGGTCTACCCCGGCCACCAGCATTCTTCCCAAAGCAATCTCTCACCAGGCGGTCTACCTGTAGGTCTTACCCGGCCACCAGCATTCACCCCTCAGCAATCTCTCACCAGGCAGTCTACCAGAATGTCTACCCCGGCCACCAGCATTCTTCCCAAAGCAATCTCTCACCAGGCGGTCTACCAGAGGGTCTTACCCAGCCATCAGCATTCTTCCCTCAGCAATCTCTCACCAGGCGGTCTACCAGAAGTTCTAACCCATGGCCACCAGCATTCTTCCCTCAGCAATCTCTCACCAGGTGGTCTACCAGAAGATCTAACTCGGCCACCAGCATTTTTCCCAAAGCAATCTCTCACCAGGCCATCTACCAGACGTTCTAACCCAGGGCCACCAGCATTCTTCCCTCAGCAATCCCTCACCAGGCGGTCTACCAGAAGTTCTAACCCGGGGCCACCAGCATTCTTCCCAAAGCAATCTCTCACCAGGCGGTCTACCAGAAGGTCTAACCCGGCCACCAGCATTCTTCCCTCAGCTATCTCTCACCAGACGGTTTACCAGAAGGTCTAACCCAGCCACAAGCATTCTTCCCAAAGCAATCTCTCACCAGGTGGTCTACCAGAAGTTCTAACCCGGCCACTAGCATTCTTCCCTCATCAATCTCTCACCAGGCAGTCTCCCAGAAGGTCTAACCCGGCCACCAGCATTATCCCCTCAGCAATGTCTCACCAGGTGGTCTACCAGAAGGTCACCAATATTCTTCCCTCAGCAATCTCTCACCAGGCAGTCTACCAGAAGGTCTAACCCGGCCACCAGCATTCTTCCCTCAGCAATCTCTCACCAGGCGGTCTACCAGAAGGTCTAACAAGGCAACCAGCATTCTTCCCTCAGCAATCTCTCACCAGGCTGTCTACCAGAAGGTCACAGCATTCTTCCCTCAGCAATCTCTCACCAGGCAGTCTACCAGAATGTCTAACCGGACCACAAGCATTCTTCCCAAAGCAATCTCTCACCAGGCGGTTTACCAGAAGGTCTAACCGGACCACAAGCATTCTTCCCAAAGCAATCTCTCACCAGGCGGTCTACCAGAAGGTCACCGGCATTCTTCGATCAGCAATCTCTCACCAGGCGGTCTACCAGAAGGTCTAACCCGGCCACCAACATTCTTCCCAAAGCAATCTCTCACCAGGTGGTCTACCAGAAGGTCACCAGCATTCTTCCCTCAGCAATCTCTCACCACGCTGTCTACCAGAAGGTCTAACCCTGCCACCAGCATTCTTCCCACAGTAATCTCTCACCAGGCAGTCTACCAGAAGGTCTAACCCAGCCACCAGCATTCTTCCCTCAGCAATCTCGCACCAGGCGGTCTACCCAAGGTCTAACCCGGCCACCAGCATTCTTCCCAAAGCAATCTCTCACCAGGCGTTCTACCAGACGTTTTAACCCGGCCACCAGCATTCTTCCCTCAGCAATCCCTCACCAGGTGGTCTACCAGACGGTCACCAATATTCTTCCCTCAGCAATCTCTCACCAGGCAGTCTACCAGAAGGTCTAACCGGGCCACCAGCATTCTTCCCTCAGCAATCTCTCACCAGGCGGTCTACCAGAAGGTCTAACCCGGCAACCAGCATTCTTCCCTCAGCAATCTCTCACCAGGCTGTCTACCAGAAGGTCACAGCATTCTTCCCTCAGCAATCTCTCACCAGGCAGTCTACCAGAATGTCTAACCTGGCCACCAGCATTCTTCCCTCAGCAATCTCTCACCAGGCGGTTTACCAGAAGGTCTAACCGGACCACAAGCATTCTTCCCAAAGCAATCTCTCACCAGGCGGTCTACCAGAAGGTCACCGGCATTCTTCGATCAGCAATCTCTCACCAGGCGGTCTACCAGAAGGTCTAACCCGGCCACCAACATTCTTCCCAAAGCAATCTCTCACCAGGTGGTCTACCAGAAGGTCACCAGCATTCTTCCCTCAGCAATCTCTCACCACGCTGTCTACCAGAAGGTCTAACCCTGCCACCAGCATTCTTTCCTCAGTAATCTCGCACCAGGCGGTCTACCCAAGGTCTAACCCGGCCACCAGCATTCTTCCCAAAGCAATCTCTCAACAGGCGTTCTACCAGACGTTCTAACCCGGCCACCAGCATTCTTCCCTCAGCAATCCCTCACCAGGTTGTCTACCAGAAGGTCACCAGCATTATTCCCTCAGCAATCTCTCACCAGGCGGTCTACCAGAAGGTCTAACCCAACCACCAGCATTCTTCCCTCAGCAATCTCTCAGCAGGCGGTCTACCAGAAGTTCTGACCCGGCCACCAGCATTCTTCCCTCAGCAATTTCTTGGAGGCTCAAATGCCCATGTAACATGAATGCAACTGCTCTGGCAGTTTTTGGTGGATTTGCAGAGGGGGGAATTGTCCTTCCAATCCAGCATAATATCTCCCCTTCCACTGATAGTTCCTCCTGAACTTGCCTGTAAAGATCCAGATCAGGCACCGTGGCCTAGCTGGTAGGCATGGGCGGGCCTTCAGCTAAGGCCATGGTGCCTGATCTGGATGGCCCGCCCATGCCTACCAGCTCATTAACCCTGGCCATAATGGGATTGTTTTGTTCAGCTGTGACCGCATGTTCTTGGCAGTAGCGGAGGCAGCTTTTGGTGTCGGCGGGGGGGGACGGGTGGGCGGTGGATAATACAGCACCAGTGAGAGGCTGGGGTGTGCACTGGGCACAAAAGGGAAAACGGGGACGGGGGATCTGTTTTCATATGTCAGACCCTGCACTGCTTTTGGAACTCTATCATTTCTCTTGAACAACATTGTACTCCACTGTCAATCACTAGGTACTCGGGGCACCCCTCTCTCCAAGGTTTTGCTTGCAGGAGCACAATTGCCATAGGTGTTGAAATGATGTCCACAAACTCCACCTCTGACCACTTGCTAAAATAATCTATAAGAGCAATAGCAAATTGTTTCCCCATAGTAAGGCAATGCATGGGACCTATGAAGGCCAGGCGCTGTTCGTCCCGAACGGCGCAGGGAATCTGGATGGGAATAATCTGCAGGGGCCTAAAGGTTAGGATGCGGCAGATCATTCCCATCCACAATCTCTCACCAGGCGGTCTACCAGAAACTCTAACCCGGCCACCACCATTCTTCCCTCAGCAATCTCTCACCAGGCGGTCTACTAGAAGCTCTAACCCGGCCACCAGTGTTCTTCCCTCGGCCATCTCTCACCAGGCTGTCTACCAGTAGGTCTAACGCGACCACCAGCATTCTTCCCAAAGCAATCGCTCACCAGGCGGTCTACCAGAAGGTCTAACCCGGCCACCAGCATTCTTCCCTCGGCAATCTCTCAGGCTGTCTACCAGAAGGTCACCAGCATTCTTCCCTCAGCAATCTCTCACCAGGCAGTCTACCAGAAAGTCTACCCCGGCCACCAGCATTCTTCCCAAAGCAATCTCTCACCAGGCGGTCTACCAGAAGGTCTTACCCAGCCACCAGCATTCTTCCCTCAGCAATCTCTCACCAGGCGGTCTACCAGAAGTTCTAACCCAGGGCCACCAGCATTCTTCCCTCAGCAATCTCTCACAAGGTGGTCTACCAGAAGATCTAACTCAGCCACCAGCATTCTTCCCAAAGCAATCTCTCACCAGGCGGTCTACCAGAAGTTCTAACCCGTGGCCACCAGCATTCTTCCCTCAGCAATCTCTCACCAGGCGGTCTACCAGAAGTTCTAACCCGGGGCCACCAGCATTCTTCCCTCAGCAATCTCTCACCAGGTGTTCTACCAGAGGATCTAACCTGGCCAACAGCATTCTTCCCTCAGCAATCTCTCACCAGGCGGTCTACCAGAAGTTCTAACCAGGGGCCACTTGCATTCTTCCGTCAGCAATCTCTCACCAGGCAGTACACCAGAAGGTCACCAGCATTCTTCCCTCAGCAATCTCTCACCAGGCGGTCTACCAGAAGGTCACCAGCATTCTTCCCTAAAAAATCTCTCACCAGGCGGTCTACCAGAAGGTCTAACCCGGCCAACAGTATTCTCCCCTCAGCAATCTCTCACCAGGTGGTCTACCAGAAGGTCACCAGTATTCTTCCCTCAGCAATCTCTCACCAGGCAGTCCACCAAAAGGTCTAACCCAGCCACCAGCATTCTTCCCTCAGCAATCTCTCACCAGGCGGTCTACCAGAAGGTCTAACCCAGCCACCAGCATTCTTCCCTCAGCAATCTCTCACCAGGCTGTTTACCAGAAAGTCTAACCCGGCAACAAGCATTCTTCCCCCAGCAATCTCTCACCAGGTGTTCTACCAGAAGATCTAACCTGGCCCCCAGCATTCTTCCCTCAGCAATCTCTCACCAGGCGGTCTACCAGAAGTTCTAACCCGGAGCCACTTGCATTCTTCCGTCAGCAATCTCTCACCAGGCAGTATACCAGAAGGTCACCAGCATTCTTCCCTCAGCAATCTCTCACCAGGCTGTCCACCAAAAGGTCACCAGCATTCTTCCCTATAAAATCTCTCACCAGGCGGTCTACCAGAAGGTCTAACCCGGCCACCAGTATTCTCCCCTCATCAATCTCTCACCAGTTGGTCTACCAGAAGGTCACCAGTATTCTTCCCTCAGCAATCTCTCACCAGGCAGTCCACCAGAAGGTCTAACCCAGGCACCAGCATTCTTCCCTCAGCAATCTCTCACCAGGCGGTCTACCAGAAGGTCTAACCCGGCCACCTGCATTCTTCCCTCAGCAATCTCTCACCAGGCTCTTTATCAGAAGGTCTAACCCAGCCACCAGCATTCTTCCCTCAGCAGTCTCTCACCAGGCGGTCTCCCAGAAGGTCTAACCCGGCCACCAGCATTCTCCCCTCAGCAATGTCTCACCAGATGGTCTACCAGAAGGTCACCAGCATTCTTCCCTCAGCAATCTCTCACCAGGCGGTCTACCCGAAGTTCTAACCCAGCCACCAGCATTATTCCCTCAGCAATCTCTCACCAGGCGGACTACCAGATGGTCTAACCCAGCCACCAGTATTCTTCCCATTCACAATCTCTCACCAGGCCGTCTACCAGAAGGTCTAACCTGGTCACCAGCATTCTTCCCTCAGCAATCTCTCATCAGGCTGTTTACCAGAAGGTCTAACCCGGCCACAAGCATTCTTCCCAAAGCATTCTCTCACCAGGCGGTCTACCAGAAGTTCTAACCCGGGGCCACCAGCATTCTTCCCTCAGCAATCTCTCACCAGACGGTCTATCAGGAGTTCTAACCCGGGGCCACCAGCATTCTTCCCAAAGCAATCGCTCACCAGGTGGTCTACCAGAACATCTAACTCGGCCACCAGCATTCTTCCCTCAGCAATCTCTCACCAGGTGGTCTACCAGATGTTCTAACCCGGGGCCACCAGCATTCTTCCCCCAGCAATCTCTCACCAGGTGTTCTACCAGAAGATCTAACCTGGCCCCCAGCATTCTTCCCTCAGCAATCTCTCACCAGGCGGTCTACCAGAAGTTCAAACCCGGGGCCACTTGCATTCTTCCGTCAGCAATCTCTCACCAGGCGGTCCACCAAAAGGTCACCAGCATTCTTCCCTATAAAATCTCTCACCAGGCGGTCTACCAGAAGGTTTAACCCGGCCACCAGTATTCTCCCCTCAGCAATCTCTCACCAGGTGGTCTACCAGAAGGTCACCAGTATTCTTCCCTCAGCAATCTCTCACCAGGCAGTCCACCAGAAGATCTAACCCAGCCACCAGCATTCTTCCCTCAGCAATCTCTCACCAGGCGGTCTACCAGAAGGTCTAACCCGGCCACCAGCATTCTTCCTACAGCAATCTCTCACCAGGCTGTTTACCAGAAGGTCTAACCCGGCCACAAGCATTCTTCCCAAAGCAATCTCTCACCAGGCAGTCTACCAGAAGTTCTAACCCAGCCACCAGCATTCTTCCCTCAGCAGTCTCTCACAAGGCGGTCTCCCAGAAGGTCTAACCCGGCCACCAGCCTTCTCCCCTCAGCAATGTCTCACCAGATGGTCTACCAGAAGGTCACAAACATTCTTCCCTCAGCAATCTCTCACCAGGAGGTCTACCAGAAGGTCTAACACGGCCACCAGCATTATTCCCTCAGCAATCTCTCACCGGGCAGTCTACCAGAAGGTGTAACCCGGCCACCAGCATTCTTCCCTCAGCAATCTCTCACCAGGCGGTCTACCCGAAGTTCTAACCCAGCCACCAGCATTATTCCCTCAGCAATCTCTCACCAGGCGGACTGCCAGATGGTCTAACCCAGCCACCAGTATTCTTCCCATTCACAATCTCTCACCAGGCCGTCTACCAGAAGGTCTAACCTGGTCACCAGCATTATTCCCTCAGCAATCTCTCACCAGGCGGTCTACTAGAAGGTCTAACCCAACCACCATCATTCTTCCCTCAGCAATCTCTCACCAGGCGGTCTACCAGAGTGTCTAACCCAGCCACCATCATTATTCCCTCAGCAATCTCTCACCAGGCGGTCTACCAGAAGATCTAACCTGGCCACCAGCATTCTTCCCTCAGCAATCTCTCAACAGGTGGTCTACCAGAAGGTCTAACCCAGCCACCAGCATTCTCCCCTCAGCAATCTCTCACCAGGCAGTCTACCAGAAGGTCACAAGCATTCTTCCATCAGCAATCTCTCACCAGGCAGTCTACCAGAACGTTTAATCCAGCCACCAGCATTCTTCCCTCAGCAATCTCTCACCAGGCGGTCTACCAGAAGGTCTACCCCGGCCACCAGCATTCTTCCCATCCACAATCTCTCACCAGGCGGTCTACCAGAAGGTCTAACCCGGGGCCACCAGCATTCTTCCCTCAGCAATCTCTCACCAGACGGTCTATCAGGAGTTCTAACCCGGGGCCACCAGCATTCTTCCCAAAGCAATCACTCACCAGGTGGTCTACCAGAACGTCTAACTCGGCCACCAGCATTCTTCCCCCAGCAATCGCTCACCAGGCGGTCTACCAGATGTTCTAACCCGGGGCCACCAGCATTCTTCCCCCAGCAATCTCTCACCAGGTGTTCTACCAGAAGATCTAACCTGGCCCCCAGCATTCTTCCCTCAGCAATCTCTCACCAGGCGGTCTACCAGAAGTTCTAACCCGGGGCCACTTGCATTCTTCCGTCAGCAATCTCTCATCAGGCAGTATACCAGAAGGTCACCAGCATTCTTCCCTCAGCAATCTCTCACCAGGCGGTCCACCAAAAGGTCACCAGCATTCTTCCCTATAAAATCTCTCACCAGGCGGTCTACCAGAAGGTCTAACCCGGCCACCAGTATTCTCCCCTCAGCAATCTCTCACCAGGAAGTCTACCAGAAGGTCACCAGTATTCTTCCCTCAGCAATCTCTCACCAGGCAGTCCACCAGAAGGTCTAACCCAGCCACCAGCATTCTTCCCTCAGCAATCTCTCACCAGGCGGTCTACCAGAGTGTCTAACCCAGCCACCATCATTATTCCCTCAGCAATCTCTCACCAGGCGGTCTACCAGAAGATCTAACCTGGCCACCAGCATTCTTCCCTCAGCAATCTCTCAACAGGTGGTCTACCAGAAGGTCTAACCCAGCCACCAGCATTCTCCCCTCAGCAATCTCAGACCAGGCAGTCTACCAGAAGGTCACAAGCATTCTTCCATCAGCAATCTCTCACCAGGCAGTCTACCAGAACGTTTAATCCAGCCACCAGCATTCTTCCCTCAGCAATCTCTCACCAGGCGGTCTACCAGAAGGTCTACCCCGGCCACCAGCATTCTTCCTATCCACAATCTCTCACCAGGCGGTCTACCAGAAGGTCTAACCCGGGGCCACCAGCATTCTTCCCTCAGCAATCTCTCACCAGACGGTCTATCAGGAGTTCTAACCCGGGGCCACCAGCATTCTTCCCAAAGCAATCACTCACCAGGTGGTCTACCAGAACGTCTAACTCGGCCACCAGCATTCTTCCCTCAGCAATCTCTCACCAGGCGGTCTACCAGATGTTCTAACCCGGGGCCACCAGCATTCTTCCCCCAGCAATCTCTCACCAGGTGTTCTACCAGAAGATCTAACCTGGCCCCCAGCATTCTTCCCTCAGCAATCTCTCACCAGGCGGTCTACCAGAAGTTCTAACCCGGGGCCACTTGCATTCTTCCGTCAGCAATCTCTCATCAGGCAGTATACCAGAAGGTCACCAGCATTCTTCCCTCAGCAATCTCTCACCAGGCGGTCCACCAAAAGGTCACCAGCATTCTTCCCTATAAAATCTCTCACCAGGCGGTCTACCAGAAGGTCTAACCCGGCCACCAGTATTCTCCCCTCAGCAATCTCTCACCAGGTGGTCTACCAGAAGGTCACCAGTATTCTTCCCTCAGCAATCTCTCACCAGGCAGTCCACCAGAAGGTCTAACCCAGCCACCAGCATTCTTCCCTCAGCAATCTCTCACCAGGCGGACTACCAGAAGGTCTAACCCGGCCACCAGTATTCTTCCCTCAGCAATCTCTCACCAGGCTGTTTACCAGAAGGTCTAACCCGGCCACAAGCATTCTTCCCAAAGCAATCTCTCACCAGGCAGTCTACCAGAAGTTCTAACCCAGCCACCAGCATTCTTCCCTCAGCAGTCTCTCACAAGGCGGTCTCCCAGAAGGTCTAACCCGGCCACCAGCATTCTCCCCTCAGCAATGTCTCACCAGATGGTCTACCAGAAGGTCACCAACATTCTTCCCTCAGCAATCTCTCACCAGGAGGTCTACCAGAAGGTCTAACACTGCCACCAGCATTATTCCCTCAGCAATCTCTCACCGGGCAGTCTACCAGAAGGTCTACCCCGGCCACCAGCATTCTTCCCTCAGCAGTCTCTCACCAAGCAGTCTACCAGAAGGACTTACCCGGCCACCAGCATTCTTCCTTCAGCAATCTCTCACCAGGCAGTCTACCAGAAGGTCTAACCCGGCCACCAGTATTCTTCCCATCCACAATCTCTCACCAGGCGGTCTACCAGAAGGTCTAACCCGACCACCAGCATTCTTCCCTCAGCATTCTCTCACCAGGCGGTCTACCAGAAGGTCTAACCTGGCCACCAGCATTCTTCCCTCAGCAATCTCTCACCAGGCGGTCTACCAGAAGTTCTAACCCGGGGCCACTTGCATTCTTCCGTCAGCAATCTCTCACCAGGCAGTAAACCAGAAGGTCACCAGCATTCTTCCCTCAGTAATCTCTCATCAGGCGGTCTACCAGAAGGTCACCAGCATTCTTCCCTATACAATCTCTCACCAAGCTGTCTACCAGATGGTCGAACCTGGCCACCAGTATTCTCCCCTCAGCAATCTCTCACCAGGTGGTCTACCAGAAGGTCACCAGCATTATTCCCTCAGCAATCTCTCACCAGGCGGTCTACTAGAAGGTCTAACCCAACCACCATCATTCTTCCCTCAGCAATCTCTCACCAGGCGGTCTACCAGAGTGTCTAACCCAGCCACCATCATTATTCCCTCAGCAATCTCTCACCAGGCGGTCTACCAGAAGATCTAACCTGGCCACCAGCATTCTTCCCTCAGCAATCTCTCAACAGGTGGTCTACCAGAAGGTCTAACCCAGCATCCAGCATTCTCCCCTCAGCAATCTCTCACCAGGCAGTCTACCAGAAGGTCACAAGCATTCTTCCATCAGCAATCTCTCACCAGGCAGTCTACCAGAACGTTTAATCCAGCCACCAGCATTCTTCCCTCAGCAATCTCTCACCAGGCGGTCTACCAGAAGGTCTACCCCGGCCACCAGCATTCTTCCCATCCACAATCTCTCACCAGGCGGTCTACCAAAAGGTCTAACCCGGGGCCACCAGCATTCTTCCCTCAGCAATCTCTCACCAGACGGTCTATCAGGAGTTCTAACCCGGGGCCACTAGCATTCTTCCCAAAGCAATCGCTCACCAGGTGGTCTACCAGAACGTCTAACTCGGCCACCAGCATTCTTCCCTCAGCAATCTCTCACCAGGCGGTCTACCAGATGTTCTAACCCGGGGCCACCAGCATTCTTCCCCCAGCAATCTCTCACCAGGTGTTCTACCAGAAGATCTAACCTGGCCCCCAGCATTCTTCCCTCAGCAATCTCTCACCAGGCGGTCTACCAAAAGTTCTAACCCGGGGCCACTTGCATTCTTCCGTCAGCAATCTCTCATCAGGCAGTATACCAGAAGGTCACCAGCATTCTTCCCTCAGCAATCTCTCACCAGGCGGTCCACCAAAAGGTCACCAGCATTCTTCCCTATAAAATCTCTCACCAGGCGGTCTACCAGAAGGTCTAACCCGGCCACCAGTATTCTCCCCTCAGCAATCCCTCACCAGGTGGTCTACCAGAAGGTCACCAGTATTCTTCCCTCAGCAATCTCTCACCAGGCAGTCCACCAGAAGGTCTAACCCAGCCACCAGCATTCTTCCCTCAGCAATCTCTCACCAGGCGGTCTACCAGAAGGTCTAACCCGGCCACCAGCATTCTTCCCTCAGCAATCTCTCACCAGGCTGTTTACCAGAAGGTCTAACCCGGCCACAAGCATTCTTCCCAAAGCAATCTCTCACCAGGCAGTCTACCAGAAGTTCTAACCCAGCCACCAGCATTCTTCCCTCAGCAGTCTCTCACAAGGCAGTCTCCCAGAAGGTCTAACCCGGCCACCAGCATTCTCCCCTCAGCAATGTCTCACCAGATGGTCTACCAGAAGGTCACCAACATTCTTCCCTCAGCAATCTCTCACCAGGAGGTCTACCAGAAGGTCTAACAAGGCCACCAGCATTATTCCCTCAGCAATCTCTCACCGGGCAGTCTACCAGAAGGTCTAACCCGGCCACCAGCATTCTTCCCTCAGCAATCTCTCACCAGGCGGTCTACCCGAAGTTCTAACCCAGCCACCAGCATTATTCCCTCAGCAATCTCTCACCAGGCGGACTACCAGATGGTCTAACCCAGCCACCAGTATTCTTCCCATTCACAATCTCTCACCAGGCCATCTACCAGAAGGTCTAACCTGGTCACCAGCATTATTCCCTCAGCAATCTCTCACCAGGCGGTCTACTAGAAGGTCTAACCCGACCACCAACATTCTTCCCTCAGCAATCTCTCACCAGGCGGTCTACCAGAGTGTCTAACCCAGCCACCATCATTATTCCCTCAGCAATCTCTCACCAGGCGGTCTACCAGAAGATCTAACCTCGCCACCAGCATTCTTCCCTCAGCAATCTCTCAACAAGTGGTCTACCAGAAGGTCTAACCCAGCCACTAGCATTCTCCCCTCAGCAATCTCTCACCAGGCAGTCTACCAGAAGGTCACAAGCATTCTTCCATCAGCAATCTCTCACCAGGCAGTCTACCAGAACGTTTAATCCAGCCACCAGCATTCTTCCCTCAGCAATCTCTCACCAGGCGGTCTACCAGAAGGTCTACCCCGGCCACCAGCATTCTTCCCTCAGCAGTCTCTCACCAGGCAGTCTACCAGAAGGACTTACCCGGCCCCCAGCATTCTTCCTTCAGCAATCTCTCACCAGGCAGTCTACCAGAAGGTCTAACCCGGCCACCAGTATTCTTCCCATCCACAATCTCTCACCAGGCGGTCTACCAGAAGGTCTAACCCGACCACCAGCATTCTTCCCTCAGCATTCTCTCACCAGGCGGTCTACCAGAAGGTCTAACCTGGCCACCAGCATTCTTCCCTCAGCAATCTCTCACCAGGCGGTCTACCAGAAGTTCTAACCCGGGGCCACTTGCATTCTTCCGTCAGCAATCTCTCACCAGGCAGTAAACCAGAAGGTCACCAGCATTCTTCCCTCAGTAATCTCTCATCAAGCGGTCTACCAGAAGGTCACCAGCATTCTTCCCTATACAATCTCTCACCAAGCTGTCTACCAGATGGTCGAACCTGGCCACCAGTATTCTCCCCTCAGCAATCTCTCACCAGGTGGTCTACCAGAAGGTCACCAGTATTCTTCCCTCAGCAATCTATCACCAGGCAGTCCACCAGAAGGTCTAACCCAGCCACCAGCATTCTTCCCTCAGCAATCTCTCACCAGGCGGTCTACCAGAAGGTCTAACCCGGCCACCAGCATTCTTCCCTCAGCAATCTCTCACCAGGCGGTCTACCAGAAGCTCTAACCTGACCACCAGCATTCTTCCCTCAGCAATCTCGCACCAGGTTGTCTACCAGTAGGTCTAACCCGGCCACCAGCATTCTTCCCAAAGCAATCTCTCACCAGGCGGTCTACCAGAAGGTCTAACCTGGCCACCAGCATTCTTCCCTCAGCAATCTCTCATCAGGCGGTCTACCAGAAGGTCATCAGCATTCTTCCCTCAGCAATCTCTCACCAGGCAGTCTACCAGAAGGTCTACCCCGGCCACCAGCATTCTTCCCAAAGCAATCTCTCACCAGGCGGTCTACCTGAAGGTCTTACCCGGCCACCAGCATTCACCCCTCAGCAATCTCTCACCAGGCAGTCTACCAGAAGGTCTACCCCGGCCACCAGCATTCTTCCCAAAGCAATCTCTCACCAGGCGGTCTACCAGAGGGTCTTACCCAGCCATCAGCATTCTTCCCTCAGCAATCTCTCACCAGGCGGTCTACCAGAAGTTCTAACCCATGGCCACCAGCATTCTTCCCTCAGCAATCTCTCACCAGGTGGTCTACCAGAAGATCTAACTCAGCCACCAGCATTTTTCCCAAAGCAATCTCTCACCAGGCCATCTACCAGACGTTCTAACCCGGGGCCACCAGCATTCTTCCCTCAGCAATCTCTCACCAGGCGGTCTACCAGAAGTTCTAACCCAGGGCCACCAGCATTCTTCCCTCAGCAATCTCTCACCAGGCGTTCTACCAGAAGGTCTAACCCGGCCACCAGCATTCTTCCCTCAGCAATCTCTCACCAGGCGGTCTACCAGAAGCTCTAACCTGACCACCAGCATTCTTCCCTCAGCAATCTCACACCAGGTTGTCTACCAGTAGGTCTAACCCGGCCACCAGCATTCTTCCCAAAGCAATCTCTCACCAGGCGGTCTACCAGGAGGTCTAACCTGGCCACCAGAATTCTTCCCTCAGCAATCTCTCATCAGGCGGTCTACCAGAAGGTCATCAGCATTCTTCCCTCAGCTATCTCTCACCAGGCAGTCTATCAGAAGGTCTACCCCGGCCACCAGCATTCTTCCCTCAGCAATCTCTCACCAGGCGGTCTACCTGAAGGTCTTACCCGGCCACCAGCATTCACCCCTCAGCAATCTCTCACCAGGCAGTCTACCAGAAGGTCTACCCCGGCCACCAGCATTCTTCCCAAAGCAATCTCTCACCAGGCGGTCTACCAGAGGGTCTTACCCAGCTATCAGCATTCTTCCCTCAGCAATCTCTCACCAGGCGGTCTACCAGAAGTTCTAACCCATGGCCACCAGCATTCTTCCCTCAGCAATCTCTCACCAGGTGGTCTACCAGAAGATCTAACTCGGCCACCAGCATTTTTTCCCAAAGCAATCTCTCACCAGGCCATCTACCAGACGTTCTAACCCGGGGCCACCAGCATTCTTCCCTCAGCAATCTCTCACCAGGCGGTCTACCAGAAGTTCTAACCCGGGGCCACCAGCATTCTTCCCAAAGCAATCTCTCACCAGGCGGTCTACCAGAAGGTCTAACCCGGCCACCAGCATTCTTCCCTCAGCTATCTCTCACCAGACGGTTTACCAGAAGGTCTAACCCAGCCACAAGCATTCTTCCCAAAGCAATCTCTCCCCAGGTGGTCTACCAGAAGTTCTAACCCGGCCACTAGCATTCTTCCCTCAGCAATCTCTCACCAGGCGGTCTCCCAGAAGGTCTAACCCGGTCACCAGCATTATCCCCTCAGCAATGTCTCACCAGGTGGTCTACCAGAAGGTCACCAATATTCTTCCCTCAGCAATCTCTCACCAGGCAGTCTACCAGAAGGTCTAACCCGGCCACCAGCATTCTTCCCAAGGCAATCTCTCACCAGGCGGTCTACCAGAAGGTCTAACCCGGCAACCAGCATTCTTCCCTCAGCAATCTCTCACCAGGCTGTCTACCAGAAGGTAAAGCATTTTTCCCTCAGCAATCTCTCACCAGGCAGTCTACCAGAATGTCAAACCGGACCACAAGCATTCTTCCCAAAGCAATCTCTCACCAGGCGGTTTACCAGAAGGTCTAACCGGACCACAAGCATTCTTCCCAAAGCAATCTCTCACCAGGCGGTCTACCAGAAGGTCACCGGCATTCTTCGATCAGCAATCTCTCACCAGGCGGTCTACCAGAAGGTCTAACCCGGCCACCAACATTCTTCCCAAAGCAATCTCTCACCAGGTGGTCTACCAGAAGGTCACCAGCATTCTTCCCTCAGCAATCTCTCACCACGCTGTCTACCAGAAGGTCTAACCCTGCCACCAGCATTCTTCCCACAGTAATCTCTCACCAGGCAGTCTACCAGAAGGTCTAACCCAGCCACCAGCATTCTTCCCTCAGCAATCTCGCACCAGGCGGTCTACCCAAGGTCTAACCCGGCCACCAGCATTCTTCCCAAAGCAATCTCTCACCAGGCGTTCTACCAGACGTTTTAACCCGGCCACCAGCATTCTTCCCTCAGCAATCCCTCACCAGGTGGTCTACCAGAAGGTCACCAATATTCTTCCCTCAGCAATCTCTCACCAGGCAGTCTACCAGAAGGTCTAACCCGGCCACCAGCATTCTTCCCTCAGCAATCTCTCACCAGGCGGTCTACCAGAAGGTCTAACCCGGCAACCAGCATTCTTTCCTCAGCAATCTCTCACCAGGCTGTCTACCAGAAGGTCACAGCATTCTTCCCTCAGCAATCTCTCACCAGGCAGTCTACCAGAATGTCTAACCCGGCCACCAGCATTCTTCCCTCAGCAATCTCTCACCAGGCGGTTTACCAGAAGGTCTAACCGGACCACAAGCATTCTTTCCAAAGCAATCTCTCACCAGGCGGTCTACCAGAAGGTCACCGGCATTCTTCGATCAGCAATCTCTCACCAGGCTGTCTACCAGAAGGTCTAACCCGGGCACCAACATTCTTCCCAAAGCAATCTCTCACCAGGTGGTCTACCAGAAGGTCACCAGCATTCTTCCCTCAGCAATCTCTCACCACGCTGTCTAC
The DNA here is from genome assembly GCF_040938575.1 of Ambystoma mexicanum. Lineage (NCBI taxonomy): Eukaryota > Metazoa > Chordata > Amphibia > Caudata > Ambystomatidae > Ambystoma > Ambystoma mexicanum. The sequence goes on along the minus strand of NC_090921.1, from coordinate 285,564,812 downwards.
CAGAAGGTCTAACCCTGCCACCAGCATTCTTCCCACAGTAATCTCTCACCAGGCAGTCTACCAGAAGGTCTAACCCAGCCACCAGCATTCTTCCCTCAGTAATCTCGCACCAGGCGGTCTACCCAAGGTCTTACCCGGCCACCAGCATTCTTCCCAAAGCAATCTCTCACCAGGCATTCTACCAGACGTTTTAACCCGGCCACCAGCATTCTTCCCTCAGCAATCCCTCACCAGGTGGTCTACCAGAAGATCACCAGCATTATTCCCTCAGCAATCTCTCACCAGGCGGTCTACCAGAAGGTCTAACCCAACCACCAGCATTCTTCCCTCAGTAATATCTCAGCAGGCGGTCTACCAGAAGTTCTGACCCAGCCACCAGCATTCTTCCCTCAGCAATTTCTTGGAGGCTCAAATGCCCATGTAACATGAATGCAACTGCTTTGGCAGTTTTTGGTGGATTGGCAGAGGGGGGAATTGTCCTTCCAATCCAGCATAATATCTCCCCTTCCACTGACTCCTGAACTTGCCTGTAAAGATCTAGATCAGGCACCGTGGCCTAGCTGGTAGGCATGGGCGGGCCTTCAGCTAAGGCCATGGTGCCTGATCTGGATGGCCCGCCCATGCCTACCAGCTCATTAACCCTGGCCATAATGGGATTGTTTTGTTCAGCTGTGACCGCATGTTCTTGGCAGTAGCGGAGGCAGCTTTTGGTGTCGGCGGGGTGGGGGGACGGGTGGGCGGTGGTTAATACAGCACCAGTGAGAGGCTGGGATGTGCACTGGGCACAAAAGGGAAAACGGGGACGGGGGATCTGTTTTCATATGTCAGACCCTGCACTGCTTTTGGAGCTCTATCATTTCTCTTGAACAACATTGTACTCCACTGTCCATCACTGGGTACACGGGGCACCCCTCTCTCCAAGGTTTTGCTTGCAGGAGCACAATTGCCATAGGTGTTGAAATGCTGTCCACAAACTCCACCTCTGACCACTTGCTAAAATAATCTATAAGAGCAATGGCAAATTGTTTCCTCATAGCAAGGCAATGCATGGGACCTACGAAGGCCAGGCGCTGTTCGTCCCGAACGGCGCAGGGAATCTGGATGGGAATAATCTGCAGGGGCCTAAAGGTTAGGATGCGGCAGATCATTCCCATCCACAATCTCTCACCAGGCGGTCTACCAGAAACTCTAACCCGGCCACCACCATTCTTCCCTCAGCAATCTCTCACCAGGCGGTCTACTAGAAGCTCTAACCCGGCCACCAGTGTTCTTCCCTCGGCCATATCTCACCAGGCTGTCTACCAGTAGGTCTAACGTGACCACCAGCATTCTTCCCAAAGCAATCGCTCACCAGGTCGTCTACCAGAAGGTCTAACCCGGCCACCAGCATTCTTCCCTCTGCAATCTCTCAGGCAGTCTACCAGAAGGTCTCCAGCATTCTTCCCTCAGCAATCTCTCACCAGGCAGTCTACCAGAAAGTCTACCCCGGCCACCAGCATTCTTCCCAAAGCAATCTCTCACCAGGCGGTCTACCAGAAGGTCTTACCCAGCCACCAGCATTCTTCCCTCAGCAATCTCTCACCAGGCGGTCTACCAGAAGTTCTAACCCGGGGCCACCAGCATTCTTCCCTCAGCAATCTCTCACAAGGTGGTCTACCAGAAGATCTAACTCAGCCACCAGCATTCTTCCCAAAGCAATCTCTCACCAGGCGGTCTAGCAGAAGTTCTAACCCGTGGCCACCAGCATTCTTCCCTCAGCAATCTCTCACCAGGCGGTCTATCAGAAGTTCTAACCCGGGGCCACCAGCATTCTTCCCAAAGCAATCACTCACCAGGCGGTCTACCAGAACGTCTAACTCGGCCACCAGCATTCTTCCCTCAGCAATCTCTCACCAGGTGTTCTACCAGAGGATCTAACCTGGCCAACAGCATTCTTCCCTCAGTAATCTCTCACCAGGCGGTCTACCAGAAGTTCTAACCCGGGGCCACTTGCATTCTTCCGTCAGCAATCTCTAACCAGGCAGTATACCAGAAGGTCACCAGCATTCTTCCCTCAGCAATCTCTCACCAGGCGGTCTACCAGAAGGTCACCAGCATTCTTCCCTAAAAAATCTCTCACCAGGCGGTCTACCAGAAGGTCTAACCCGGCAACCAGTATTCTCCCCTCAGCAATCTCTCACCAGGTGGTCTACCAGAAGGTCACCAGTATTCTTCCCTCAGCAATCTCTCACCAGGCAGTCCACCAAAAGGTCTAACCCAGCCACCAGCATTCTTCCCTCAGCAATCTCTCACCAGGCGGTCTACCAGAAGGTCTAACCCGGCCACCAGCATTCTTCCCTCAGCAATCTCTCACCAGGCTGTTTACCAGAAAGTCTAACCCGGCAACAAGCATTCTTCCCAAAGCAATCTCTCACCAGGCAGTCTACCAGAAGGTCTTACCCAGCCACCAGCATTCTTCCCTCAGCAATCTCTCACAAGGTGGTCTACCAGAAGATCTAACTCAGCCACCAGCATTCTTCCCAAAGCAATCTCTCACCAGGCGGTCTACGAGAAGTTCTAACCCGTGGCCACCAGCATTCTTCCCTCAGCAATCTCTCACCAGGCGGTCTATCAGAAGTTCTAACCCGGGGCCACCAGCATTCTTCCCAAAGCAATCACTCACCAGGCAGTCTACCAGAACGTCTAACTCGGCCACCAGCATTCTTCCCTCAGCAATCTCTCACCAGGCAGTCTACCAGAAGTTCTAACCCGGGGCCACCAGCATTCTTCCCTCAGCAATCTCTCACAAGGTGGTCTACCAGAAGATCTAACTCAGCCACCAGCATTCTTCCCAAAGCAATCTCTCACCAGGCGGTCTACCAGAAGTTCTAACCCGTGGCCACCAGCATTCTTCCCTCAGCAATCTCTCACCAGGCGGTCTATCAGAAGTTCTAACCCGGGGCCACCAGCATTCTTCCCAAAGCAATCACTCACCAGGCGGTCTACCAGAACGTCTAACTCGGCCACCAGCATTCTTCCCTCAGCAATCTCTCACCAGGTGTTCTACCAGAGGATCTAACCTGGCCAACAGCATTCTTCCCTCAGTAATCTCTCACCAGGCGGTCTACCAGAAGTTCTAACCCGGGGCCACTTGCATTCTTCCGTCAGCAATCTCTCACCAGGCAGTATACCAGAAGGTCACCAGCATTCTTCCCTCAGCAATCTCTCACCAGGCGGTCTACCAGAAGGTCACCAGCATTCTTCCCTAAAAAATCTCTCACCAGGCGGTCTACCAGAATGTCTAACCCGGCCACCAGTATTCTCCCCTCAGCAATCTCTCACCAGGTGGTCTACCAGAAGGTCACCAGTATTCTTCCCTCAGCAATCTCTCACCAGGCAGTCCACCAAAAGGTCTAACCCAGCCACCAGCATTCTTCCCTCAGCAATCTCTCACCAGGCGGTCTACCAGAAGGTCTAACCCGGCCACCAGCATTCTTCCCTCAGCAATCTCTCACCAGGCTGTTTACCAGAAAGTCTAACCCGGCAACAAGCATTCTTCCCAAAGCAATCTCTCACCAGGCAGTCTACCAGAAGGTCTTACCCAGCCACCAGCATTCTTCCCTCAGCAATCTCTCACAAGGTGGTCTACCAGAAGATCTAACTCAGCCACCAGCATTCTTCCCAAAGCAATCTCTCACCAGGCGGTCTACGAGAAGTTCTAACCCGTGGCCACCAGCATTCTTCCCTCAGCAATCTCTCACCAGGCGGTCTATCAGAAGTTCTAACCCGGGGCCACCAGCATTCTTCCCAAAGCAATCACTCACCAGGCAGTCTACCAGAACGTCTAACTCGGCCACCAGCATTCTTCCCTCAGCAATCTCTCACCAGGCAGTCTACCAGAAGTTCTAACCCGGGGCCACCAGCATTCTTCCCTCAGCAATCTCTCACCAGGTGTTCTACCAGAGGATCTAACCTGGCCAACAGCATTCTTCCCTCAGCAATCTCTCACCAGGCGGTCTACCAGATGTTCTAACCCGGGGCCACTTGCATTCTTCCGTCAGCAATCTCTCACCAGGCAGTATACCAGAAGGTCACCAGCATTCTTCCCTCAGCAATCTCTCACCAGGTGGTCTACCAGAAAGTCACCAGCATTCTTCCCTAAAAAATCTCTCACCAGGCGGTCTACCAGAAGGTCTAACCCGGCCACCAGTATTCTCCCCTCAGCAATCTCTCACCAGGTGGTCTACCAGAAGGTCACCAGTATTCTTCCCTCAGCAATCTCTCACCAGGCAGTCCACCAAAAGGTCTAACACAGCCACCAGCATTCTTCCCTCAGCAATCTCTCACCAGGCGGTCTACCAGAAGGTCTAACCCGGCCACCAGCATTCTTCCCTCAGCAATCTCTCACCAGGCTGTTTACCAGAAAGTCTAACCCGGCAACAAGCATTCTTCCCAAAGCAATCTCTCACCAGGCGGTCTACCAGAAGTTCTAACCCGGCCACCAGCATTCTTCCCTCAGCAATCTCTCACAAGGCGGTCTCCCAGAAGGTCTAACCTGGCCACCAGTATTCTCCCCTCAGCAATCTCTCACCAGGTCGTCTATCAGAAGGTCACCAGTATTCTTCCCTCAGCAATCTCTCACCAGGCAGTCCACCAGAATGTCTAACCCAGCCACCAGCATTCTTCCCTCAGCAATCTCTCACCAGGCGGTCTACCAGAAGGTCTAACCTGGCCACCAGCATTCTTCCCTCAGCAATCTCTCACCAGCCTGTTTACCAGAAGGTCTAACCCGGCCACAAGCATTCTTCCCAAAGCATCCTCTCACCAGGCGGTCTACCAGAAGTTTTAACCCGGGGCCACCAGCATTCTTCCCTCAGCAATCTCTCACCAGATGGTCTATCAGGAGTTCTAACCCGGGGCCACCAGCATTCTTCCCAAAGCAATCGCTCACCAGGTGGTCTACCAGAACGTCTAACTCGGCCACCAGCATTCTTCCCTCAGCAATCTCTCACCAGGCGGTCTACCAGATGTTCTAACCCGGGGCCACCAGCATTCTTCCCCCAGCAATCTCTCACCAGGTGTTCTACCAGAAGATCTAACCTGGCCCCAAGCATTCTTCCCTCAGCAATCTCTCACCAGGCGGTCTACCAGAAGTTCTAACCCAGGGCCACTTGCATTCTTCCGTCAGAAATCTATCACCAGGCAGTATACCAGAAGGTCACCAGCATTCTTCCCTCAGCAATCTCTCACCAGGCGGTCCACCAAAAGTTCACCAGCATTCTTCCCTATAAAATCTCTCACTAGGCGGTCTACCAGAAGGTCTAACCCGGCCACCAGTATTCTCTCCTCAGCAATCTCTCACCAGGTGGTCTACCAGAAGGTCACCAGTATTCTTCCCTCAGCAATCTCTCACCAGGCAGTCCACCAGAAGGTCTAACCCAGCCACCAGCATTCTTCCCTCAGCAATCTCTCACCAGGCGGTCTACCAGAAGGTCTAACCCGGCCACCAGCATTCTTCCCTCAGCAATCTCTCACCAGGCTGTTTACCATAAGGTCTAACCCAGCCACCAGCATTCTTCCCTCAGCAGTCTCTCACAAGGCGGTCTCCCAGAAGGTCTAACCCGGCCACCAGCATTCTCCCCTCAGCAATGTCTCACCAGATGGTCTACCAGAAGGTCACCAACATTCTTCCCTCAGCAATCTCTCACCAGGAGGTCTACCAGAAGGTCTAACACGGCCACCAGCATTATTCCCTCAGCAACCTCTCACCGGGCAGTCTACCAGAAGGTCTAACCCAGCCACCAGCATTCTTCCCTCAGCAATCTCTCACCAGGCGGTCTACCCGAAGTTCTAACCCAGCCACCATCATTATTCCCTCAGCAATCTCTCACCAGGCGGTCTACCAGAAGGTCTAACCCAGCCACCAGCATTCTCCGCTCAGCAATCTCTCACCAGGCAGTCTACCAGAAGGTCACAAGCATTCTTCCATCAGCAATCTCTCACCAGGCAGTCTACCAGAACGTTTAATCCAGCCACCAGCATTCTTCCCTCAGCAATCTCTCACCAGGCGGTCTACCAGAAGGTCTACCCCGGCCACCAGCATTCTTCCCTCAGCAGTCTCTTACCAGGCAGTCTACCAGAAGAACTTACCCGGCCACCAGCATTCTTCCCTCAGCAATCTCTCACCAGGCAGTCTACCAGAAGGTCCAACCCTGCCACCAGTATTCTTCCCATCCACAATCTCTCACCAGGCGGTCTACCAGAAGGTCTAACCCGACCACCAGCATTCTTCCCTCAGCATTCTCTCACCAGGCGGTCTAACAGGTCTAGCCTGGCCACCAGCATTCTTCCCTCAGCAATCTCTCACCAGGCGGTCTACCAGAAGTTCTAACCCGGGGCCACTTGCATTCTTCCGTCAGCAATCTCTCACCAGGCAGTAAACCAGAAGGTCACCAGCATTCTTCCCTCAGTAATCTCTCATCAGGCGGTCTACCAGAAGGTCACCAGCATTCTTCCCTATACAATCTCTCACCAAGCTGTCTACCAGAAGGTCGAACCTGGCCACCAGTATTCTCCCCTCAGCAATCTCTCACCAGGTGGTCTACCAGATGGTCACCAGTATTCTTCCCTCAGCAATCTATCACCAGGCAGTCCACCGGAAGGTCTAACCCAGCCACCAGCATTCTTCCCTCAGCAATCTCTCACCAGGCGGTCTACCAGAAGGTCTAACCCGGCCACCAGCATTCTTCCCTCAGCAATCTCGCACCAGGCGGTCTACCCAAGGTCTAACCCGGCCACCAGCATTCTTCCCAAAGCAATCTCTCACCAGGCGTTCTACCAGACGTTTTAACCCGGCCACCAGCATTCTTCCCTCAGCAATCCATCACCAGGTGGTCTACCAGAAGGTCACCAGCATTATTCCCTCAGCAATCTCTCACCAGGTCGTCTACCAGAAGGTCGATCAGCAATCTCTCACCAGGCGGTCAACTAGAAGGTCTAACCCGGCCACCAACATTCTTCCCAAAGCAATCTCTCACCAGGTGGTCTACCAGAAGGTCACCAGCATTCTTCCCTCAGCAATCTCTCACCACGCTGTCTACCAGAAGGTCTAACCCTGCCACCAGCATTCTTCCCACAGTAATCTCTCACCAGGCAGTCTACCAGAAGGTCTAACCCAGCCACCAGCATTCTTCCCTCAGCAATCTCGCACCAGGCGGTCTACCCAAGGTCTAACCCGGCCACCAGCATTCTTCCCAAAGCAATCTCTCACCAGGCGTTCTACCAGATGTTTTAACCCGGCCACCAGCATTCTTCCCCCAGCAATCCCTCACCAGGTGGTCTACCAGAAGGTCACCAATATTCTTCCCTCAGCAATCTCTCACCAGGCAGTCTACCAGAAGGTCTAACCCGGACACCAGCATTCTTCCCTCAGCAATCTCTCACCAGGCGGTGTACCAGAAGGTCTAACCCGGCAACCAGCATTCTTCCCTCAGCAATCTCTCACCAAGCTGTCTACCAGAAGGTCACAGCATTCTTCCCTCAGCAATCTCTCACCAGGCGGTTTACCAGAAGGTCTAACCGGACCACAAGCATTCTTCCCAAAGCAATCTCTCACCAGGCGGTCTACCAGAAGGTCACGGGCATTCTTCGATCAGCAATCTCTCACCAGGCGGTCTACCAGAAGGTCTAACCCGGCCACCAACATTCTTCCCAAAGCAATCTCTCCCCAGGTGGTCTACCAGATGGTCACCAGTATTCTTCCCTCAGCAATCTCTCACCACGCTGTCTACCAGAAGGTCTAACCCTGCCACCAGCATTCTTCCCACAGTAATCTCTCACCAGGCAGTCTACCAGAAGGTCTAACCCAGCCACCAGCATTCTTCCCTCAGTAATCTCGCACCAGGCGGTCTACCCAAGGTCTAACCCGGCCACCAGCATTCTTCCCAAAGCAATCTCTCACCAGGCGTTCTACCACACGTTTTAACCCGGCCACCAGCATTCTTCCCTCAGCAATCCCTCACCAGGTGGTCTACCAGAAGGTCACCAGCATTATTCCCTCAGCAATCTCTCACCAGGCGGTCTACCAGAAGGTCTAACCCAACCACCAGCATTCTTCCCTCAGCAATCTCTCACCAAGTGGTCTACCAGAAGGTCACCAGCATTCTTCCCTCAGCAATCTCTCACCACGCTATCTACCAGAAGGTCTAACCCTGCCACCAGCATTCTTCCCACAGTAATCTCTCACCAGGCAGTCTACCAGAAGGTCTAACCCAGCCACCAGCATTCTTCCCTCAGCAATCTCGCACCAGGCGATCTACCCAAGGTCTAACCCGGCCACCAGCATTCTTCCCAAAGCAATCTCTCACCAGGCGTTCTACCAGATGTTTTAACCTGGCCACCAGCATTCTTCCCTCAGCAATCCCTCACCAGGTGGTCTACCAGAAGGTCACCAATATTCTTCCCTCAGCAATCTCTCACCGCGCAGTCTACCAGAAGGTCTAACCCGGCCACCAGCATTCTTCCCTCAGCAATCTCTCACCAGGCGGTGTACCAGAAGGTCTAACCCGGCAACCAGCATTCTTCCCTCAGAAATCTCTCACCAGGCTGTCTACCAGAAGGTCACAGCATTCTTCCCTCAGCAATCTCTCACCAGGCAGTCTACCAGAATGTCTAACCCGGCCACCAGCATTCTTCCCTCAGCAATCTCTCACCAGGCGGTTTACCAGAAGGTCTAACCGGACCACAAGCATTCTTCCCAAAGCAATCTCTCACCAGGCGGTCTACCAGTAGGTCACGGGCATTCTTCGATCAGCAATCTCTCACCAGGCGGTCTAACAGAAGGTCTAACCCAGCCACCAACATTCTTCCCAAAGCAATCTCTCCCCAGGTGGTCTACCAGAAGGTCACCAGCATTCTTCCCTCAGCAATCTCTCACCACGCTGTCTACCAGAAGGTCTAACCCTGCCACCAGCATTCTTCCCACAGTAATCTCTCACCAGGCAGTCTACCAGAAGGTCTAACCCAGCCACCAGCATTCTTCCCTCAGCAATCTCGCACCAGGCGGTCTACCCAAGGTCTAACCCGGCCACCAGCATTCTTCCCAAAGCAATCTCTCACCGGGCGTTCACCAGATGTTTTAACCCGGCCACCAGCATTCTTCCCTCAGCAATCCCTCACCAGGTGGTCTACCAGAAGGTCACCAATATTCTTCCCTCAGCAATCTCTCACCAGGCAGTCTACCAGAAGGTCTAACCCGGCCACCAGCATTCTTCCCTCAGCAATCTCTCACCAGGCGGTGTACCAGAAGGTCTAACCCAGCAACCAGCATTCTTCCCTCAGCAATCTCTCACCAGGCTGTCTACCAGAAGGTCACAGCATTCTTCCCTCAGCAATCTCTCACCAGGCAGTCTACCAGAATGTCTAACCCGGCCACCAGCATTCTTCCCTCAGCAATCTCTCACCAGGCGGTTTACCAGAAGGTCTAACCGGACCACAAGCATTCTTCCCAAAGCAATCTCTCACCAGGCGGTCTACCAGAAGGTCACGGGCATTCTTCGATCAGCAATCTCTCACCAGGCGGTCTACCAGAAGGTCTAACCCGGCCAGCAACATTCTTCCCAAAGCAATCTCTCCCCAGGTGGTCTACCAGAAGGTCACCAGCATTCTTCCCACAGTAATCACTCACCGGGCAGTCTACCAGAAGGTCTAACCCAGCCACCAGCATTCTTCCCTCAGTAATCTCGCACCAGGCGGTCTACCCAAGGTCTAACCTGGCCACCAGCATTCTTCCCAAAGCAATCTCTCACCAGGCGTTCTACCACACGTTTTAACCCGGCCACCAGCATTCTTCCCTCAGCAATCCCTCACCAGGTGGTCTACCAGAAGGTCAAAAGCATTATTCCCTCAGCAATCTCTCACCAGGCGGTCTACCAGAAGGTCTAACCCAACCACCAGCATTCTTCCCTCAGCAGTCTCTCAGCAGGCGGTCTACCAGAAGTTCTGACCCGGCCACCAGCATTCTTCCCTCAGCAATTTCTTGGAGGCTCAAATGCCCATGTAACATGAATGCAACCGCTCTGGCAGTTTTTGGTGGATTTGCAGAGGGGGGAATGGTCCTTCCAATCCAGCATAATATCTCCCCTTCCACTGATAGTTCCTCCTGAACTTGCCTGTAAAGATCCAGATCAGGCACCGTGGCCTAGCTGGTAGGCATGGGCGGGCCTTCAGCTAAGGCCATGGTGCCTGATCTGGATGGCCCGCCCATGCCTACCAGCTCATTAACCATGGCCATAATGGGATTGTTTTGTTCAGCTGTGACCGCATGTTCTTGGCAGTAGCGGAGGCAGCTTTTGGTGTTGGCGGGGGGGGGGACGGGTGGGCGGTGGATAATACAGCACCAGTGAGAGGCTGGGGTGTGCACTGGGCACAAAAGGGAAAACGGGGACGGGGGATCTGTTTTCATATGTCAGACCCTGCACTGCTTTTGGAACTCTATCATTTCTCTTGAACAACATTGTACTCCACTGTCCATCACTAGGTACTCGGGGCACCCCTCTCTCCAAGGTTTTGCTTGCAGGAGCACAATTGCCATAGGTGTTGAAATGCTGTCCACAAACTCCACCTCTGACCACTTGCTAAAATAATCTATAAGAGCAATGGCAAATTGTTTCCCCATAGCAAGGCAATGCATGGGACCTACGAAGGCCAGGCGCTGTTCGTCCAGAACGGCGCAGGGAATCTGGATGGGAATAATCTGCAGGGGCCTAAAGGTTAGGATGCGGCAGATCATTCCCATCCACAATCTCTCACCAGGCGGTCTACCAGAAACTCTAACCCGGCCACCACCATTCTTCCCTCAGCAATCTCTCACCAGGCGGTCTACTAGAAGCTCTAACCCGGCCACCGGTGTTCTTCCCTCGGCCATCTCTCACCAGGCTGTCTACCAGTAGGTCTAACGCGACCACCAGCATTCTTCCCAAAGCAATCGCTCACCAGGCGGTCTACCAGAAGGTCTAACCCGGCCACCAGCATTCTTACCTCGGCAATCTCTCAGGCAGTCTACCAGAAGGTCACCAGCATTCTTCCCTCAGCAATCTCTCACCAGGCAGTCTACCAGAAAGTCTACCCCGGCCACCAGCATTCTTCCCAAAGCAATCTCTCACCAGGCGGTCTACCAGAAGGTCTTACCCAGCCACCAGCATTCTTCCCTCAGCAATCTCTCACCAGGCGGTCTACCAGAAGTTCTAACCCGGGGCCACCAGCATTCTTCCCTCAGCAATCTCTCACAAGGTGGTCTACCAGAAGATCTAACTCATCCACCAGCATTCTTCCCAAAGCAATCTCTCACCAGGCGGTCTACCAGAAGTTCTAACCCGTGGCCACCAGCATTCTTCCCTCAGCAATCTCTCACCAGGCGGTCTATCAGAAGTTCTAACCCGGGGCCACCAGCATTCTTCCCAAAGCAATCACTCACCAGGCGGTCTACCAGAACGTCTAACTCGGCCATCAGCATTCTTCCCTCAGCAATCTCTCACCAGGCGGTCTACCAGAAGTTCTAACCCCGGGCCACCAGAATTCTTCCCTCAGCAATCTCTCACCAGGTGTTCTACCAGAGGATCTAACCTGGCCAACAGCTTCTTCCCTCAACAATCTCTCACCAGGCGGTCTACCAGAAGTTCTAACCCGGGGCCACTTGCATTCTTCCGTCAGCAATCTCTCACCAGGCAGTATACCAGAAGGTCACCAGCATTCTTCCCTCAGCAATCTCTCACCAGGCGGTCTACCAGAAGGTCACCAGCATTCTTCCCTAAAAAATCTCTCACCAGGCGGTCTACCAGAAGGTCTAACCCGGCCACCAGTATTCTCCCCTCAGCAATCTCTCACCAGGTGGTCTACCAGAAGGTCACCAGTATTCTTCCCTCAGCAATCTCTCACCAGGCAGTCCACCAAAAAGTCTAACTCAGCCACCAGCATTCTTCCCTCAGCAATCTCTCACCAGGCGGTCTACCAGAAGGTCTAACCCGGCCACCAGCATTCTTCCCTCAGCAATCTCCCACCAGGCTGTTTACCAGAAAGTCTAACCCGGCAACAAGCATTCTTCCCAAAGCAATCTCTCACCAGGCGGTCTACCAGAAGTTCTAACCCGGCCACCAGCATTCTTCCCTCAGCAATCTCTCACAAGGCGGTCTCCCAGAAGGTCTAACCTGGCCACCAGTATTCTCCCCTCAGCAATCTCTCACCAGGTGGTCTATCAGAAGGTCACCAGTATTCTTCCCTCAGCAATCTCTCACCAGGCAGTCCACCAGAAAGTCTAACCCAGCCACCAGCATTCTTCCCTCAGCAATCTCTCACCAGGCGGTCTACCAGAAGGTCTAACCTGGCCACCAGCATTCTTCCCTCAGCAATCTCTCACCAGGCTGTTTACCAGAAGGTCTAACCCGGCCACAAGCATTCTTCCCAAAGCATTCTCTCACCAGGCGGTCTACCAGAAGTTCTAACCCGGGGCAACCAGCATTCTTCCCTCAGCAATCTCTCACCAGACGGTCTATCAGGAGTTCTAACCCGGGGCCACCAGCATTCTTCCCAAAGCAATCGCTCACCAGGTGGTCTACCAGGACGTCTAACTCGGCCACCAGCATTCTTCCCTCAGCAATCTCTTACCAGGCGGTCTACCAGATGTTCTAACCCGGGGCCACCAGCATTCTTCCCCCAGCAATCTCTCACCAGGTGTTCTACCAGAAGATCTAACCTGGCCCCCAGTATTCTTCCCTCAGCAATCTCTCACCAGGCGGTCTACCAGAAGTTCTAACCCGGGGCCACTTGCATTCTTCCGTCAGCAATCTCTCACCAGGCAATATACCAGAAGGTCACCAGCATTCTTCCCTCAGCAATCTCTCACCAGGCGGTCCACCAAAAGGTCACCAGCATTCTTCCCTATAAAATCTCTCACCAGGCGGTCTACCAGAAGGTCTCACCCGGCCACCAGTATTCTCCCCTCAGCAATCGCTCACCAGGTGGTCTACCAGAAGGTCACCAGTATTCTTCCCTCAGCAATCTCTCACCAGGCAGTCCACCAGAAGGTCTTACCCAGCCACCAGCATTCTTCCCTCAGCAATCGCTCACCAGGCGGTCTACCAGAAGGTCTAACCCGGCCACCAGCATTCTTCCCTCAGCAATCTCTCACCAGGCTGTTTACCAGAATGTCTAACCCGGCCACAAGCATTCTTCCCAAAGCAATCTCTCACCAGGCAGTCTACCAGAAGTTCTAACCCAGCCACCAGCATTCTTCCCTCAGCAGTCTCTCACAAGGCGGTCTCCCAGAAGGTCTAACCCGGCCACCAGCATTCTCCCCTCAGCAATGTCTCACCAGATGGTCTACCAGAAGGTCACCAACATTCTTCCCTCAGCAATCTCTCACCAGGAGGTCTACCAGAAGGTCTAACACGGCCACCAGCATTATTCCCTCAGCAATCTCTCACCTGGCAGTCTACCAGAAGGTCTGACCCGGCCACCAGCATTCTTCCCTCAGCAATCTCTCACCAGGCGGCCTACCTGAAGTTCTAACCCAGCCACCAGCATTATTCCCTCAGCAATCTCTCACCAGGCGGACTACCAGATGGTCTAACCCAGCCACCAGTATTCTTCCCATTCACAATCTCTCACCAGGCCGTCTACCAGAAGGTCTAACCTGTTCACCAGCATTATTCCCTCAGCAATCTCTCACCAGGCGGTCTACTAGAAGGTCTAAGCCGACCACCAACATTCTTCCCTCAGCAATCTCTCACCAGGCGGTCTACCAGAGTGTCTAACCCAGCCACCATCATTATTCCCTCAGCAATCTCTCACCAGGTGGTCTATCAGAAGGTCACCAGTATTCTTCCCTCAGCAATCTCTCACCAGGCAGTCCACCAGAAAGTCTAACCCAGCCACCAGCATTCTTCCCTCAGCAATCTCTCACCAGGCGGTCTACCAGAAGGTCTAACCTGGCCACCAGCATTCTTCCCTCAGCAATCTCTCACCAGGCTGTTTACCAGAAGGTCTAACCCGGCCACAAGCATTCTTCCCAAAGCATTCTCTCACCAGGCGGTCTACCAGAAGTTCTAACCCGAGGCCACCAGCATTCTTCCCTCAGCAATTTCTCACCAGGCGGTCTATCAGGAGTTCTAACCCGGGGCCACCAGCATTCTTCCCAAAGCAATCGCTCACCAGGTGGTATACCAGAACGTCTAACTCGGCCACCAGCATTCTTCCCTCAGCAATCTCTCACCAGGCGGTCTACCAGATGTTCTAACCCGGGGCCACCAGCATTCTTCCCCCAGCAATCTCTCACCAGGTGTTCTACCAGAAGATCTAACCTGGCCCCCAGCATTCTTCCCTCAGCAATCTCTCACCAGGCGGTCTACCAGAAGTTCTAACCCGGGGCCACTTGCATTCTTCCGTCAGCAATCTCTCACCAGGCAGTATACCAGAAAGTCACCAGCATTCTTCCCTCAGCAATCTCTCACCAGGCGGTCCACCAAAAGGTCACCAGCATTCTTCCCTATAAAATCTCTCACCAGGCCGTCTACCAGAAGGTCTAACCCGGCCACCAGTATTCTCCCCTCAGCAATCCCTCACCAGGTGGTCTACCAGAAGGTCACCAGTATTCTTCCCTCAGCAATCTCTCACCAGGCAGTCCACCAGAAGGTCTAACCCAGCCACCAGCATTCTTCCCTCAGCAATCTCTCACCAGGCGGTCTACCAGATGGTCTAACCCGGCCACGAGCATTCTTCCCTCAGCAATCTCTCACCAGGCTGTTTACCAGAAGGTCTAACCCTGCCACAAGCATTCTTCCCAAAGCAATCTCTCACCAGGCAGTCTACCAGAAGCTCTAACCCAGCCACCAGCATTCTTCCCTCAGCAGTCTCTCACAAGGCGGTCTCCCAGAAGGTCTAACCCGGCCCCCAGCATTCTCCCCTCAGCAAAGTCTCACCAGATGGTCTACCAGAAGGTCACCAACATTCTTCCCTCAGCAATCTCTCACCAGGAGGTCTACCAGAAGGTCTAACACGGCCACCAGCATTATTCCCTCAGCAATCTCTCACCGGGCAGTCTACCAGAAGGTCTAACCCGGCCACCAGCATTCTTCCCTCAGCAATCTCTCACAAGGCGGTCTACCCGAAGTTCTAACCCAGCCACCAGCATTATTCCCTCAGCAATCTCTCAGCAGGCGGACTACCAGATGGTCCAACCCAGCCACCAGTATTCTTTCCATTCACAATCTCTCACCAGGCCGTCTACCAGAAGGTCTAACCTGGTCACCAGCATTATTCCCTCAGCAATCTCTCACCAGGCGGTCTACTAGAAGGTCTAACCCGACCACCAACATTCTTCCCTCAGCAATCTCTCACCAGGCGGTCTACCAGAGTGTCTAACCCAGCCACCATCATTATTCCCTCAGCAATCTCTCACCAAGCGGTCTACCAGAAGATCTAACCTGGCCACCAGCATTCTTCCCTCCGCAATCTCTCACCAGGCAGTCTACCAGAAGGTCACAAGCATTCTTCCATCAGCAATCTCTCACCAAGCAGTCTACCAGAACGTTTAATCCAGCCACCAGCATTCTTCCCTCAGCAATCTCTCACCAGGCGGTCTACCAGAAGGTCTACCCCGGCCACCAGCATTCTTCCCTCAGCAGTCTCTCACCAGGCAGTCTACCAGAAGGACTTACCCGGCCACCAGCATTCTTCTCTCAGCAATCTCTCACCAGGCGGTCTACCAGAGTGTCTAACCCAGCCACCATCATTATTCCCTCAGCAATCTCTCACCAGGTGGTCTATCAGAAGGTCACCAGTATTATTCCCTCAGCAATCTCTCACCAGGCAGTCCACCAGAAAGTCTAAACCAGCCACCAGCATTCTTCCCTCAGCAATCTCTCACCAGGCGGTCTACCAGAAGGTCTAACCTGGCCACCAGCATTCTTCCCTCAGCAATCTCTCACCAGGCTGTTTACCAGAAGGTCTAACCCGTACACAAGCATTCTTCCCAAAGCATTCTCTCACCAGGCGGTCTACCAGAAGTTCTAACCCGAGGCCACCAGCATTCTTCCCTCAGCAATCTCTCACCAGGCGGTCTATCAGGAGTTCTAACCCGGGGCCACCAGCATTCTTCCCAAATCAATCGCTCACCAGGTGGTATACCAGAACGTCTAACTCGGCCACCAGCATTCTTCCCTCAGCAATCTCTCACCAGGCGGTCTACCAGATGTTCTAACCCGGGGCCACCAGCATTCTTCCCCCAGCAATCTCTCACCAGGTGTTCTACCAGAAGATCTAACCTGGCCCCCAGCATTCTTCCCTCAGCAATCTCTCACCAGGCGGTCTACCAGAAGTTCTAACCCGGGGCCACTTGCATTCTTCCGTCAGCAATCTCTCACCAGGCAGTATACCAGAAAGTCACCAGCATTCTTCCCTCAGCAATCTCTCACCAGGCGGTCCACCAAAAGGTCACCAGCATTCTTCCCTATAAAATCTCTCACCAGGCCGTCTACCAGAAGGTCTAACCCCGCCACCAGTATTCTCCCCTCAGCAATCTCTCACCAGGTGGTCTACCAGAAGGTCACCAGTATTCTTCCCTCAGCAATCTCTCACCAGGCAGTCCACCAGAAGGTCTAACCCAGCCACCAGCATTCTTCCCTCAGCAATCTCTCACCAGGCGGTCTACCAGAACGTCTACCCCGGCCACCAGCATTCTTCCCTCAGCAATCTCTCACCAGGCTGTTTACCAGAAGGTCTAACCCTGCCACAAGAATTCTTCCCAAAGCAATCTCTCACCAGGCAGTCTACCAGAAGCTCTAACCCAGCCACCAGCATTCTTCCCTCAGCAGTCTCTCACAAGGCGGTCTCCCAGAAGGTCTAACCCGGCCCTCAGCATTCTCCCCTCAGCAAAGTCTCACCAGATGGTCTACCAGAAGGTCACCAACATTCTTCCCTCAGCAATCTCTCACCAGGAGGTCTACCAGAAGGTCTAACACGGCCACCAGCATTATTCCCTCAGCAATCTCTTACCGGGCAGTCTACCAGAAGGTCTAACCCGGCCACCAGCATTCTTCCCTCAGCAATCTCTCACCAGGCGGTCTACCCGAAGTTGTAACCCAGCCACCAGCATTATTCCCTAAGCAATCTCTCAGCAGGCGGACTACCAGATGGTCTAACCCAGCCACCAGTATTCTTCCCATTCACAATCTCTCACCAGGCCGTCTACCAGAAGGTCTAACCTGGTCACCAGCATTATTCCCTCAGCAATCTCTCACCAGGCGGTCTACTAGAAGGTCTAACCCGACCACCAACATTCTTCCCTCAGCAATCTCTCACCAGGCGGTCTA
The DNA here is from genome assembly GCF_040938575.1 of Ambystoma mexicanum. NCBI lineage: Eukaryota > Metazoa > Chordata > Amphibia > Caudata > Ambystomatidae > Ambystoma > Ambystoma mexicanum. The sequence goes on along the minus strand of NC_090921.1, from coordinate 285,547,470 downwards.
CCAGAGTGTCTAACCCAGCCACCATCATTATTCCCTCAGCAATCTCTCACCAAGCGGTCTACCAGAAGATCTAACCTGGCCACCAGCATTCTTCCCTCAGCAATCTCTCAACAGGTGGTCTGCCAGAAGGTCTAACCCAGCCACCAGCATTCTCCCCTCAGCAATCCCTCACCAGGCAGTCTACCAGAAGGTCACAAGCATTCTTCCATCAGCAATCTCTCACCAAGCAGTCTACCAGAACGTTTAATCCAGCCACCAGCATTCTTCCCTCAGCAATCTCTCACCAGGCGGTCTACCAGAAGGTCTACCCCGGCCACCAGCATTCTTCCCTCAGCAGTCTCTCACCAGGCAGTCTACCAGAAGGACTTACCCGGCCACCAGCATTCTTCCCTCAGCAATCTCTCACCAGGCAGTCTACCAGAAGGTCTAACCCGGCCACCAGTATTCTTCCCATCCACAATCTCTCACCGGGCGGTCTACCAGAAGGTCTAACCCGTCCACCAGCATTCTTCCCTCAGCATTCTCTCACCAGGCGGTCTACCAGAAGGTCTAACCTGGCCAACAGCATTCTTCCCTCAGCAATCTCTCATCAGGCAGTCTACCAGAAGGTCTAACCCGGCCACCAGCATTCGCCCCTCAGCAATCTCTCACCAGGCAGTCCACCAGAAGGTCACCAGCATTCTTCCCTCAGCAATCTCTCACCAGGTGGTCTGCCAGAAGGTCTAACCCAGCCACCAGCATTCTCCCCTCAGCCATCTCGCACCAAGCGGTCCACCAGAAGGTCACCAGCATTCTTCCATCAGCAATCTCTCACCAGGCAGTCTACCAGAAGCTTTAATCCAGCCACCAGCATTCTTCCCTCAGCAATCTCTCACCAGGCGGTCTACCAGAAGGACTTACACAGCCACCAGCATTCTTCCCTCAGCAATCTCTCGCCAGGCAGTCTACCAGAAGGTCTAAACCGGCCACCAGCATTCTTCCCTCAGCAATCTCTCATCAGGCAGACTACCAGAAGGTCTAACCCGGCCACCAGCATTCTCCCCTCAGCAATCTCTCACCAGGCAGTCTACCAGAAGGTCACCAGCATTCTCCCCTCAGCAATCTCTCACCACGTGGTCTACCAGAAGGTCTAACCCGGCCACCAGCATTCTTCCCTAAGCAATCTCTCACCAGGCGGTCTACCCGAAGTTCTAACCCGGCCACCAGCATTATTCCCTCAGCTATCTCTCACCAGGCGGTCTACCAGAGGGTCTAACCCAGCCACCAGTATTCTTCTCATCCACAATCTCTCACCAGGCGGTCTACCAGAAGGTCTAACCTGGTCACCAGCATTATTCCATCAGCAATCTCTCACCAGGCGGTCTACCAGAAGGTCTAACCTGACCACCAGCATTCTTCCATCAGCAATCTCTCACCAGGCGGTCTACCAGAAGGTCTAACCCAGCCACCAGCATTATTCCCTCAGCAATCTCTCACCAGGCGGTCTACCAGAATGTCTAACCCGACCACCAGCATTCTTCCCTCAGCAATCTCTCACCAGGCGGTCTACCAGAAGGTCTCACCCAGCCACCAACATTCTTCCCTCAGCAATTTCTTGGAGGCTCAGATGCCATGTAACCTGAATGCAACCACTCTGGCAGTTTTTGGTGGATTTGCAGTGGGGGGAATGATCCTTCCAATCCAGCATAATATTTCCCCTTCCACAGATAGTTCCTCCCAAACTTGCCTGTAAAGATCCAGATCAGGCACCATGGCCTGAGCTGGTAGGCATGGCCCGCCCATGCCTACCAGCTCATTAACCCTGGCCATAATGGGATTGTTTTGTTCAGCTGTGACTGCATGTTCTTGGCAGTAACTGAGGCTGCTTTTGGTGTCGGCGGGGGGTGGGTAGGAGGGCGGTGGATAATCTTTAATTAACAGAAACTTCAGGGTGAGAGTTCACAGAGTTCCAACAATATAGCAAATATGACAGTCACTTCTTACTGCATCATTTTTCACAAAATGTATTTAATCACATGTCTGACTTTCACTCTTGTCCGATTCCTTGCAGTTTGCAGCTTGACCCCAGCGAAGATTTCCTCGTGGTAGCTGACGGAGTTCAGGTAAGTATTTGGCTTATCCTACACGGTTCAATAAAATAAGGCCAGAATGTAACCTGTTGCTTGCTCCCTTATTCAGGTGTGGAGAGAAAATATCAAGTTCAGGGAATAATGCCTCTGGCGGTAAAATTAGGTAAGTCTATTGCGGTGAGAAGAGTTCCCCTTGTTTGTCCCTTTATCTCACCTTGTTGTCCTTTTGTTCCCCTTAGGGGCCGGGGTACGGCGAGGATGCAATGGAGACTGCGTCGACCCGTGAAGAGGAATAGTACCCCCGGCGGTAATCAGGTAAGTCTATGGGGGTAGTTACTATTGCCTCTATTTATTCCCTTGGCTCACCTTTGCTGTTCTTGTGTTCCCCTTAGGTGCCAGAGTGCGGCGGGAACGTGCAGAAGGATGCGGTGGATCATGAGGATGCTGCGAAGGCCGGTGAGTTCAGCGTGGCGCTGCAGCAGGCGAGGCGGCGCGCGTAAAATGCTTCTTTCTTCCAGCTCGAAGGCACGGTGGATCCGGAATTCAGGTAAGGATCGAAGGTTTTGCTCTTATTCTAACCTTTTCTCCTTCTGTTCCTCCCTTTTTCTACGAGCTGCAGACTCGAGGCGGGCGTGGCAGAAGACTGGATGCAGGCTTGCAGACACGGTGAGCGTTACGCTGCTGGATGCAGAATAACGCGAAGCGTGTGCTACTCTTTGGGCGTGGTTTAAATAGCCTCCAAAGTAGTCCCAGGTAAGTATTCCTCCCCAGCCCCACCCGAGTAAAAAAATAGTCCCTAGGTAAAATAGTCCCTTCCAAGCCTCATTTGGCTTGGAGCTCTGCAGCATGGTCTGCATCAGGTAAGCTTGCAGCATGGTCTGCATCAGGTAAGTTCTACTCTATGAGCCTGGCGCCATAGGCACCAGGACTGACTCTCCATATGAGCCTGGCGCCATAGGGACCAGGGCCGCACCCAAACAGCCCCTAGCATGGGGTTTTTGGGCTTGCTCAAAATAACTTGATGCCTGCTTTTGGGGTTGCTGGACCTGGTCTGGGTCCCCAGGGGTAGGTATCATGACACATGGCCACTGTTCGCTGAGGGATGTTCGGGTGAGGTCATGCGGAGAGGTGGCGATGGAAAGATTAGGCGATGGACAGAAGCTGGAGCGAAGTGCTGAGGATGTATTGGAGACGGTGGAATAGAGTGCAGGTGAGGTACTGTGTCTGAGAGAGAGTGGTAATAAGTGTGACAGAGTGGAGTCACTGTTGTGGGCGTGACTGCTAGAATGAGTGATAGAGAGAGGGGAAGAAAAGAGAGAGTAAAAGTAGAGTGAGAGATTGAATCAGAGAGCAAGAGTGAGTGAAAGAGAGTGGAACAGTGGGGGAAAAAGAAGACACAGATGGTGAGACGTTTAACAATAGGAGGGAGTAGTTGGAGGGAGAGAGGAAGCAGGGAGAAGAGTGAGACACATTCAAATGACAGGAGAGGGAGCTGTTCGGGAGACTGGAGGGAGAGAGAGAAAAGAGAACACGAAGAAGGAAAGACTGAGGGAGGGAGAGAGAGGGTGGTGAGAAGAGTAAGGAAGCCCGATGGGAGACTCAGGAGACAGGGAAGGGAGAACAGGAAGAAGAGGAGAGAGAAGGAGAGAAAGAGAGAGAGAGAGAGCGAGAGAACGAGAGAGAGAGAGAAAAAGTGGTAATAGGAGTAGAGGGAAGACAGAATGAAGGAAGACTGTGAGAAAGCAGGAAATGGCGAGAGAGAGAGGGAGCGAGAGAGAAATACATTCTTGAAGTCCTCCAAACAAATTGTGGTATTATTGAAGCCATGCGTGACAAGTTTTGTCATTATAGGATCATTGAGGCCCTGATACAAAGGCCACCCACTGCCTAGAAGAATGTTAAGGATCTCCAAAGTTACTAAGACTGCCAGACTCCTGCCGTGGGCTACCTCTAGAGCTGTGGGATGTAATCTATGTGGGGATAAGGAGGCCGTGGACCCACCAAGAGGAAAGGAACTTCGTGAGGAAGTTTCAGAGGGCACCTATGGAGGAAATACTGCAAAATGCCTGTCTAGTACATAGCCACTCACTAGATGTGGGAGTAGGAGTCATACACGAGGACTACTGGGAGGGGGGTCAAGGTCATGCTCTTCAAACTAGGAAATAAAGCCTATGTGATCAAGCCTGACAAACTGATTTCACATTTAGTATGCAAAAAGATCCTAGTTCCAGAGATAGAGGAGGTTGAGGGTCTAAATGACCCTGAAGAGCAGAAGCCAGCTTCATTGAGATGACAGCAGCTCAACGCAAAGTACAGAGAGAGGTACTGAGCCCGGCCTAACATCCCTGCATTTCATAAAGTGGAGAGCACTTCTCGACAGAGTTGATGTGAATCCAATAGGTGATGGGATAAATTACTACTTGCTACTGTTCCTAAGAACCCTTTCAGAAAGCAGTGTTGGAACTAGCTCACACCCACATAACTGCAGGACACCTGGGGCTTAAGAAGACACAAAGAAACATTTTAAGTTGATTCTACTGGCTGGGGTTTTACACTCCTATTAAGAACCTTTCCGCGGTCTTCCCCATAAGCCAGAAGACATCACCAGCCAATGTACCCAGGCCCTCCTGCAACCATGACCTACCATTGAAGTCCCGTTGCACCAGATTGGTATGGGCATTGTGGGGCCCCATGAACCAACACAAACAGAAAGCAGACAAGTACCTTCTAGCCATCATAGATGTTGCCACACATTACCTGGAGGCATTCCCGTTGAGAAGCAACACTAACAAAGCAATTCTGAAGGTGTTGAAGACAGCTGTTCTATCTCAAGGCAAATGGGGATATGTGGAAGCTCATTAACATCTAGACCATGTGTATGTCGGTGTACCATCCCCAGACCATCTGAATAGTGGAAATGTTTAAACTGTGATGAATCTGACCGTCGGCACAGGAAGTGCGCGCTAACCTAGGCTTTTTTGAAGTTTTGTAATTAAAATGAATGATGGCAGATTGACCTCAGAAAATGTGTGGGGCTAATCCGCTCTTTTGATGTAGGGAACATCAAAAGATCATACAGAAAGTTGCCTTCACCAACAGTGCTGGTAGTAAAGCCTCATCAAGTCTGGCCATTCTGAATTGACTTTAGATGACTAAATGAGATATTATGCCTATCCCATGCCTCGAATCAATGAGCTAGTAGAAAACGTGGATAGCGCCAACTTAATTTCCACATTAGATCTTACTAAAGGCTACTAGCAAGTACTCTTGGAACAAGAGTCAAATAGAAAAACTGCCTTTTCCATTGCAGAAGGACTCTTTCAATTCACAGTATTTATTTCGGGATAGACAAGGCCCCAGACACATTTCAATGCCTCATGGTCAGAGTTGTAGAGCCATGCCGAGGATTCACAGAGGCCTACCTAGATGATATAATACATAGTGAGTCCTGGAAAGATCCCATAACCTCTCTCTACAAAGTTGGTAATTGTTTAAGGAAAACCGGACTCAATACCCGCTCTGCCAGATGCCATCTGGTGCAGAAATCCATAAAGTATGCAGGATTCCAGGTGGGGAATGGACTTCTGCTGCCACACAACAGCAACATCAAAGCTGTGCAGAACTTCCCTGGCCAAGGTCCAAGAACAATTTCTGGGCTTTTCTTGGGATAGTGGGGGAGTACCATCACTTTCTTCCAAATTTCTCTACCAATGCCGCCACACTCACAAACAAGCTGAAGAAACCTCAGCCAAATCCCATCCTTTGGGATACCCTAGACCAGAAGTCATTTGAACAAATAAAAGAAAGCCTCTGCAATAGACCCTTACTGATTGTTTATGGCATCTCAGCAGAATTAATATTTGAAATGGATTCTTCAAATATTGGCCTGGGCACGGTCTTCTGTTGCTATTGAAAGTTGGTGAAGAAAATCTTATCTTGTTTATAAACCGGAAACAAGACTCAAGACTCAAGAGGGTTCAAAGACACCATTGTAGAATTAGAGGATCTGGAGGTCAAGTAGGCAACCAACAGTTTGAGGTACTACCTAGCCGGGTGAAAACGTATGTCACTGATCATGCAACCTTGGTGTGGATCGCTCACAACAAAGAGGGCAACCCCAGATTTCGTAGGTGGTTCCTTGCTTTCACAAGGAACATATGGCAGAGCAAAGATAAGCAAATGTTGACTTCTTGCTCCAATACCATCAAACAGCTAGTCAGAAAGGGTGTCAGAATGCAGCACCAGAGGCTACCATAGGGTCATGGGAATGGCAGCCTATTCTCCAGGAGCACCACACCTGAGGTTGGTATAATCACAGAGTACAGAGGGATCCAATAAATTTGGGGAGGAATACTGCCAGGCACTCTCCTAAAATACAGCCAAGAGGCAATAGGGTAGACTGAAGTCATGAAGAGAACACTGACAACAAATATTCCACAATGTACTTGGACCTTATGTTTTCAGGTGCGATAGCAGAATAGCAGGATCCAATAAGTAGTGAGAAGAAACAAGCAGAGGGAAAATGGAAGGGAAAACAAAAGGGGTGGTCTGACCCAGGCGGCATGAGGGCGCAACTAAGGGGATGAAAATCCTGATCCAGGGACAATAAATGCAGAGGCCTTGTGGTGTAGTCCCACAGTACAATTGAAAACAAAGTGAACAGGTCCTATAGTAGAAACACAGTGGCTAACCCAGTAGTCAATCCAGGGTCAGGACAAGGGTTCAAAGTACCAGGGCAGAATCCAAGACGCAGTCCAGGGAGAGACCAGGGGTCCAAATACCATGGCAGGATCCAAAAGGCAATCCAGTGAGAGGCCAGAGGTCCAAATAATGGGGAAGCAAGCACAGGGAGGCAAATACCTCAATCCAGTTAAGGGACACCCAAGGAGTCCGAGTAAAGAAGTCTGAGTTCGATACACAACAAAGCAGTAGGAGACAATAAAAAAAAGCAAAGCACTACTCATGGAGACATTGAGGAGCGGGAATTTGTCAGTTGCTGGCTCCTATATTGGATGACGTTGATGACTGAAGCCGCTCTCACATATGGCATCTGCAACATGTCTTTGTGTGTGACGTACCATTCAGAGAATGTACTTTGCACCTGACACCAGGGTCCAAGTGTCATGACAACCACTAGATTCTGGGGTTTAGAGTGCATTCTCGGTGCACTGGGAACCTGACAAAGGCAAGAGGGGGACCTAGAAGTAGGGGTGGACGTATGTGGCAGGGTCAGGGACTTGACCGTCCCAGACGCAATAGGGACCCTCTCTGGGAGGATAGGTACCCCTTCCAAAGTGGATTTGCAGCCAACCATGTGTGAGGGGTCAGTAATGCGAGGCGGACAACTGCTTGTAATTTTCTCAGTATTTGACATTTTATTGATAAAAGAAAATGCAAAGAAAACCTAACTAAGCCTACTCTACACTGGATTTCCCTATCTAGTCTAGGACAATCTCCTAGCATACACAAAACTGGCCCTCACACTAAACAACAAAACATTCAATATAAATCATAAACAACATAAATAAATGCTCATCAACTAACCAGTGACTTGGATAACTTCCACTTGATCTGGGTAGATCCCTTTCCCAGGAATCTCAAAAGTCAATGGGCCTCATTACGAGTCCGGCGGTAACCTGCCGGTTTGTCCGACTCGGTTACCGCCGGACTCGTCTTACTATTCCGCCTCCGTGATTCCTGAAATTACCAGGGCATTACGACCCCGGTGTCCCGGGAATTTCGGAGGTGGAATTAGGTAAATCCCCATTCCCATTGAGTCCCATAGGACTCAGTAGGAATGGGGAAGTGGAAACACCGGCACCATCTCGTGATGGTGCTGGTGTTTCCACGTCCGCCTGCAGGCGTGCAGTGTTAAACCTGCCAGGTCAGACCTGGCGGGAACGCCACCTCCCGCCTGCAGGGCTCGAGATCGGGCGGTCCGGAAATAACAGTGGCGGCAGGTTTACCGCCACTGTTACTTCTGGACTGCCCGACCCGTAATGAGGCTCAATCTCTCCCAAAGAAAAAATATAGTCTTGAATCAGTTCTTGTAAGTTTCAAAAGAAAAGAAAAGTTCACCCAAACAAAAATCCAATGGTAACAGTTCTTTTTCTATTTGTTGAAAAGTTCCCTTTCCATTTTCCACAAAGAAAACAGCAGCAAAGGCAATCCTGGATAACTTACTTCCAGGATAAGCTTAAGAAGGATCAAAGAAAAGTACCACTTCTGCTTCAATAACTGTCCTCTGCAGCATCTTTGATATAACTTGTCAGGATGCTTCTTCTAAGGGGGTTGCTTTCCTCATGACAACTCCATTCTGCTAATGGTACTGGTGGAAGAAGGCTCCTTTGATTCACAGGCCCTCATTACGACCCAGGCGTTGGACCATGGTGCTAAAAGCACCATGGTCCATGCCAGTAACTTACCGACTCCGCCATGGCGGAATGGGGAATTACCTCCCCATTCCGAGGTTGGCGGGGCGGTAATTCCCCATGCCGCCATGGCCCTTCCCCATTCCCATTTTTGCCCCATAGGGCTCAATGGGAATGGGGAAGGCGCTAAGTACGGTGCCGCAAATTGCGGCACCATACTTAGCACCAAGGTCCCTTTGCGGGTTGGTTTTTTAACGCCTGCTAAAAGCAGGCGTTAAAGTGCCACCCGCAAAGGGACCTCGTAATCAGGCGTTAAGGGTTTAATGGCGCCGCCACCTTTTACCGCGCTGTTAACCCCTTAACGCCTGGGTTGTAATGAGGGCCACAGTGTACTAAACTGCTTCGACCACCTTTAGTATAATATTCTCTGACAATTTCATAGACAACCACAGTTCTGTGAATTCAGCTGCAACTTGGTATTTTAAGAATGTATAAGCCAATTTACAGACAAGACTCTTCAACCTCCACAGGTAGGCAAGGCACTCTTTGTCCCTGGGGAAATAAGGGCAGCCTCTGTTCCCCTTCTGTTTGTATTACAGCCACCACTAGAATCTGCCTTGTCTTCCAGACTGCTTTTTTCTCTCAGCTTCAACAATCTCAGGTCTACAGATAGTTGATTAGTCCTTTTAACAAGCACCCTGCTACCGTCCCCAATTTGGTTCCATGTGTTAAAATCGTGGCAAAAATGTCCGTTTACACAAATAATCGCTGCAGAAATGCTGTGGTTTTGCCTCCGCCATCCATGTAAATGATGCGGGGGACACCTCTGCAACCCCCAGCCCCATTATACCACGTAAAGGGAGCGGGGGACACCCCCGCAACCCCTGCTCCCCTCAAATGGTATAATGGGGTACACCTTTAACAGGTCAAACCACAGCATTTTTGCTGCTATTTTTTGTAAAGGTGACATTTTGCCGATATTATATTACTGCATACCCCCATTTATATGTACACCTTCTTGCTTCCAGCCGTTACCCCAACACTATATTGCCACTCTTCCAGCCTGGGATAGTTTTGTCACACTTGTATCAGAGGACATTTGAAACAACTTTGCCAACTTCAAAATATAGGTGGTTTGTTCGTAATAGGGCTGGTTCCAAGTTAGAAAGAATTTTTCCTACTGGCTTCAAAATGCTTGTTCTTCAAGCTACTTCAGCAACTTCTACAATTAAAAAGTACTTTGTTTTAGATGTTACAAGAATCAGGCTTCTTATGGGAAATAGAATTAGGTACACGTGACCACTCTTTGATGGAGAATTCCACTTCGAAGGACTTTAAAAGACTTGCGTTCCCTTTTGTTCTCATAGAATGGTGCTTTAACGTTGATCGTAACCACGACCATTCATACACAACCTTTCTTTCGTGTAATATTTCTGTAACAATTCAGGAAAGTCAGCTGCTACTGTTCGAGTGATTATCAACAATGTCCTCCCTCTTAATTGGAGATACGCGACCACTCTGGTATAATTATTAATGTAACAATGCAAAATAAAAGGTTTGTTTTACAAGTGAGCCCTTTGACTTGTGTTAAATGTGTGCATGATACATTTCCTTTGTTATAATGACTTTCCACGGCAACAGATGTTTACCCGCTTTTACTGCTACGCAAGTTCAATTAGAGCTGGTTACAGTTACTGTCAAGGAGTTCTTAGTGAATTGCAGCACAAAGCTTCACTCACCGGCTCCAAAACACTGCGGTTGCGAGCGGCTTCCACTTCCCGGCTTTTGTTACTGCTACTACTCCTTTCAGGCACTCTTGGGACTCACACCCCTCTGCAACACTGGTGTCCTTTTTCCGGCCTCGACCACGGAGAGTCTCCTTCTCTCCTACTTCCATCCGCTTGCTTCTACACAATGGCCTTTGGTATCTGCACAACCTCTGCTCTGCAGCTACAGCTAATGTACGCACCTGGGGTAACCTTTCACTTCTTCCAGTGCAGCCACAACCAGACAGGGTTTGTGAGCACAGGACCATCTCAGAACCTGCAGTTGAAATCTGCCCCTCAATAGTTCCGGTGTCCCTTATGTGATCACACTTCCTTGTTTGTGAACTGCCAGCCTTGTGCACTTCGTCTTGTGTTACTACTGCCAACCTCCCAGCTCCAGCTCCTTCCTACTGCTCCTTCATACTGCAGCCTTTTATGCCTCTCAGGTGAGGCAATTGACTTCAGGTGCAGGCCCCTAGTGTTAATTGCCTGACCCTGGAAAAGGCTGTTAGGCCTACTTGCCTGTCCTTTCCATCTGCATGCCTCCTCTGCCCTCTTCTTTGTCCCTGAAGGACACGTAGTTCAATTTAAGGAAATTTGTTTTTTCCACTTCTTCAGCACTTTCAGGGGTGGTTTCAATTCCCTTTATATATTTAGAAGAGGGATTGTGGCGTTTAACCTTATTAGAGACAGAAGATACAGAAAAGACAGCACTTTCACATTTCCAAGAAGTGTACCCTTGGTATTGAGAACACTGTTTATTTTGAGGAATATATAAGACCTGTTCTGTTGACATAATAGGTTGAGGAGTTACAACTTTAGGTCTTACCATCTCAGTCTTACTAGGAGGTTGGTATATATTAAAGTGGCAATAAGCCAATACCTCCTCTGGCCTAATGGCAAGAATATCCCTCATAGTGGAAAAATACTGTGCCTCATCCCAAGGATTCTCCTCTCTACCCTGGGCCTTGCCTCAACCCAGGTGATCCTCCTGCAGTACACCAACCCCAGGATTCAGATCAGGCAGTGTCTGCCCTCTCCTGGCCACCTGGGAGGAGGCTTTAAGCACAGCTTTGGTGAGAGATCTGCAGGATTCCCCAAACATGGGAAATGCCAGAGCTGATCCTACCCGAGGGGCGGCATGAGGGAGTTGGTTCTCTGAACCCCCTAATTTTGCTATGCATACCTGTAACCTCGGTACCACTGTCAGTTGCTGTGACAAAAGACTTATGCCCTGCATGAGTACAAGGATGAATAGAAGCTAATGAACCCACTCGGTCCTCACACTTCTACAAACCAAAAGCCAACACAGTCATAAAGGTAAAACAGGCACAGTCAAGAGATATGCTGGTGGCGTGGGCCGAGGAAAGGCCATACTCTTACGAGGGGTGTGAATGTGATACAGTAGTGACCCACACAGCAAAGTATCACAGCTGAAATTAAAGGGAATGTCCAATCCAAGTTCTATACAGAATATATATGCTTTAATTAAAAACGTAATCTACAAGGAGACTAACTAAAATACTGTACAAAAACCAACCCTGTGGAAAGGACAGAGGATATGGAGGAATAGAGGGAATGCAACAATCTGGGTGAAAATACAGGGGATGCAAAGGCAATTTCAAAGACCACAAGGTTCTTTGTAAAATTATATTTCTTGGGATAAGGGTGCACAGTTGACCTAACCAGTCTCTTGGGCCCACAATGGACAAAGGGGCAGTTATGGGTCAATACTACCTTCTTGGCTCTTCGACTACGGTGAACCAGGCTGTTCAATGTAATTTGAGACTGTTCAAGTGCAGCAGCTGTGGTGACCTAGACAGGGAGTGGTGTCGATGAGGCCTCAAACAGAGCTTGTTGTGGTTCGAAGGCGATGCAGGGAGACAAGCAGATCATGAGGACCACCAGGGTCGGCCTGATGGTCAGTTCGAAAAAGCTGGTGACTGGATACGCAGGTCAGCTGGATGAGCTTGATGAAGTGTCTGAGGCGATACAGATCATGAGGGCCACAGGGTCAGTACATTGGTCGAGTAGATGGTGTAGAGTCTGGCGATTGGATGCCCAGGTTGAGTTTGAGTGGTTCGATGCAGCGTCCGATAATTGGAGCTCGAAGATCCACCAGGGTCGGTTTAACTGGTGATGATGATCAGAAGTAAAGATGGTAGCGGGATGAGCCACGGTTCAGTACCGGCAGATGCCACAGAGGACCCTGTAGATAGAGCCGATGCAATGATGCACTCAGCTAGCACGATACAGTGACGAACAGCTGCAAACAGGCAGTTTGAGGTCAAAAAGCTTAGTGAGTGCCAAAGGCAGCTCCAGAGGGTTCTGCTGGCTTGGAATGTGTTGAACCCGGCTCAACAACAGTTGGACCAGTTCAATGTGAGGAAGGAGAAGGCTCTGGTCTGTCTTGGCTCTCTGGATGTTGTGAGTACCACTTAGGGGTCTCAAGAACATGTTCCGCCCTTCTTCTTTGGCTCCCAGCAAGGGAGGCTTGTGCACACCTTCAGGGGTCCTTCAATGTGCCCTGAGAATGGGTAGAAAACAGAGCCCAACTATGCCTCTGCCTTGGATGCTCAGTCTTCACTTCACTGGTGGAGGGCTCCAGTAAGTCAGCTGTCCCAACCGGGGTACAATGAAATCTTCCTACAGGTTTGGAGTCCAAAAGATGATCTGAGGAAGTGATGGGAAAACCTTACTTTTAAAGGCAAAACCAGTTGGTGATTGGACTAAAGCCAGCTGGTATTAGGGGTCCAATCCCTGCACTTAAAATAAGTTAGCTATACACTTGTGACATCACACCCAAAGTGCTTTGCTCTAGAGGAAGTGGAGGGGGACAGGAAGGAGAGAGAGGGGCAGAGACAAACAAGATGGTCGAAGTGTTCATGCACTGTACAGAGCTCCCTAGTTCACACTAATCCCACCTTTTTCCTTCTCACTAGGATCAAAGGACTTTAGAAATGCAGCACCCTGGCATGAGGCTACTTCCTTTGAATGTGTGTGCTCCTTCAATGCCGGGTTCCAGAACATCTTCCTCTAGAATTACTGACTCAGGCGTGGCCTACCCTCATAAAGAGATCAAGGAAGAGGCCTGGCCATTCAGGTTCCTGTCCTGTCATTTGGCAGGGCAGCCTTTCTTGGCATAAGGCACATCACCTTCCCAGTTGTGCTGGCACAGAGGAGCTGACAAAGGTACAAATTAGATGTGGCTGCAATGATTAGTGCCATGCATCATGCCATAACCCAGGCATAGCTTATATTAAGAGTTTACCTGGCCACAATCATGGGCTACTTATGATCAGCATAGGAATGGTACATGGGTGCATGTCTTAAATGCAGCCCCAGTGCAGCTGAGACTTGGCTGTCACTGCAGCTTCAGACGTGCAACTGTGACCTCGGAACCTGTTTTGTGTCATTGGTAGAGAAGGTGCTGCAGATCAGGTGACTGGTGCAGGACTGCACAGAAACTCACTATGTGTTTGGCATGGAGCTCATGAAAGGGTATTTTGACCAGCCGATTACCCTTTTAGAGAAGTAATTACACACATAATTGTATTCATTAATACAAATCAAAACAGCCAGGACTTTCACACCATTGCCCGAAGGCAATTCCTCACAGTTGCACCATGCCTTGCAGCCTCAAATCTGTTAGAAGCTCTCTTATGTCTTTCAGAAATACTGGATCAAGGATGAAAAGACTCATGCAGCTAGATATCGATGAGGGGTGTTCGGTTTGAGGTTAGGAGGAGAGGTGGGGACAGAAAGACCAGACAGAGGACAGCAGCTGGAGCCAAGAAATGAGGATGTGTTGTAAAATTGAGTGTGGGTGAGATACTGTGTGTGAGACAGTGTATTGACTGTTGTTGGAGTGAGTGTTGGAACAAGTGATAGAGGAGGGAAGATAAGAGAGTATGAGAGTAAAGGATGGGGGAGGAGCAGTATCTGTACTTCTGCCCTCTATATGGTAGGGGTAGTGGTACACAGCACCCCAGCCAAGGTTCTCTATACAGCAGCAATGGACGAGCAACTAAGGCTTAAGCACTCAGGAAGTGATGCAGGCTGGTTCTTAAGTACAGTAAGTCTCCAAGCACCCACAAAGGAATGTCCACACACTATGTTAGGTGAAAACACAGCTTCTTTGTATGAAATAAGGTTCAATAAAATATATACATATAAATAATAACACTTTGTACTTAGGCAGGTCTATTCAAAGAATGGCAATGATATAAACTACATGTGGTACCACACTAGACTTAAACTCAGTAAAAATGGACCAACTGTTGACTGTTTTAAACAGGGATTTTAATTCTTAAGTAAGGTGTACTTTCATAGATCAATGAAGAAAGGCAGGTTAGTTTTAGATCATAGACACTATACATCCATGAGACCCAAAAAGCAATACTGTGTGAAGATCCCGCACCTGGGCAATCTTTTACAGCCCAGTCCAAAAATGTTCAATAATGGTCTGCTTTCTTTTTACAGGTGCTACCACCCCAATGTTCGTGAGATGCCACGGGAGAACAGTATCCAAGATGACTTTGGGACCCCTGGATGCCCCATGAGGCCCAAAGATGATCTTCCTCGTCGCAGTACCTTGGGTGCCTTGGCAGGCGAAGTGGCAGAGTTTCTTGGTTCGCTCGATGGGACTCCTGAATGATAGACCCCCTTTGCAAGAAGGAGTCGCAGGATATGAGGCCAAGAGAAAAAGATGAACCATGTGGTTTCGGAAAGGCAGCAGTTTCGGTCTGTGCTGTGATCTCCGTTGAATGGGTGCTACTGCGTTCGTGGAAGTCCTGTCGCTCCGAAAAGGCCTGGATGAAGAAGATAAGATCCCTGGGGACTTTTGATGCTTCGAGGTGATGATGAGTGCAGTGTCTGGAGTAGGTGTTGAGTTTTAGGATTTCGTAGTTAACCATCTCTTGAATCTTCAGTGCTACAGCTGCAGCAGGAACGCCTGGATGGCTTCTGGAGTCATGGACTCTATCACTGGACTAGACTATGGACTCTCACCAAGGCCAGACCCTTAAGACGTCTTCTTTGGATTTTTGTGGTGGGAAACCCACCGGCAGACCTTTATCTGCACACAGCGAACTGGAATCTTCTTCGGCAGGAAAAAGTGTTTAGATTTCGTGCCAGGAATGTTGCTTCAAGGATTCTTTAATCAGATGGATCTTTCATAGCTCCGGGTGTCAAGAAGCACCATGCCAGGATACCCCCCTCTTCTGTGCGGTAGACAGCAATCTGGCTTCCAGCAGTCATAAACACTCCTCTGGACCCTAGGGTACACAACTGGACTTCTTTGACTCAAGATGTCCAAGCACTTCCCTTCTGGACTCACAAAGACCCTGTTTCCGGACGGCAGGCACACAGGACTGGCTTCCAGGGTACTTCTGATGAAGAGTATCAGGTGCGCAATAGTCGCTTGTAGCTCGGGAAGAGGTCTCCTAACCAGGTCCTCTATTAGATCAGTCCTTGGAAGAAAACAGCAGCTTTGGGATTATGCGAGAGGCAGAGACAAACAAGATGGTCGATGTGTCCATGCACTGTACAGAGCTCCCTAGTTCAAACTAACCCCACCTTTTTCATTCTCACTAGGATGCAGCACCCTGGCATGAGGCTTCTTCATTTGAATGTGTGTGCTCCTTTGATGGCTGGTTCCAGAACATCTTCCTCTATAAAGAGAACAAAGAAGAGGCCTGGCCATTCAGGTTCCTGTCCTGTCATTTGGCAGGGCAGGCTGTCTGGCCAGAAGGCAAATCACCTTCCCAGTTAAGCTGGCTCAGAGGAGCTGACAAATGTACAAATTAGATGTGGCTGCAATGATTAGTGCCATGCATCATGCCTTAACGCAGGCATAGCTTATACTAAGAGTTTACCTGGCCACACCCATGGCTACTTATGATCAGCATAGGAATGCTACAGGGGTGCATGTCTTAAATGCAGCCCCTGTGCAGCTGAGACTTGGCTGTCACTGCAGCTTCAGACGGGCAACTGTGACCTCGGAACCTGTTTTGTGCCATTGGTAGAGAAGGTGCTGCAGATCAGGTGACTGGTGCAGGAGTGCACAGAAACTCAATATGCATTTGGCATAGAGCTCATGAAAGGGGATTTTGATCAGCCGATTACCCATTTAGAGAAGTAATTACACGCATAATTGTATTCATTAATACGAATCAAAACAGCCAGGACTTTCACACCATTGCCCAAAGGCAATTCCTCACAGTTGCACCATGCCTAGCAGCCTCAAATCTGTCAGAAGCTCTCTCTTATGTCTTTCAGAACGGCTGGATCAAGGATGAAGTTCATCCCTAGCAGGAAACTTCTTTAACAAAGTCACCAACCCTGAATGTAAGTCTCGCTTCTGTGATGATCTCCAGATTACTGTCCAGAATATCAGCTCCACGGGACAACAGGAAGGTGATGTGAACAGCCAGGAACATGGCCCATGAACATGGCAGCGCCACAAATGTCTATGCTGGGAAAAGGGCCGGTGCTAAAGACGGCTTTGAAAAGCGTTGCATCCGCTACCCCGACCCCTGCGTAAAAAGGAAGCTAGAGATTGGCCCAAGAGATCAGGTGCAGACAAGAACTGATGAGAAGAGGGAGAAAGCAAAGCAGTCAGAAAGGAAAGGCCAAGTATAAAAAACGTATGCAGCTAGATATCGATGTATGGTGTTCAGGTGAGGTCAGGAGGAGAGGTGGGGACAGAAAGACCAGACAAAGGACAGCAGCTGGAGCCAAGTAATGAGGATGTGTTGGAGAACTGAGTGCAGGTGAGATACTGTGTGTGAGACAGTGGATTGACTGTTGTCGGGGTGAGTGTTGGAACAAGTGATAGTGTCACACGCCATAGTCTTTGGCGTTTATGGAACAGGTGGCGCTTGAGCGGCCATTGATTGTTCCGTCACACCTTCCGCATTTCCCCCAGTGACGGTCTAGTCTCTCAGGACACTCTGCCGTAGCCAGCCTTTTCTGTGCGTCTCACCCGGAAGCCTGCGCGTTGCAACCCTATCGCGTTAGGCTTCGGGTGAGACGCTGCTCGAGTTTTCTCTCCGCTTCACTGTGCCTTCGCTTCGTTCTCTCTGCCCTCTCCTCTCTGGTTACCGGCTGGCACCTTTGCCTGCTCTTCCCCCCCCGCCAGGTGTTATCCTTTCTCCTCTTCTTCTTTCTTAGTGGTTATCGTTTTTTCCTCCCTTTTTTCCTCCGTACCGGCTGGCCTCCTCTTTTTCTCTTTTCTTTGTTATTTTAGTGCTACCCACCTTCATCCTGTGCCTTTAGCCTGTGGTCCGTCTTCTAGAACAGTTGTTTGTAACCCTCTGGACACCTCGACCTCGACCAACATTGCCCAGAGCGGGGTTTTTTTATGCCGACTGGCTTTTTTCCCCTTTTCCGTTTGCTTCGGAAGAGGGGCCCCCCTCTTAGACCTCCAAATCCTCGGTCAGGGTGGCTTCCTTCCGAGGTAGACCCTATCCACTCACAAAAAAAAGGCTCTGTGGCAGAAGAGACTGATCCAAACATCGGACACTGGGACATCAGGTGAGGAGGAGGGGGAGGGGAGAGTCTTCAAACCAGGAGGTTCGGTAGAGGATCCTGACAGATAGAGAGAGAAGGGGGGGGATAAGAGAGTGTGAGAGTGAAGACTGGGGGAGGAGCAGTATCTGTTCTTCTGCCCTCTATATTTTAGGGGTAGTGGCACAGAGCACCCCAGCCAAGGTTCTCTATATCGATTGATTGATTGATTTGTTTATTTATAGAGCACTTTAGACCAAGGCGCTGTACAACGGAACAACTCATACAGTGAACAATAAACAGTAAACATTGGGAGCAAAATTACATAGTGAATCATTCAACAACAAAACAGTGCAAAAAGCAATTAACTGGGGGGGAGGGGAAGTGGAGAGGGAGTAGGATTGGTGAGGGGGAACAGAGAAGGATAGAACAAGTGAAGAATAGAAAGGCGGGAGAATGAAAGGGAGTGGGGATAGATGAGTTAGAAGAGGGAGAGAGGGGGCGGAAGAGAGAATAGGGAGGGCTTCAAGGAGGAGAGTGGAGGAGAAGGGATTTAAGGGACGTGCGAAATGAGGGAAGGGTCGTGGAAGAGCGGATTGAGAGAGGGAGTGAGTTCCAGTGAAGAGGAGCAAGGAGTTGGAAGGGGTGGAACCGGGAGGAAGCACAAGGGGAAGGAGGTACAGTAAGGAAGAAATGGTCAGCAGAGCGAAGAGAGCGTGAGGGGGAGTAAAAGGTCAGAAGGGAGTAGAGATAAGGAGGAGCAAGACCATGTAAAGATTTGAAAACAAGGCAGAGAAAGCAGAATTTTAACTGTAAGTGGAAAGGTAGCCAACGAAGATGAGAGAGCGAGGAGGAGATGGAATCACGAGAGGTGAGGAGACAAAGAGTACGAACAGCAGAGTGGTAAATGGATTTAAGGGGGGCAAGCTGAGATGCAGGAAGTCCAAAGAATAAAGGGGAGCAGTAGAATAGTCAGGAAAAGATGAGAGAGGAGATAAGGAGTTTGGTCGCATGGAATGTGAGGGAGGGACGGATTTTGCGAATGTTGTATAGGTGGTAATGGCAGGAGCGAGTGGTAAGTGAAATGTGTTGTGAAAAGGAGAGAGTGGAGTCAAATATAACACCTAGATTGCGAGCATGGGAGGAGATAGAGAGAAAGTGGATGAATGGGGGAGGAGAGGGAGGAGGAAGTGAGTTAGAAGGGAAGAAAAGGACTTCAGTTTTATCAGTGTTAAGAGAGAGGAAGCGGGAGGACATCCAGTTCTTAATAGCTGCGAGACAGGAGGAGAGTTTGAGATGGAGGTCAGGTGTGAAGGAGGAGAAAGAGAGAAAGAGTTGAGTATCATCAGCGTAAAAGTGATGGGAGATATCAAAGGAGGAGATAACAGGAGCGATGAGTGAGGTATAAAGAGAGAAGAGGAAAGGACCAAGTACAGAGTCTTGTGGAACACCGTATATTAGAGGGAAGGAAGAAGAAGTCTGACCTCCCCATGAGACGGTAAAGGAACGAGAAGAGAAGTAGGAAGATAGCCAATTCAGAACAGGGCCCTTGAAACCAAAGGAGGAGAGAGTGTGTAGGACGTGATCAACAGTGTCAAAAGCTGCAGAGAGATCAAGGAGAATAAGGATGGATGATTGCTTGGCATGCCGAGCAAAGAGGAGAGAGTTGAGGCTAGAAGTGAGAGCGGTTTCAGTGGAATGTTTAGGTCGGAAGCCAGATTGAAAGGGAGGAAGGAGAGAGGAGGAAGAGACAAAAGAAGAGAGTTGAGGATAAGCGAGACGCTGAAGGAGTTTAGAAAGGAAAGGTAGAAGGGAGATAGGTCTGTAGCTAGAGGTGAGGAGTGGATCAGCAGAGGGTTTCTTTAGGATAAGAATAATCGTTGCGTGTTTGAAGGCTGGGGGAAAGGTAGAAGAGGAGAGGCAGGAGTTAAAGAAAGTGGTAAGGTGTGGGATAAGAAGAAGATAGATTTTGGGGATGAGAACAGAGGGGAGAGGGTCAGAGGGAGCGGATGTGGGGTGAGCTTTGGAAAGGAAGGAGGAGACATCCAAAGCAGAGACAGGTGAGAAGGGGGGAGGAGATGAGAGGGAGCTAGAGGGGGAGTTAATTTTTTGGCGGAGTGAGATGATTTTGGAGCAAAAGAAGTTAGCAAAGTCAGAGGGAGAAAGCGTGGAGTTGGATGAGGGATCGGGAGTAGGAGGAGAGAGAAGACGGGTAAGAGTTTGAACGATTCGACGAGGATGAGATGCTTGAGACTGGAGGAGGTTAGAGTAGTAAGAGGACTTGGTGATTGTAAGACAAGAGTTGTAAAGAGAGTGGTAAGAAAAGTAAGAGGTTCGATTAGAGAGCGAGGGAGTTTTGAGCCAGAGTCTCTCTAAACGCCTGAGAAGGCGTCGCATAGTGCGGAGATGGGGGGTAAGCCAAGGTTGAGAAGGTTTCCGTGTGGGGCGAAAGAGAGAAAGGGGGTAAAGTTGGTCAAGGGCAGTGGAGATAGAGGATGAAAGGGAGGAGAGAGCATTATCAGCAGAGAGTAATGCAAAGTTTTGGTGAGAAGGGAGAGAAGAAGAGCAGGTGTTGAAGAAGAGGGTAGCGTCAAAGTCCCGGAGATCACGACGCAAGTAGATTGGGGGAGAAGGATTAGTGGTAGTAGGAGTAGAGAGAGGGGTAAGGGGGAAGGAGAGTAGAGCATGATCCGAGAGATAAACAGGGAGAGAGGAGACAGGGGAGGAGGAGTGGGTGGAGGAAAAGATGAGATCAAGAGTGGAGCCAGAGGAGTGAGTAGAGGGCGAAGGAAGGAGGAAGAGGAGATAGGAATCAAGGATGGAGAGGAGAGGAGAAGATTGTGGGGGAGAAGGCAGATGGATGTTAAAGTAGCCAAGTACCACTAAAGGAGAGGCAGGTGGAGAAATAAGTGAGAGGAGGTGATCCAGATCATCAAGGAAAGAGGAGAGAGGACCAGGGGATCGATAGACGATCAGGAAGGAAATAGGGTAGGGAGAAGAGAAGGACTTGTAGAGGAATTCAAAAGTAGAGAAAGAGGGGAGAGTTGGAGATGATGAGGAGGAAATGATTTTCGGGTGGAATAAGAGACCAACGCCGCCACCTCGTCCAGAGGTACGAGGGGTATGGATGAAAGAGGAAGACAAGGTTGTTAAGGAAGCAGGGACAGAGGTGTTTTGAGGTGGAATCCATGTCTCAGTTAGGCAGAGGAAATGAAGATTGAGGCGAAAGAAAAGATCAAGGGTAGCAGCAGTCTTGTTACAGATGGATCTGCCGTTCCAGAGAGCAGTGTTTATGAGGGCAGATTGGTTGGCAGTGGGGGGTAGAGAAGGTTAGGGCGATGAGAAAAGGAAGGAGGATGGGTAGGAGAGTGTGGGGGAAAATAGTGGAGAGGACTAGGCATCAGGAGGAGTGAGTAGAATAGGAGGGAGAGGAGGAGATGGAATGGGGGAGAGAGGG
Source organism: Ambystoma mexicanum (assembly GCF_040938575.1). NCBI lineage: Eukaryota > Metazoa > Chordata > Amphibia > Caudata > Ambystomatidae > Ambystoma > Ambystoma mexicanum. The sequence goes on along the minus strand of NC_090921.1, from coordinate 285,526,298 downwards.
GAGAGAGTGGGGTGAGAAGGAGATAAGGGGGATCGCATACCAGGACTAAGATGCAGACAGGTTGGTAGGAGCAGAGTAGTAGTAACAGGAATGTAGAGGGTAGAGATCAGCGAGGATGAGGATAGGAGGAATTCAAGTTGGAGGTGGGAGAAAGCGAGTGGGAGTCAAAAGAGTCGGAGGTTCAGGAATTAAAAACTGTGGAAAGAGGAGTCCAGAGGTGCTTGAGACAGGACGATGTAGTTGCACCTCACAAAGGGAGCCAGAAGGATCCAGAAAAGTTAGATGGTGCAGGAAGTCGATAGTGTAGATGGAGGGGTCAGGTGGTGCTTGATGTATGACAAAGTAGGAGTCCAAAGTTATCTCCGCACCGCCGAAGGTGGTGACAGGGTAGAACTGAAAAGGCGTAGGAACAAACAATGGAGAGGGGGGAGAAGAAGCATATAACTCAAAGTCAGAGCCGGGCAAGCCAAGAACTGTGGGAGTAGAGTTGGAACACAGCCAATGGAGCGACAATTATACAAGAGGAACAAGTATAATGCAGAGTCCCCCGAAGTCAGATATATGGATCAACTGGGAACCAGCGTAGTGCAGACAGTGTTCCGAGGATGAGTGAAGTACAGAGGCCCAGGAAGCAGTGAAGCAAATCTGTCGGGATAGTGAGCAAGAGGTGGGGACTCAAGCCCTGTGGGAGGAAGAAGGGGCTCGGAGAGCTGAGTGAAGGCAGCTGTGTGGAGGGAGCCGCAGGATTCAACGAGGTGAGTCCACCAGGAATGTATGCAGGAGGAAGAGGCTCCAAGCCATGTGGAATGATGAGAGAGCTCGAAGAGTAGTGCAGAGGCAGCCTTATGGAGGAGGCCCTAGGCCACTGCGACGTAGGTCAAGGGTACAGAGAGCTGTGTGGAGGTTGCGGCGTGGAGGTGGCCCCAGGAAACAAAGAAAGAAGGAGTGGACTCCGAAGGCCACGAGGAGCTTGATGGTCAGATGACTCCAAAAGGGGGGCCGGAGCTAGCTCAGTAGACAGCGGTAGCCGTACCTGTTGTTGTGCCCTATTTAATGATAATGGGCTCTGGCAACCGATAAGGGGCTCCGGCACCTGACCTGTGCAGGATCCGTTGGTGTCGACCGCAGTAAGGAAGGAAGAGGTAACCGCTGCCCTGGGTGACTGGAAGGCAGGAGGGCCCCGTAGGTCGGCTGGCGCAGCAGGCAGCGGCAAGAAGGAACAGGCACCGCCGCTCTGGACTACTGGAAGGCAGGAGGACCCCACAGGTCGGTTGGCTCAGCAGAGAGCAGAAGGAAGGAAGAGGCAACCACCGCCCTGGATGACTGGAAGGCGGGAGGCCCCCGCAGGTTGGCTGGCACAGCGGGCAGTGGCGAGGAAGGAAGAGGCCACCGTCGCTCTGGTCTACTGGAAGGTGGGAGGATCCCGCAGGCCGGCTGGCTCAGCAGGGAGCAGAAGGAAGGAGGTGGCAGGCCGACCCTAAGACGAAGCGGGAGGAAGGCTGCTCCGCAGCTTGCTCCCGGAGCCGCTCAAGATGGGTCCGATTTTGGTGACTGCCGCCCTGGATGTCTGGCAGGAGGAGTGTCGCACCAATGTTCGATCCCGGAGACGCTCTAGATGAGTCCAATCCTGACAGCTGCCGCCTTGGATGTCTGAAGGCGGGAAGGACTCACCGGGTCCGTCCGAGGACAGAGCGGGAGGAAGGCCGCTCCGAGGCTCGATCTTGAAGCAGCTCCAGGCGGGTCGGATTTTCGCTGAAAAAGCAGACAGTGGAGCCTGAGCAGGTAGGCAACAGGAACGGAAAACAATATTGGCAGGAATTGCAGTTTAAACTGCCTTAATTTACGAATGATTCAGCCTGATTTAAGGGGACGCAGACTCAGGCAGCCATGCTCATGCGCCCCCATATATGGTAGCAATGGACAAGAAACTAAGGCTTAAGCACTCAGTGATGCAGGCTGGTCCTTAAGTACAGTAAGTCTCCAAGCACCCACAAAGGAATGTCCACACACTATGTCAGGCTATAACACAGCTTCTTTGTATAAAATAAGGTTCAGTAAAATATATAATATAAATAATACCACTATATTCTCAGGCAGGTCTATTCAAACAATGGCAATTATATAAACTACATGTGATACCACACTAGACTCAAACTCACAAAAAATGCAGAAACTGCTGACTGTTTTAAACAGGCATTTGAATTCTTAAGTAAGGTGTACTTTCATAGATCAAGGAAGAAAGGCAGGTTAGTTTTAGAACATAGACAGTATACATCCATAAGGCCCAAAAAGCAATACTGTGTGAGGCTCCCCCACCTGGGCAATCTTTTACAGCCCAGTCCAAAAATGTTCAATAATGATCTGCTTAATTTTTCCAGGTTCTACCACCCCAATGTACGTGAGATGCCACAGAAGAACAGGATCCAAGATGACTCTGGGACTCCTGGATGACTCATGAGGGTGGAAGACGCTCTTCCTCGTCACAGTGCCTTGGCAGGCGAAGTGGCAGAGTTTCTTGGTTTCACTCGATGGGACCCCGGAAGGATAGACCCCCCCTTTGCAAGAAGGACTCACGGGATAATCAGGCCAAGACAAAAAGAGGAACCAGGTGCTTTTGGAAAAAGGCCGCAGTTTCGGTCTTCGCTGTGGCCTCTGTTGAATGGGTGTTACTCAGGTCGTGGGAGTCCTGTGGCTCGGAAAAGGCCTGGATGAAGAAGATAAGACCCATGAGGACCTTCGATGCTTCTCTGTGATGACGGGTGCAGCGCCTGAAGTAGGTGTTGAATTTCAGGATTTCATAGTTCACTGTCTCTTGGATCTTCGGTGCTACAGCTGCAGCAGGGACGTCTGGATGGCTTCTGGAGACCTGGATTGACAACTGGACTACGGACCCTCACCAAGACTGAACCCTCGGGATGTCTTCTTTGGATTTTGGTGGTGGGAAATCCACCGGCAGACCTTCCTCTACACAAAGCGAACTGGAATCTGCTTCTGAAGGAAGAAGTGGTCAGATGTCGTGTCAGGGATGTCCCTTCAAGGATTTTTTAATAAGATGGATCTTTCGTAGCTCCGGTTGTCAAGGAGCACTATGTGCGGTAGACAGCAATCTGGCTTCCAGCGGACATAAACACTCCTCTGGACCTTGTGGGATGCAACAGGACTTGTTCAACTCAAGATGTCCACGCTCTTCCCTTCTGGACTCACAAAGTCCCCGACTCCGGACGGCAGGCACACAGGACTGGCTTACAGGTTACGTGTGATGAAGAGTAGCAGGTGCACAATAGTCCCTTGTAGCTCGGGAAGAGGTCTCCTAACCAGGTCCTCTCTTAGATCAGTCCTTGGAAGAAAACAGCAGCTTTCAGATTATGTGAACAAAATGCAACAGCAGACTTCTTCCTCCAGCGGGCTCCAGGGAACACCTTCTTCTTGCTTCGACTTTGAATTCAGCTACTGAGCAAATTGATGAGAGGTCCTCTGTTATACACATTTGGTCCCCATCCACTCAAGCTGAGCCAATCATTCACAAGTGCATTCACGCAGACAGGCAGCCAATTAGGCTCACATTGCAATCATGCAGGCAGGCAGCCAATTAGGCTCACATTGCAATCATGCAGGCAGGTAGTCAATTAGCTTTACAGGCATTCAGGCCATTCACTCCACCCAGGCACCCATAACACAGAATGTGGATTAGAGTAAGCACCCAGATTTTCAGCACACTACACTGCATCACTCCAGTTTCAGTCAGGACTGTCTCAGGCATTGTCATACAAACAATAACAGACACCCACAACGCAGAATGTGAGTTCACTTCAGACTTCATTCATACAGGCCCGCCACAAAAGGGCACCCACAACACACAGCCCCTTGGTAGGCTCCAGTCAGTGTGACAGGAGGCAGCTTCAGAACCACATATGGTATTTCCACCCAACAGCCAGTCAGGGGGGATGGACAGAATCAGGGCTCCCCAGGACTTTGGGAACCAAGGTGTAAAGGCAATAGAAACCAAGAGGCTACAGTGGCCAACCTGCCTTACCTCAGGAATCCACGGATTCCTATGGCAGTGCGTGGGTGTCTCACAAATGGAGGACACCCAGACCCACTGCCAAGTCTGCATGTAGCTGCCACCAGCCCATACCCTACTCTGGGAGCGACACACAGGTGCCCAAAAACACATATTAAGGGTACCAGGGTGTACCCCTACCCATGGATGCCATGGATGCCATAAGGGTATCCCATGGGTGTTGTTCACCAAAGGGAAAACATGAAGAGCTGCACTGCCAGAGGACCAGGCTGGACCTCAGTGGCAGAAAACATAACGGAAAGACACACAGAGGAGTGGTAGGACAAGGACTTGGAGGCCCTGTCCCTCCAAAAGGTATTCAATCTGAGAGTGGTGAATGTAAGGAAGGCATGGTATCAACAGTAGGCAGACACAAGTGGCCACAGTTCAAGGGTTTTATTGAACTTCAACAAGGCTGTGATAAACGCCTCTCTAATCCTAAATCTGCAGATTGGAGCAAGCTAGGACCATTAAATAATAATAATGTAGTCCTAGGGGAGGCTCTTCAAAATAAAGGGGCCTATACTAAAAAGTAAACAATTGCCAATCCGTACTGCTAAATACAAACAGTGTGGGGTAGTGTTCATGAAAAAGAAAGAAGTGTTCACAAAACGATTTGTTGGGACGTTCAGGGCGTTGGGCCTCCCTTCCCCACATTTTCAGCAAAGAACAAGGCAGTTCACTTGTTCAAAGCACACACTCTGGATTCTTCGGCACCAGCATCAGGGTCTTCTGTGCCCAAGTCTCTTTCCTTAATAAAAGTCTCTTGATTAAGAGGGCCTGGTGTATCAAAACAAAACACTAAGTTACTTTCCTTTTATAAGTACTCAATTCAGGTGATTCACCCTGGTTCCCCCTCAGCCGGGCTCAGATTCCTTTTATATCACAATTGTTACTGTGGATCCCTCTATTCTGGTCTCAGATCCCCCTTTTTACAATGTTCAGAGAATATTCTTTCTCAGGTGGCTCACAGTTCACCCCGAATCTCCCTCAGCCGGGCTAAGATCCTTCCTCTTACAAAGTTAGTTGATTAGGTGTCCTGCTTATCCTATTTTCCCCCCATTTTTCCTGAAGGATATGAAAGTCTGCATTTAGATTGTGCTGCTGCCCATCCTGGTGGAGGGATTGTTTTTATATTTAGGAGTGTGCTACTGTTCACCCCTTTACATTTTACTCATGAGCTGGGTATGGAGGCTATGCAAGTGTGCTTAGCCCTATCCACCTCTGAATCTTTTCTTTTATTATTAGGTTATCGTCCTCCTGGCTCTTATACACACTTCCTCCAGCCTTTCCTAGAGATTATAGCCTCCTTGCACCTGACTCATGCTAATCTGATGGTTTTAGGGGATTTTAATATGAGGCTGAATTTGCCTCAGCCCCTCATTTTAGAACAATTCTGTGATACAATTTTAGATATGGGTATAACACATTTGGCTGTTCCCAACCATCTTCGTGGGGCAGTCTGGATTTGGCTTTCTCTTCTATTTTTGATCTGACTGTGCTGCCCCCTCTTCCTATTGTCTGGTCTGATCATTTTCTGGTTTGAGTGCTGGCTCCTTTGAAATCCGCCCTTCCCATGCCAACCTCATGGTCAGTAGTGAAGAGAAACTGTCAGAATGTGAATATGTCACATCTGGCACCCGTGTTCAGGACTAATTGTCCGTCCGATGATTCTACGGACCTGGTCGGCCTGTCCCAGGCTTTTCTTAAGGCTGCTGATCAATTGGCACCTGACGTAACAGAGATACATTCCCACATATGAGACTAGAACCATGAAGGTAAGTTACGTGTTAGTTTACTCCTACGTTATAATCAAGAGATAACACTGGGATGTTCGCCCGGCAAGATGGTCAGGTTCAACTGCTGTCTCTAGAATAGAACCTGACCACACACATAAATAAACATTCCATGCCCCGAGCTCACATGCCATACACCCAGTGACATCACGCTCAATACACCCAGTGACATTACCTCTGCAACCCCAGAACCAAATACGACACACCTCCCTCCCTTGCCACCTCGAAAAGAGAAGCAATCTAAACCATGCACAAACTCACACTCCGTACACACGGTGACATCCCATATTCAATCCAGCAAAAAAGTGCATAAAAAACGACTCCCTGCATAACACTCGCCTACCACCAAAATCACTACATCGTGCACAACACTTCCACGCCTCCAAACTACTACATGCACCGAAAACGCCAACAACATAAAAATGGCAACTCCACCAACTCCAAGAAAGCTAAGAACAACAATGGAACTTTGTGACAGAAACAACTAGGAATACCACCAAGAAACCCCTGGAACCTCATTACTGGCAAGGAAAAGTATAAAGTAAAATGACCACGCAACCCTTGTCACCCAGGAAACACAACACTGATCACTGGCAAGGAAAAATAGAAAGTAAAGCAACCACTACCGCCAAAACACCACAGAAACCAAGAAACCCAAGAACACCACCAAAACGAAACCCACGGAACTTCGTGATAGAAACATCTAAGAATACCACCAACGGAACCCCTGAAACTTCAACACTGGCATGGCAAGGAAAAACAGAAAGTGAAAGCGACACAACCACACCACCACTACTGCCAAGGAAACACATCACAAAAGCCCAGGAAACCCGAGAACACCCCCAAAATGAAACCCACTGAACTTCGTAATGAGAATACCACCAATGAAACCCCTGAAACTTCAACACTGGCATGGCAAGGAAAAACAGAAAGCGAAAGCGACACAACCACACCACCACTACTGCCAAGGAAACACATCACAGAAACCCAGGAAACCCGAGAACACCACCAGAACAAAACCGACGGAACTTCGTAATGAGAATACCACCAACGAAACCCGTGAAACTTCAACACTGGCATGACAAGGAAAAACAGAAAGCGAAAGCGAAACAACCACGCCATCACTGCCACCAAAGAAACACATCACAGAAACCCAGAAAATCCAAGAACACCACCAAAACGAAGCCCCTCAAACCTCATCACTGGCAAGGAAAAATAGAGAGTAGCACCGCTACCACCAAATCACCACTGAAAACAGGGAAACCCACCAAAAAGAAACCGCTGGAACCTCATTACTGGCAAGGAAAAGTAGAAAGTAAAACAACCACGCAACCCTTGCCACCCAGGAAACACAGCACTGCAACCAAGGAGACCTGAGAACACCAAGTAAAAAGAAAAGAAAACACGGAGAGACAGCACCTCACTGCCCCCCCCAAAACCTCCAGAAATAGACAGGACCTCACTGACCCCCCCAAAACCTACAGAAAGAGACACAGCACCTCACTGCACCCTCTCCCCCAAACCAAGAAGACCTGAGAACACCAAGTAAAAAGAAAAGAAAACACAGGGACACACCACCTCACTGCCCCCCCAAAAACCTCCAGAAAGAGACACAGCACCTCGCTGCACCCCCCCAAAAACCTCCAGAAAGAGACACAGCACCTCACTGCCCCCCACCAAATCCCAGACAGCACCTAACTGCCCCTAAACTTACCACAATACCTCACCACCCCAATAATTAAGACAGCACCAGACAGCACGAAAAATGAGAAACAGAACCAAACTAGCCTCAAAACCTTACACCGAAACAAAAAAAGAAGAAAACCACTTGGAAACCAAAAACCCCTAGACACAGCACCTCACTGCACCCCTCGAAACCTAAAACATATACCACCCTGCCCTTAACCCATGACAGCAGCACCACAACACGCTCCTCATTAACCTACAACAGGTCACACATCAAAAACCACCCCCATAGTGCAACACACACACAATTCAACACACAACCTGAAAAATACAAGATTGATCCCCAAAAAGAAATATTGCCCTCCTGCAAAGAAAACATAATGATCAATGAAAGAAACCAACCAACGCGGAAATGACATTGAACCTTAAAAAATGTCATTACACCCCCTACCAAAGGTACAACCACCCGCAAGACCAATGTGCCACCTGAAAAGGAAAAACATAATGAGCAAAACATTTCAAAGCACTAAAATGGCATACACCCCAAAGTCTTCCGCCACTCACAAGTTCATAAAACATCCTGAAAAGGAAATGCAATTGTTAAAAACAGTAAAACTCCACCCACTTAATGCACAAATGCACACTCAAAATATGGAGATCCAGACACATGAACCACACTAAGGAACATGTGAAACCTCAATACGCACCCACAACACCACATGAACACATCCCCGTGAACACAACGCCAAAAGCCTATAACAGTAACAACTCAAGTAACACAACATTACAATTCAGTTAGAGAGAGACCCTCCAAATTAGCCAAAAAGTTGACCAAATCAGGGACAAACTCCTTCGCCCTCTGTAAGACACGCCAACACCCCTGGCAACAGTTCCGAACTCTGCCGTCTTCAGAATCACACATCGAGCACACTGATGAACAGGCCCACTTGCTCCGAACATCGACAGTCACGTCTGCCTCATCCATGCTGGTAGGCACGCTCAGCTTAATGGCCCTGAAGTCCGCTTTCGCCACTGCCGAAGACATGTAGTGCACGCCGCTGTCCACACATTGTTCCTGCGTCCATAGTCTTGCTGGCATCGGAAGTACCTGGCCAGAAATGCTATCCCCACAGGAGCCCACAACCATATGATGTGAGGAAATGCACTTGGCTCCAAGAAAAGATGTGTCTTGTCCATCTGACCCACGTCACTCCAACGGACCATCAGACAGGACACAAATGCCACACAGCTCCACATCACCCCAAACTTCCTCTTCGGTATCTTCCCACATAGAACTGCCACTGGGGACTTCCAAACCATCCAAAAGTTGAGGACCCTGATCCAGATCATCCTCAGGACCAGGCGACACAACGCCAGGGCTCCCGACACGCACTCCATAACCCATTAAGGGCCAATACACCCCCACCCGCTCACCAGAGTCAGTCACCACAACTTCACCTTCGGAATCCGCCCACCGATCCCTGTCCAGAACACACACACGAGGATCAGCCTGAACAGACCTCCATATCCCACAAAGTTATTGTTGTCCGAAACACGACCTGGAAGACGAATAGAGACCTTCGGTGTGGAGCGCACGGGCCTGTGTAATGTCCAGCCGTTAATCCTTAGAGCGCAGCCCGACCTCCAGACACATTTGGAAATTCCTTGAACCTCAAGGACCAACTGACAGATCCAGACCAACTGTCCTCGTCTCAGGTCAAATGTCAGATTGCCGCTGCACCGTCCGGCCTGCAGGGCCTCAGAACCACCTCCTCCTTGACCGACAGCTTAGGACGGACCCCCGGGCGAACGTCACCACAGAAAGGCAGTGTTATTCGGCGCTGCTCCTTCCCAGCAGGATCCCATCAAGAGATAATACTGGGACGTTTGCCCGGCAAGATGGTCAGGTTCAACTGCCGTCTCTAGAATAGAACCTGACCACACACATAACTAAACATTCCGTGCCCAGAGCTCAAGCTCCATACACCCATTGATATCATCTCTGCAACCCCAGAACCAAATATGACACACCTCTGAAATTGGTACAGACCTGGTTCTCTGCTGAACTTAGATTGGCTAAACTAGGGCTGCGCCAGGCCGAACGCAAATGGCGCTCTGCCGATTGGCCGGAGACTTAATTGCTTTGTGTGTCCCAAGATAGGAGCCATCACCTGGCTATTAAAACGACGAAGCAACGGCTCTTTACCTCCCAGATTGAAACTGCTCTTCATCAATCCAAGGAGCTCTTCTCAGTAGTTAAAACATTTGCATCCACTGCTCGCTTTCTGCCTGTGGTGCCTGCCTCCCAGTTGCAGTGTGACGCTTTAGCCACCTTTTTCCACTCTAAAATTGAAAACATCCGGCAGCACATCCAACTTTCTATGGCAGGCACAGTCCTACAGATCGATGCCACCTCTCTGTCTGTCACTCCGGAATGGTCTGCCTTTCAGGTGTTTACTGAGAAGAACATTCTGACCGCCACTTTTCATTTAAAATCTGCTGCGCCGTCTGAGCCCATTCCTTTATTTGTTTTAAAGGATCTTATGCCTGAAATTGCTTCTCTGGTTACCCAGGCTATCAATCTCTCCTGTAGTTCTGGAGTTATTCCAATGGAACTTAAGCAAGCCATTGTGATCCCTCTCTTGAAGAAGCTGTCACTAAATGCTGCTGTCCTCTTCAACTTTGTCCTATCACATTGCTACCTTTTCTCATGAAATTACTTGAATCTCTTATTTCACCTCTTCTACCTGCTTTTCTTGAGCATTCTGCTGTATTGGCCCCTTCCAGTCTGGCTTCCACCCCGGGAGGAGCAAAGAGTGTGTTCTAGTTTCCATGATAGATGATATGGCCAGGATGGTTGATGGCGAGGGTGTTGGGGCCCTGATTCTGCTCAATTTGTCAGCAGCTTTTGACACCGTGGACCACCCCCTGCTTCTCGCCAGCCTAGCCTCCATCAGCCTCTCGGGCTCGGTCCTAACGTGGTTCACCTCTTTCTTGACTGGCAGGTGCCATTCAGCCTCTCTTTCTCTGTTTCTCTCTGCTCTTCACTCTCATTCGTGTGGGATCCCCCAGGGCTCGGCCCTGTCCCCGATGCTATTTAATATCTACATTCAGCCGCTGATTGGCCTCATCCGCTCCCTCGGTTTCAGGTGCTACTGATATGCCAACAACACCCAGATCCTGGGCTGATTAGATCTCGACTGAGGAGGGGTAGCGGCTTGTCTGCGAGAGTGCCTGCTGGCCGTGGAGGACTGGATGAGTGCCAACTGCCTTAAGCTGAACGCAGACAGGACAGAAGTTCTGGTGGTGGGTGCCTCCTCTCAATCCTGTTCATGGTCTCCTGACTTTTGGTCTTCCTCACTGGGTGATTCCCGGTTCCAGTGACGGTAGTGAAGAACCTGGGGGTCTTTCTCTCTGCATCTGTATCCATGGCCCTGCAAGTCAGTGCGGTCTGCCAAACTGGGCACTTTCTATTGAGGGTTCTCTGGAAGGATCTGCCTTTCCCGCACCCTTCTCTTCGGCCGGTGGTCGTGCCTCTCTTATCGCCAGTAGATCGGATTACTGCAATGCTCTCTATTTGGCCCAACTAGTTGGCCTAATCCATCGGCTTTAGCTGCTCCAAAAATCTGGCAGCTCGGGTAGCCACAGACATACCGTATGGCTCTCCCATCAGCCCGGTATTACATCGTCTGCATTAGCCCCCAGTGAAACAGAGAATTGCTTTCAAATCGCTCTGCCTCTTACATCGGGCCTACCATTAAGTTGGCGCAGATTTTCTTTGGGACATATTTTAACTTTATACTTCCTGGTAGCCGCTGCGTTCTGGCAATGGTCACTTGGTTCAGGTCCCCAATTTTCGCTATTAGCGAATGGGTGGCCGGGCCTTTTCTTTTCTGTAGCCGCTAGTAAACTTTGGAAAGTCTCCCTCTTCAACTCAGGATGACTGAGAATGATCTGCCCTTTCACCGTCTGCTAAAAACCGAACTTTTTCGTTCAGTCGTGGGGGCCGCTTCCACTGTTCCATGGACATTCTCACACCAAGATGCCCTTGGGCGAAGGTTCGCATTACAAGTGATCATAACATAACATAACATCAGTAAAGATGTCAGTGTCCCCTCACACCATCTCTTCGGCCAGATCCAGTTGGAACTTAGGCATTATTTTGAGGACTTTGGTTTCCCCTTTGTGACCAACTTCACTTGAAGAGCTGCTTAGTGTCACCATCCCAAACGCAGGACTTCCTGCCTTATACAAACTTTCCTCAGAGCACTTCTGTTTTTGTAGGACAATTCATTAATAAAGTATCCAATTGTGCTGCTGTGATGGTCTGGTAGCATCCTTGATCAATGTCTTATTGCTTTATTTGTCAACTACAGGATCTAATTTGGCTTTGTATAAAGCCTCTTCAATCACAGCATTGGGCGAGTCAGAGTCAAATAAAACTGTAATCTTTCCAACAATTTCCAAAATATTCTTGGTGGCGATGTAGGTCCACTCATTGACCAGGTTGATTTTCATGATGACACCACGATGCACACGATGTTCCATTTCATGGAGATGTGATATTCCTGGAGCCTGCTTGGCCTAGGTTGACTTTTTACTTTCTTTTTCCCTCTTGGAATTGCACAATTCGGCAATATGGCAAGTTTTGCCACAGGCTGCACATCACTTGCAGATTGCAGGGCACAGTCTTCCCGCATGATCAGCCATCCCACACCAGAAGCACACTCATTTCTTTTCAGGCTTGGCCTTTCCTTACTGAGACATGGCACACAGTTCCTGGTCCATTATGATGTGAACAGTGAACTTTCAAACACACACTTTTATCTAATTCTTCAAACCCCTCCTTATTGTCATCCATATTTCTCGCTATTCAGATGGCCTTGTCTATGGTGGGATTTGAGTTGTCCGACATTGATAATTTCTCTCTTATATGTTTGTCTACTGGTTTTGCCATGAGTTGGTCCCTCAACAATTCATTGACTAATGGCCCAAAATCATATGTCATTGTGATTGTCCAGGGAGCAGCCACCTAGTACTGTCATCTCACCCTCCAGCTGGTATCTAGTGTCGAATTTTAGTTTTACACTTACTACATTGATCTTTGCCCCAAAGAGCTTTTCCAGCAAAGCTATAGCTTCATCAAAATACCATAAGTGGTCATCTGGTCTGTTAAGACCCAGGGTAAGCATATGGAGTAACCGTTGGCCTTCTGACCTCAAGGCAAGAAGGAACATGGAGTTTTTCCCTGAGTCTACAAAGTCCTCTGCCCCTCGTGCATCCAAGTGTGCTAGGCATTCTTGTTTCCAATGCATCTAAGGGAGCGCAGGCTCTCCAAGCAGGAACTTGGGCAGGGGTTACAAGTGTTGCATGGGGACTGGGGAACGTGCTTCTAATATATGACTTACTGGGTTGAGTTATGGTGACACTGTTGGGTTTGGCTTGGTTCTATCACGTTTGCAGGCAAGTTCTCTTTCCAATTTACGGACTAGGGGATTCTGGTTGAGGTTCAACCGTCCCAGGATGTCTCTAGCTATAGATTATAGTTAGCATTTCAGCACTGCAGTCGGTAGAAAAAGAGCTTTTGAGTAGTGCAGGCAGGCTGTACTATAGCAACAGTCCAAATTCACATTATAAGCTAATGATCAGTCATTTCTCATGCCATTCTTTGTCCACAGTTAAGGATGTGAGGGAGGCGTCCTTCCATGTGTAGAGTGTTGCTTGATGACCTGCTCAGGTACGTCTTGTTGTAGAGGTGATCGGCAGAGGAGCACGACGGACACATGCACAGGAGAGATACAGGGAAAGTGTAGCTCAGGCTGGGATGTGGTGGTGGATGTCTTACAGGCCTTCTCTCACTTAGGGAAACATCTTTGGAAACGTTCAAGGTCACACAAGGCAAAAGTATACTTATTGCCACTTGTTGTGGTGACCCTCCCTAACGATAAGTCTGGAAGCAGAACACTGGTCGAGAGGTTCATTCACTTTATTCTGGAGTATATCTTCTCTCCTGGGCCCTACAGGCTAATCGACACAGAAGAACCTTCTGGGCCTAGGATGATTTTACTCAGAACACAAATAATGGACTGTAAAACGTGGATAATATCATGGGCTGGGGAGGGCATCAGCTCAAGGACCTAAAATTACACAAAAAAGGCTGTCTGAAAAACAGCAGAAGAGCAGGGTAAGTTGTTTGTATTGTGAAATATAAAGAGAGTGAGGTAGCATTAAAGGTGCATTTTGTAAGACTTGCAAACCTGCTGTGAGAAAGGCATGGTATCAAGAGAAGACACAGACAAGTGAAACACAGTTTGAAAACATTGTCAATGGTCAGGATGGTGTAACACCTAACCTAACCTAACTCTAACATTGGAATGTTCTCTAATGGAAAGAAAAGTGAGGGAAGTCTAAGTCTGTCAGTCCAAAACAAAATACTGTCTGTCAAAACCTATGCCTGTCCTCACTTCTGCAGAATAATAGGGTGAATGGGATTTGGTCAACTCAATAGTGTTCACAATAAAGTTAAAGTGACAATGGAGCCTTTCTGCAGCTCCCTTCCCCAAGTTTAAGGCACTCTCCGTTTTCACTTGAAAAGAAAACTTCACTTGCCACAATGTGCACTTAGCAAAAAGTTATCTTGGCAAAAGAAGTTCACTGTACCTTTTTCTGATAAGTTCTTTAGGGTTCACCAGGTCTCCTTTCTGTGAACCCAGAAGCCCTTTAGACCATGCAGCTCCTTGCTTTCAATTGTGCTCCCTGGTCATGGCACATTTGTCAGACCGCATAGTCCACCCATTACAGGTCACTCAACCAGGTGCCTTATCCTTAATAGAGTTCTCTTTTTCTTATACTGGGGTCTCTGTGGCCAGCCTGGATCAAGATCCCGCCTGATGGCCACCCCAATGCTTTTCCAACACACTTTGTTCGTTGTCAACATGTGTCTATCAGTTTTGGGAATTTTGTTCCCACTTCCTTTCTCGCACATCTCCCCTGTTTAGTTTTTTTATTTCGCTCACTTTTCATGTCAGAGTACTGCTCCCCTCTTTGCAGACACTTCCTTTCTTTACACAGAGTAATTTGAGAATATGTAATCATACACGCAACCACTTCGCCGCTATGTATCTTTGTAATTCAGTTTGTCAATTTCACCCGATGCGTCTCCAGTCTTTTTTGGGCTGCAAAGTTGTATCTTCCTCACTTACTTCAATACACGCCGGGCTTTCAATGCGCTTCACACACAAGTGGTGTTTTCTTCGTTCTTGGGTTAACATCTTTGTTATCTGAGGTCAGGGTAAATACACCTGCCCCTCAGACACTCCTGGGCTCCTGTCCTGGCCCAGGCGAAAGAGCATTTCATTTTACCAATGTAACAAGGGATCAGCACGCCTCTCGGCTCCCTTCTTTGAACTTCTCTTCTTTGCTGGAAACAAGGGTCTGTGGCCACACTTCTCCCGGATGCTTCTTCACATTTACTGCTGGCGTCTCAGCATCCTTGTTTCTTCAAGCTGGTCCTGGGCAGCCACGGCTCCCAAGCTCTCCTCCCAACATTCTCTCTTTTCTGATTGGTAGTGTTACTTTTATACTCTCCTGAAGACTTGAAAGGCTGTAGGTGGGCATGGTTGATTTCAATTGCCTGACCCTGCTTGGTCTTGTTAGTGGGACACGGCCTATGAGGATGTTGATGGGCCTCTATCTGCATCTTCTTCGTCCCAGTAGCATAGTGGTGTTTCTCATAGGAAATCTGTACCTCTCTTAATTTCCTCTTCTTCGTCACAGTATTTAAATGATACTTGGGGAAAAGAAGATTGTGTGTCTTAATACATCGTATGAAGGCTGGGGGAGTTTGGATACGTAATTATCAAAGAAAGGGGATATCATGTTTCTGGCCTATGCTCAGAAACTGCCATCTTGTTATAATCGTATCCGTTGATTCATCGCCCTAAGCTCAAGTTCCCTGCAGCAGAAAATCAGATCACCCACCCTCAAGTTGACAGCAACATGTTAAACCGATATGCTCCACCTCTTCTCATGACGTTGGTGCACAGCCTAACCTGTCCTGTCATCACCTACGTCAGCATATAACCTAACGCAAATCTAGGAAGATCAACACACAAACCCAGCATAAAAGTTTACATTCTTTTCACAAAAAGAAGAAAACAACTTACACTTTTAATAAAATACTACTAGTCGGGAAATCACCAAGTCGTTACATTTTTCAGATTCAAGTTAAAAATAGATTACATCCAAGGAACCATTGAAAACCTTTGGAAAGATAATTACTACAAGAAAACGTTGTTTACTACAGGGCATAGTTCCAGTGTTTAGGTCGACTGTCACATTCCATCAAATCTTTAAATTGATCTATTTTTTAAAACCTGTACTTTAATTGTGAAGTCAGAGTTCTGTGTGGTAAAATCGAATACAATTGTGTTACATGATCTTTTTTGTACTGAAGCACATGGCGTTCCGTTTGTGAGAACAAAGGTCTCCTTTCACATTGAATGCAACACTTTACCATCTGCACGTCTTCATACTATTTAGGCTGGCATGTTTCTCTGGATCACTGGTAATGCAAACGGGCCAACTAGTGCCTCATCATCGTCCGAGAATATGGATATTACAGGTCCATTAGTGATGGTTATTCTCCAGTTCTGGTTAAAGAACCCACCCACAGGCAGATTGTAGCCATGGCACAAGCACATCCCAATGATGTCACTATGTACCATTTGGGAAAGCAAAAATAAAGGTCAGTACCCAATTTGAACAATAAGTTAGACAATCAACATTTTAATAAAAAAATTACTGTTTTGTTAAAATTTAAATTTACGATGTCCAGTCTTTGCTTCAAATTGAATATCAATGCAGCACATAGTTTATCATCAAGCATACAATTGCATAAATATTATTTTAATACGTAAAAGTTTCCTTACATTATTTACTGATTTTCCATTTTAGCAATGTATAGTTGAAGCACCTTCTCGTTCGACAGCTCTTATGACTAGAAACTTCACTTTCGTATGTTATGTTTCATTATATTGAATCTTATCATTTCTTTGTGGTTACTCGCCATTATGTGCCCTTGAAATTGTTAGGATTCAAGGACAAATAAAAAAGAGACCCTGTATTGTGTGGTCACATTGCCAAAGGAAGGTTTTGTTTTCGGGAACAAATACGACAAACATGAACTATATTATCTACCAGTTTTAATTGCAAGCTGTGCAGTAAAAATAAGAACATATTTTTACTTTTCAAAAGCAGCAAATCATTTCTTTTTCTTTACTATAAATAGATACATTCTTAATCAAACCTTGTTTAATTATTTTAATAATTTTAACGTCCAAGACTACATGCGGGAGTGTTCATCTGGTCATCTAGTTTTACAAAGCAAATAGATTAAAACCTGTCTTCAAAATCAAACTGATTTGGGCACGATCAATAATGACTAACTTCTTTCAACCCATTTCAAACATGTCTACAGAAACAATGACAATTACATACATGGTTTTATGTGAGTTTAATACAATAGTATCCAGTGGTGTACCGAGCGGGGGGCATTGGAGGGGGGCTGCTACAGTGCTGTATGCTCACTGTGGGCAGTCTGTGCGGCTGACCTGGGACCTCAGTCATAGGGGCCCCAGAGGCACCAGCTGCCTGCCTGTTTACTATGGCATGACTTTTTATTTCTTCTGGGCATTGATGACGAGGTTTGTCATAGATGCCCAGAAGGGGGGTCATCATGCAGCAGTGAGGGGTGGTGAGGCTGGACTGGATGCCCCTTAGGTACCAGTCTGGCTAGGTGGTGATGCGTACCATGCTTGGTTGCGCGTTGCTGCTTGGCTTTCCTGTAGAACAGCGGCCTGGAGCAGGACATAGACAGCAGTGTGGCCGTATGCTCCTGCTCTGCACCCCACATGCACGATTCGTGTCCCACCCCAGGCTGTTGACTGCAATGCAGGCCCAGTAAGGGGCAGAGCCATATGCAGAACATGAGCACACAGTTTCATGTACTACTCCTGTCCGAATGTTGCAGGGAGAGGGTACTGAGTCAAGCCACCATATAGGGACAGGAACGATTGAGTGTAAGCTTAGCATTCATTTTTCAAGGTGCACTTGGGCGAAAAGTCGCATGACTTTTTTCATTGCATGCTTGCCAATCTTGCAACACTGGATACTCCACTGATAGTAAAGGTTTGCAATATACCAAAAACAGCAACACCCAGGTGGCTGGTGTGCTCAAGTGTTTCCATACTTGCATATTCTCCATGGAGACAGCCAGCATCGAACACGAGAGAAAACCACTTACCTTCTTACACCTAGACACCAACCAATAGGTGCCCAGTACTGTGCTTCTGCTCTGGCTGTTCAGTGGCGAGTACCAGGGTCCCATTTATGGGGTTTGCAGTCTTGGTGATGATAGTTTTGGAGGATGCGAGGTATAGGGCTTGAGCTCTGGGTTTTGGGGAGGCTGGATGTAAGATTGGGTGTTTGTGCTCTGTGTCTTTGCAGTGTTGAGTTATTTGATTTTTAACTTTTTGGGATTTACACTACTTACTGTGCATCGATCGATCATATAATGTCATTACTGTGGCAAGAGCTTTTACAACCAGGTGCCAGTCTTTCATCAATCGAAAGTCAAGCACACCATCAGAATGAAACATAACCGTATCACGCCCGGGCCCACCCACCTTCACACTTCCCAATAAACACTACTCGATTACACACACTGAAAACATGCATCGCCACCTCCAACCCAATACAATTTAGACACACGCAAACTTTGGTCCAGCAGTTACGTCATTTGACCCTTGTGACTCTCCCACCGTCTTCAAAATTTGTCACTGCACCTATTCCCTCACCTGATAACTAAGTGCTGCTGCTAGATACCTAGCCACTCCCTACCCACCGTCTGTTCAGGATAAAAACGCACACATTTTATAAACCCTAATTGTATAAACCCTCTCTTCACATCTTTCATGAATGACTACGGTCTTCAAAAGGCCTCTCATCTACACAGCGCTTCCTGGCCACACCAATGGCGTATTAAAATATGCAATACTTTACATAAGGTTCTCAAACACATTACTACAGAAATACAGAGAAACAGATGGAGAGGCATATAGACAGAGGGTGTGGGCTACTTGTTTAGGCTGGAGAATGGTCTATAGAACTATGGATTTACCCAAATATGTTGATAGGTCACCAGGCAAATGTATACAGATATAGACATACGCAGTGAGAGTGATGGATAGATAAAGATGCAGAGAGATACACTTTGAGATCGATGTATATAGACCAATTTATATAATTCGCCACTTTTCAAATCCTAACAGAAAATTGTTTTCAAAAGTGCAGGTGCAAATTCAGGTGACAATTTCAAATACGAGAACCAAAGTTTACAATTACACAAAGAGTGAGTAAAGAGGTAATGAAGCAAAACAAAATGTTAAAGCTGGCCATACTCTTCAATTCAGCAGTTCATGAAGTATGACTAAGTTAAAATGAACGTTAGAATGGCAGCATCTTGTCATCAGTTTATCTGTCAAAAGTGGTTAAAATACCAAAGGTGCTTCAGTACAAGAGTGCAACATTAAACTCACTAGGCTGTTAAATCATGTAGATGACAATTTAAGTGTAATCAACATATAGTCACTAGTCCTAGGTGCAGGGCTCCACTCCTCTTCGGTCGTTACATGTTCATAGACCACTTCTACCCTCACAGAGGCTATGAAATACAGTGGAATCGATAGTGAAAATTCTGCCCCTACCCTGCTCTGGTCTGTTTCAGCACTAAGGTCCCAACACTCCAGAGCTCAGAGATTGAGAAAGCCACAGGCAGCATACAACAAACCTATGCTCACCATACTACGCCTCCACCAGACGAACTACCAAGCGGCCCCCGTGGCTCAGATTTCATACATGGCACATAGACTTTTCATACATGGCACATAGACTTTCTTCTACAAAACACATGTCCTGCGCTGACTATCTCCTCTGCCAAACTGCTGCTTGCTCCTCAAATGTTCTATACTACCGCTGGTGTAGCGTTTGAGACACCATCCTGTAGTGACCCTGACTGACTTCTATCAGGTTAGCCCAGACTGGCTTCCACCAAGTTAGACCAAACACTCACTGATAAATGTGAATGAGCAGTAAGGCTTTAATGGTAGGGAGGTAGAAGCCTGGTGTAAGTTGCAGATTACGCAGACGACGGATAACAAGTAAAGGAAACCACAGGGTAGGTACTGAAAATATATACAATGCATATGAATTAAAGTCAACTATGTGGGAAATATAGATATTACACGGCCTGCGGCAGCGGCCGTGTATTTATGGATAAGTTGCTCAACCCATAGGAAGAGCACTTTATGGGTGGCTTATAACTCCACCCCGATCCCCCTGGACTAATCCTCACACAACTTTGCAAAAATGTATATGGCCCCAGATTCATTCTGGGAAGTATGGTGCAGTTCCTTGCCGGTGAGGAAAGTTATAGTGAGGTCCCAAAAGTTGTGGGTTTTCCCATAGACGCAATGGAAAAAAAGTGTTCTCATGACTACAGCCCAAACTGCTGGACAGATTGTCACCAAATTCCCATCAGGAGCAGTGGCTTGGCCCCGAAATCGTGCTTTTGCAAATTTGGTGTAAAATGGCCCAGTCAGTTTTTTTTTAAATGACCAAAAAGTAAGTAAAATAAATTAGTGATATCTGGGTTCGGTCCGTGGACTCACTTCCCTGTTGTGTCCGCGGACGGGCCACCGATTGGCCCAGGGGGCAGCGCTGATTGGATGTTGGAAAGTGTGAGGTGCATCATAGTTTTGGAAACACCCACCATGTTGGATTCGCGGAGGGCGGCCAGTGTTTGCAGACAGCGTGTTTCTGGAAAAGTCTGGAAAACACATTTTGTGTTATTTGGTGATGGAAAGAGGTGCTGGGAAAGGAGGGGGAGTGGAAAAAAGATTATATGGGGCTATTATGTGGGTGTAAAAAAAGTCAGGCAAGTGTCGTAGTGGTCCGCGGACAACGCAGCAGTTCGTAGACAACACTGTGAATGCACAGCTTGCAAAAGATATTTGGGGTTATTTGATGGTTGAAAGAGGGAGCAGAAATGGTAGGAAGTGGAATTAAGGTAATATGGAGCTGTTTTATATATGAGAAAAGGGTTTGGAAAAGCCACTGAGTCCACAGTCTATTTCGGTGTCCACAGACATCTTTTTTGATTGTGGGTGGTTTAGGGTGAGTTTTATTATTTGATTGTCTAGTGTATGTAGTTTTAATATGGTTCATTCTATAGAGGTGGTTATGGCCAGTTGCCAGATTCTCGGGGAAATATGTGTGTAGTAGTTATAGGGAATTTCGTGGGAGTATGGCCAGAATGACCACAGTAGTGATATGTGTATAATAATTGTAGGTAATGTAGTGGGAGTACAACATGTTTGTAATATAAAGGAATTATGCAATTGAACTGTATATGGTACTTATGATTGGAGTACATTTGAGGATAGTGCTCATAGAACATTTATTTGATTATAATTGGTATGGTTACTTAGTTGCATAGTGTTACAAAGCTGGAATCTCTGGTTTATTTTCTGTGGAAAAGAAACAGTACACTTTGTTAAGCAGGATCGTTGAAAAGCTTTAGTTGGATACACTTTTACATATACATTTTTTAAGACCCTCATAAACAGTCCATTCTAAGTACTATGTTTGGTACAACATAAGTGTATGACACACTGCTGTTGCATTGACATTATATAATCATCAGAGAAAAAAATCCATAATGGCTTTAAAAAACCTGATTACAGTTATATGAGTGTAAGTGTGATAGTATGCTTGTTTGAAGTATGTTGTGATTAAGGGAATGCTTAAAGTAATTAGATACCTGTTGGTGTATTCCAACTAAATTGACTTTGAAAATTACTATTGTAGTATTATGGATGTAGTTAGATACCTGTTGATGTAGTCTAACTGTTAATTATGCTACAGTTTAGTGACTACATGTGGATTGAAGGAATATTAAGTAGGCATTTGTTACATTTGCTGGTAACCTATGTTTTGGAGTAATGGAGGTATTGTTACATTCAAACCAACCACTTTCTTTTTTGACATATGCTGTATAGTGCCTTGAAGTGCTTGTGGCACCAGTGTGGTGGTATACTATACCTACTGTTGTGAAGGTTTTCTTTTCAAGAGATACTTGGCTGTGTGAGAAGCCTGTAAGCTTACCGTTATTTTTGGTACCATCTGCATTGTACCTTAGAAGCATTAGTATGACATTTTGGCTTTGTGAGTTTATTTGTATGGTGGAACGATTGTCCGAATTCCATAAATTGCATAATATGCCATAATTTGCATTCTGCAGAAGCTGGTGAAATGCAATGGATTCAGAATCTGGTATGGATACATATACAAATCGTTCATTAGGGATGTGGTATTCTGAAACATGGTTGCAGAGAGTGCATGCATGTTTCCACATGTATGAAATTTGGAAGATTTAATTTACAGGGAAGTTTTTGGTTTCCATTACTTGTAGTAAGTACATTAGGAATTATTCTAGATCTTCCTGTGTGTTTATAGTAAATTTCACCATCCCTGCAGAGTAGTCCAATTCTTGCCTTATACCTGAGACACTGGGTCTCATTACAAGTTTGGAGGTAGCCATGGTGCTATGTCCAGGTCCGGGTAGTCGGAATGGGGACTTACTGGGTCATTCTAACCTTGGAGGACCTGGTAAGTCCCCATTCTGAAAACCATTCCCCATTCCCATTCGAGCCCCCATAGGGCTCAATGGGAATGCGGAAGGAGCTATTAACGGGCCCACAAATACCGGGCCCATTATTAGCTCCCTGGTCCCTTAGCAGGTACCACTGAGGGCGGCTGGTAAAACCAGCCGGCCCTAGTGGGACCCTCTGAGGGACCTCGGAATGCGGAAGTAGGGGGTTAACGGCATCGGCATCCTTATCAGTACCGTTAACCCCCTACCGCCATACTCATAATGAAGCCCACTGTAAGTGTTGTCAGGATTATTTGTTGCATTTCTATGAAGCACCTGCATTTGCAAACACAACTGTTCCAAGAGGTTTAAGTAAATGTTGTGAACACTTGATGGCAGTGGCATTTGAAAGAGAAGATTCATTGTTACATTAGCATAACAATTTACTCCAGTTGTGTTTCTGAATTTAAATGAACCAGAAAGTTATGTTTGGGGATCATTTGATGGGCCTGCAGATTTTTCTGCAGAAGTGACATTTGTGTCTTTGTTTTCTGATGGACGTGCAGTTGACATTTTACTAGACAGTTTTGTGGTTGTATTGTTTGATGAAGAAGGAGTTGGTTGTTGTTTCATTAGCAGTAATCTTGGGAGATCCGTTATAGATTCTGTTCATATTACTTGTCTTTTTAACCATTTCTTTTTTTGAGGTACAGGGTGCATAGATAGTTGGGGGATGTATAGTGCCCATAGCACGTTGTATTCTAGGACGAGACCATGGAGTGTATGCAGTCATGAAAGAGCTACGTAACTCATACCTTCTTTAAAGACTGTGCTGCAAATGTCAATCAATGCTTGATCTAGGGTTAGCCCTTGTGATTTGTAAATAGTGACAGCACATGCAAGAAATAAGAAAAATTGTTCTCTGCATATATACATGTCTTTGACAAACTTGCAGAAGTAAAACAATGTGGCCAAACAATCTCACGTTTCCTTCTTTTCAAAGTAGATGTTGAAAAACTTAATGTTGTTGGTCCAATCAAGCAATCCCACTAAGTCAGTGCCTTGTCTGGGATGCCCAAGGGAAGCCCTTATTTATATATTTTTATGGCAAGTTATAATCTGGATGATGAACCCTTGTATAACACCCCTCACTTAGAATCCCCCTGACCCCACTGAGCCAAGAAGTAGATATGTTTTGCACATTTAAAAGGTTTATTTGAAAAATTAAACAATATATATATATATATATATATCACACTTCTATAAATAAATTGATAATGGATAGTACACTTGTGAATATGAGCAGTAATCAGCAAGAGGTAACCCTACAGTAGCACAGTTCTTGGTTACTTATGAATAGGAACAGAAGAATAAGGTGGGAAAGAATGCTTTATATGGTTCAAGGAATCGCAATGATGAATGAAATGCAGTACAGAAAATAACTTGATATGGCTTCAACAAAAGACAATGTAATCACTTTTCCTTGACAATTCACTCCCCCCCTTTATGCAATATAAGGAGATGGAAAGAAGACACACAGTTCTCAGGAATGCAATCAAATATAATTCAGTTCCCCCCTAGCAAGCTTAGAGGAAAACATGTATGAGTTTTAAGACAGGCAAGATACTTTGATGTGGTTGCAATTAAGTGAAAAATATGCTAAAAAGGCTTTTAATTCCCTATAGGGGGTTCAGGGTGGGTGATATCTAGTTTATACTAGTTCAGGCTCACTTTAACAAAGCTCTATGAGTAACTAGCAGGTTAAAATGAATTTTAGCAAAGGAAAGCAAGGAGCTGCTGATTTTTACACGTGGCTGAAATTGTGCAAAATGTCAAATCGCTGCAAATTAGTCACACGCGTCAAGCGTAATTACGGAGGCCCTATAAAGAGTAGAAAGTCGGTTCTAGGTTTGTTGGAAAGCCTAGAATCATAGCCTTAAGATAAAGTTCGCTCCTGGCACAAATGGTTCCGGAGATACGGACGATTTTGTGAAGGTAGTTTTTTGGATTTGAAATTTAAAAGTTCAAAATGACAGGTGACAGTTTTCAGCTTTAAAAATGACAGAATGACATAATTCTAGGAGGCAGTTCTAATAGGCTAAAATAGTTTGGATTAGATTATTTTAAACTAAGAGATTGGTTTTGGCACAGTGAGTACTCACACTATATTTTTGAAATAAGCCGTCAAGGTCTGGTCAGGTTGGACGGGACTTCCGGCGGGTGGTTCTGAAGTCCCGGCTATCTGGGTCAGCTCTGCTCTCTGGGTCTGTCAAGCACCGGTTCTGCTCACAACGGTCTGGTTTGTGGTTCTCTCTGGTTCCGGATACAGCACTGCTTTCTGGATACAAATGCTGGGGAAGCACCATCTTGCATCCAGTCATCAACTCAAATGGTGACATTTTAGTTGCAGATGAAGGGGTAGATCTGATGGCCATCAGGACAAGAGGTAATCGGATATCCCAACTTGGCCCAGAATTTGCCACAAACTTTTTTAAGATGCTCACAATGGTTCGGTTGTAGCGTTCTACTGCCCCAGAAGAAGCTGGCTGGTAAGCAATATGTAACTTCCTTTTGACCCCCAGTATCTCCCACATCTTTGTCGTTACCTCGCTGGTGAAATGGCTACCTCTGTCTGACTCAATCCTTTGAGGTAGACCAAAACGGGAAAAGATGTGGTTAATTATCAGGGCAGCTGCTGTTTCTGCCTTGCAGTTTGGGGCCGGGAGACATTCCACCCACTTGGTAAACAAGCATGTAACGGTCAACATGTACTTCTTTCCTCTAGACGAGCGAATTACAGGGCCTACAAAGTCGATTTGCAAATCTGACCTTGGCAGTGTCATCTCCCTCTTTTGGAGAGGCGCACGGTGTGTGAGGGATACTGGCTGAAATTGTGAACACACAAGACACCCCTTCAAGTATTGGTCGAGGTCCTGCCCCATGTTTGGCCAGTATGCAACCTCTCTTAAGATTTCAAGTGTTGTATGAAACCCCCTATGATCGGCGGTGGCCACATCATGGGCGTGACTTAACATCAGGCTTCGGAATGAGAAAGGAACCGCCCACTGATCATGGCCATCTTGGGATTTCCTTACCAACAAACCGTCTTGTATTCGGAACCTTTTTGGACATTTCATCAAAACTCTTAGGTCCTCTTTCCCAATGTAATCGGTATCCGTCAGGGGAAAGTTCTCAGGGTCCTCAATGTGTTGGTAAAACTTACCAATTATTGGATCCCCTTTCTGAGCTGTAATCAAATCAGCATCAGGGGTCTCCTTACTCCATTGTGCAGTTTAAAGATCATTGTGAGCATTTGTCTGAGACCTAGTGATAGCAGTGAACTGGATTTCCCCCAACAGGGACTCTATTTCTATTAGATCCCCTTGGATGGCCCCGGTTTTGGCCAGCTGATCAGCTAAGTCATTTCCTGTTTTGTCTGGTCCCTCTACTTTGGAATGACCCTTGATCTTTTTCCAGTAGATGGTCATCCCATTCGATGTGACCAGATCATCAATGTTTTGGATTAACTTCCCATGTTTCAAGGGTTTGTTATTAGCACATAACATGCCTCTGGTTTTCCAATTAACCAGGTGCTCCACAAACCCGTTCCATACATAATCCGAATCTGTGATTATGACCAGTTCGTGGAGTTGATGTTGGACAGCAGTGAGGATGGCTTGATGCACAGCCATCAACTCTGCTACCTGACTACTTCGGGGACTGATTTTGTATCCAGCGGAGGGTTCTGGAAACTCCTTCACCCATGCATTCCCTACGCCGGCCACCAGTTCTTTCTCCCCGTTGTTGTCAACATGGTAAGAGCATCCATCCACATAGACAGCGGGCATTCCCTCACACTTGTCTTCTTCAAAGACTTTGTGGGGGGAATTAAGGTATGCCTCCATGTTGTCTTTGATTTTTAGACTTTCGTCCTCGAGACAGTTTTCTCTGGCACAATCATGCAAGTCAGCCAGGCTTGCGCGAGGGGCCTCTTCTTCTTTTGGCCATATCTGACCTCCACAGGAAAGCCTTGCATTGACAGAATCCAGGAAGTAATTCGGGAATTACTCACATTTCCGGGCTGGATTCTGTCACTTAGGAGATATTGCAGAGGCTGGTTTGGAGTCTCCACTATGATGTGTTCCCCCTGGATAAACGGGCGGTAATTCTTCAATGCCCACACTGTTGCCAGGAGTGCCTTTTCACAATCGTTGAATTTTTCCTCCACAGAGGATAAAGTTTTACTCGCATAGGAGATTACTTTATTGACCTTGTCATGCTTTTGGTATAATACTGCTGTCAAGCACGTATTAGAGAACCCTGTCTCCAGGAAGAACTCCTTGTTTCTGACAGGGTAAGCTAGGCAAGGTGCTTGTGAGAGGCTTCTTTTGAGTTGTCTTACTGCCTTGGATTGTTCTGGACCCCATTCCCACTTGACCCCTCCCTTCAAGAGATGAATCAGGGGTCTAGTGATCTCTGCGTAGCCTTCAATGAACTTTCTACTATAAGTAGTCAGTCCAAGGAGGCTCCTTAGTTCCCGCAGAGTTATGGGATCCTTCCGTTTCTGGAGTGCTTCCACTTTCTTTTCTTGGGGACAGAGACCCTGAGGAGTAATCTCATGCCCCAAGAAATTAACACGGGTTCTACACCACTGTGCTTTCTGAAAGGAAAGTTTTGCTCCGGCGGCCCTCAACTGTGTCAGAACATAACGGATCTCCGCTATGTGTTCTTCCACAGATGAACTTTTGATGAGGACATCATCTACATAAGCCAGGTTACCCCTCGCACCCAGGTCGGGCATGGCCTTATGTAGGAAAATGTTTAATTCATTGCTGGAGTTGAGGTATCCGAAGGGAGTCCGGGTCCATGTGTACTGTTGGCCCGCAAAGGTAAAAGCAGTTTGTATTGGTTTCCCTACTGACAGGCACGGTCCAGTATCCATTGGTCAGGTCTATTGCTGTGAATACCTGTGACCCCTGAATCTGGCCCAGCCCTTGGTCAATGTAGGGCAGAGGCCATCGGGAAGCATGAACCCGTTTTTTGAGCTCCCTAAGGTCGGCACAGAGTCTCCACTGGCCATTTGGCTTCAATATTCCCAGCACCGGATTATTGAAGGTGCTGTGTACTGGACGTATTATTCCTCGGGACTCAAGGTTCTTAATTATTTCAGTAAGGGACTCCATGAATGCGAGAGGCAAACGATATTGCTTCACAAACACTGGAGTCATTCCAGGGTCCGTGGGAATTGTTGTGGTATGGATGTCGGTGCGACCACAGTCATATGAGTCTACCGCAAAGAGATCTTGGAAATCCAAGAAAACGTGTTTCAACTTTTGCTTCTGTTCCAGAGTCATGCAGGCATCAGCTAGGTTGTCTCTCTCTTCCACCATCTGCCTGAAGCCTGGAAAGACTTCTGGTTTGGCTATCTCAGCGGCCTCCTCCAGCTGGGTGGAGAAGTCCCTGGTCAGAGTGCTGATTTGGACTGGAGGCTTCAGGTGGGAAAGGCAGCCCTCATGGACCCGGAAAATCACCTCATCCCTCCTGAAGTCACAAGTCACATTTTCCTTACCATAAGGGCAAGAAGTGTACACCAGGAAGTTCCCCCCATGCTGGGTGAAAATCCTGTCTGGTGTTGTATTGTCACCACTGTCACTGTCAAAACAGTCCTTGGGGATTTGTCCTAACAGTTCATTTCCTAAATCAATGGTGAAATGTCGATCATCAACCGCCATTCCAATGATGGTGCCTGCGGCTAAAGTAATACTCTGTAAGTCGCTGTTATCCACCTCTATTGGAATGGTGTCATGTTCTATGTTGACTATTGGTGTTGGGTTTACCCCTAACCCTTGCTGTTGGAGAGAAGCATTTAGATAAATATAAGCATCAGGGTTTTTCAATTTTTGTCCTCTTTTAACTTTCACTTCCAGGGAGAATTGTTGGGTCCTTTCTGGGATGGTGACTTCCTCTTTAAGCTGAATTTCAACTGCATAAGGTAGCAATTGAGCTGACCTAAATGCTTTTTCTTGATCATCAAAGCCCATGGGATTATCCGCTAATCGGGACCAAGCTTTGAAGTTTATTAGGTCCAAACTAATGGCGAAGCGATTGAGAATGTCACTGCCTAAGTAAAAGGCGGCAGTGACATCTCTCATGACCCAACAATTATGGACTATGCTCTTGTTGCCAATGGAGATTTTGAGCATACACCTGCTTGGCAGGAGATGTTTGGAATAGGGGGTTTCCAGATCCATTTCCCATTTGTCTATCAGTTTGAATGTGGGAATGGCTGGATCTTTTGGGAGTTGGCGGAACATGGCTTCGCTGATGAAGCTCTTACCATTGTTCACACACACTCGAGCGAGAACAGAGTCCTTCCCATCATTTAACTGAACAGGGATGAACAACTGCTCTCCAATTTGCTGAATATCAGCCAGGCTCTGAGCTGATTTCACATCTTTCTGGACTATAGGAGTGGGAGTGTCTGAATGTGGATTGGTAAGGAATTTCAGAGTGTTTCCTTCCAGTGTGGAATACCACCTTAAACTGGAAGGAAGGTTTATTTTCAGAAATATAGAGAACCCCCATCACCAGTCTGTTGTCCTACTGCTATTACTGTCACGTCTGGAATTTGGTTGTTCTGGAAGTGAAATTCTACTTGGTCAGATTTTTGTTCAACAATGTGGCAGGTGCCATTTAAACTAACATGGTTGACACTCTGTTTTAATTTTATTGGTGGGCTAGTCTGGGTCCAGAGGACCTTGTTTACACAATCTATTAGGGGTGAAAACCTTCTCAGGAGGTCGTTCCCTAGTAAACAAGGGGTGCCCTCTGGAGTCACTATTATGACCGGGTGTTTCACCTTGTGTCGCCCAATTTTGATGTCCAAATCTGCAGTCCCCTCGACAGGAATTTCCTTCCCGTCAAAGTTCTGCAGTTGTCCAGGAAGAGGGGTGAGAGGAATACGGTAATTCTCCCCCCTTCCTGCATTTAGTTCATTAAAGGCCCTTTTGGACAGAAGGGTAGCTTGGGATCCAGTGTCCACCAGTGCCAAAATTGTACCCTGCCCCTGTACTTGTACCGGGGCATAGTATCTTCCATCCTTCTCCTCAAGGGGGCACAGATAATGCACATTTTTGGACAACTGGTGGGCTAATTTTCTGGTTTTGGACATTGCAAGAGAAGAGATTTGGGCAGAATTCTGTGTAGAGCCTTGGGAATCTAAAAGAAAAAGATGGCAACTGGAAATCAGAGCCATTGTGGGTTCCCCTGGTTCTGGTTCTGGGCTGCCCCCCCCCCTTTTGGAGGTAGCCACCAGGATGGGTTTGAACCAGGGGATTTTGGTATTGTCGGTTCTGGGATAGAATGATGGGCGGCGACTGCTCAATCCCCACATCTACACAGTCTGTTGATTCGGTTTTAGGTTCCCCTGGTTCCGGTTCTGGGCCGCCCCTGCCTTTTTGGAGGCAGTCACCAGGATGGGTTTGAACCGGGAAGTTTGGTTTTGTTGGTTCTGGGATAGGATGATGGGCGGCGACAGCTCAATCCCCACATCTACCCATTCTGGATTGGAATCTCTTGGGACCCATTTTTCCTTGGGAGGAGTTCCCCCATCTCTGAAGGAGGAGATCCTTTTCCCAGGATCCTCTGAGGATCCCTCTCCCTCAAATTGGAAGACCTGTACCTCCTCCACAAAGTGGGTCTGTTGGGGTCCTTTGTTTCTCCTACCCCCCCCCCTCTGCTCCTTGGGAGGCAGGCTTTCAGGGGCAGGAGATTTTGTTTCCGGTTCCTGGTTTTCCAGGGGCTGTTTACAAGTTGGGAAGGATGCTTCCTCCAAGGCTTTACACCCCCTTTCCCCTTGTGCCTCCTCCCTGGGAACCGGTGGGTTATCGGGGTGCTGTCCCCGTCATTGTCCTGGAGCACCAGGCCCAGGGTTTGGGGCATTCTGCGGTAGCATGCTCATCTGAGGGTTCTGTTGAGCCCTCAGTATGTGACCCAGATCCCGTGCCATATTTTGGACCTGGCGCTCAAGTTGTGAAACCCGCTCAGGCTGATACGGGGCTCTATTTTCTCCCCTGGGCTGATCCCGGGAAGGGTAGCTATCCTTTCTCTGGTAATACCCCGGATTGGGAAGATTTGGGTACCCCTCCACCCTTGGCCTCCCCTCTCCCGGATTAGGCTGTCTGGGCTCAGGGAATTGGGGAAAGAAGGATGGATGGTTTTGGGTTGGAAGTTGGGTGGATACCTGGGAAAAAAGTTCTGCCCAGGATTTGGTGAATTTCTGCCCTCCTGGGGGAAGTTAGGAGGGAAGTTCCCTGGGTCAGGTGCTTGGCTGGATCCCCCCCCTTGGGCTGGAGGAGTCCACACATAACCCAGGATGGGTCGGCTTCCCTTGTAGCGGGGACTTACATAATCAGGGGAGCGAGGGACCCCATTTGTGGGACTACCTCCTTGACTCCCTGTCTGTGACTGGCCCGATGGCCTTCTGGTGTTAGAGTTATTTGGTGCAGGCAGGTTTTTAGGCCCCCCCATCTCCAAATCTAAAACGGGGGCAACCTTTACCTCTGCCACCTTGGCAGCAGTAGGGGTGCTGTTGGTTTTGGGGTTTTTCTGTGCATTATTTTTATTTTCTATGGGCTTCTGCACCTCATAGATCCGGGTAGCCTGTTCAATGACCCAGTCTAGTGACCTCTTCTCGTGAAAATCTCTCACTAGCTGGGTCATGATGTATTTTGGAAAGGCATGGAAAAAAGTATTGACAAATTCTCTGCAGTCCGTGCGCACCCTTCTGGTGGTCTGTGCAAAGGCACGCTTCAATTCTTGCATGAATTCTTGTGGGGCCTGATCCTCCCCACATTGCAAATTGTAGGCTGCCTTGCAAGCCTCTTGAGGATTTCTATGAACAGAAAAATGTTTCAAGATGGACGCCCTAAATGCAGACCATCTTGAATGGTATTGGTCCTCCATCCCTGCAAAGAAACTGGAGTATTCTGGGGAGAATGTCCATTTGACGTACTGATGCAGCTACTGCTGTCCTTCAAATGAAAAGTCTCCATCATTTGCTCATAGAGCTCCAAGTGTTCCCAAACAGAACAACTCCTTATTGCCTTTATTTGTTTCAATGGGTCCTTAAGCAAGGCCCTTTTTGCCTTATTGACCTTTTTGGTTCGGGACACCCTGGTCCATTCATCCTCTGACTCCAAAGCACTGCTCCCAGCGGTGCCCGTCTGATCTTCCAGGTTTTCCCGGATTCTGCGAGCCTGGGAATGGCTGGCAGAATGTGGGGACCTGGTCTCCTGTGTCCTGTAACACTCAGAGGAGTCTTCAGATCCCTCCTTGCTGTCAGGATTTGATGGGTACCCCCCCCACTGACCTAACTGGGCAGAGGTTTTCAGGATTCCCTTAATGGGCCTACTCTCCTGGGGTTCCCCACTAAATTGCACTGTGCTTGGGTGCACATACCCGGATGCCCACCCCTCCATTCCTGGGTGGTACTGGCCTATGAGCCCCATACTTTTGGCTGGATAGTAATCTGCCATCCCTGTGGCCCTGTGCTCATGTGCGCCAGGGGACATGGGGGTGGCAGAGTCCAGGGACTGGGAGAGATGAAGGCCTCTGGTACCAGGGCTCCTGAGGTTATGCTCAGGCGTTTCCCTTTCCCAGTGAACCTCATATCTGTCAGCCCCTGCTCCCTGTTGCAATGCAAGAGCCTGCGCTTTCAGTTCCTTATTTAAGGCCTTACTAGACTCTATCAGTCTCTCCTGCATGGCTACCTGTTGCTGGAGCCTATCATTGTGCTGACAGAGAGCCTCATTTTCTCTCTGTGCCTCCTGATTGGTCCTGGAGTACTGGGCCAGTCTCTGCTGCAGGAGGGTTACCTCCTGAGTCCCATCCCTACTGGCCTGCTCCTTTCTTGCCAGAGTCTCCTCCACCCTCCTGGTGTGCTCTAGCAAGTCCTGATGTTCTTTTTGGAGGTCACCCAGCCCCTGGAGGGCCAGGTGATTTTCTTCAATTTTTTCTTTTAATTGGCAGACTTCCTGGCCTAAGGTGTCCCTTTCCTGACTAAGAGCCTGCATCTGTGCCGCCAGGTCGTCCTTCTGCCTTTGAAAGACACCAGCTTTCGGGTACTGTCCCTGAAATTCTGTCTGGGTGTCCAGGTCTTTCAGAATCAGTTTATTGCTCTCCTCTTTTTCTCTATCCAATTGGCTTTGCAGGGTGGCTACCTGCTTCGTGCATGCCCTGTTGAAATCTATCTGTTGCTCCAGCTTTTACTGGCTCTGCAGTAAGGAGTCCAAACTGTCTTGGTGCTCCTTCTGCAAAGCCAGAATTCTGGTATCCTGGTCAGCCTTTTCCTGTTGCAGGATATCCATATCCTCCTTTATTTTAATGATGTACTGTCTACTATCATTTTCTGACTCCTGGCTCCTGTGCAGCCTCTGCTCAGAAGAGACCAGGTCAGATGGGGCCTTTTCTAACGCCATCAGTTGCCTATTTGCCAGATCTTGGCCTTCAGCACATTTGTCCTGCATGGCTCCCATGTATAGATACAAATATGCCACTATCCTGGCAATCTTACTGTGTTCATCTTTCGCCTTAGAAGCCATATATAGTTCACTCAGGGCCACATGTAAGGGACCCTGATCTCTCTACAGATCTGACCCAGTTGTAGTGACCTGTTGTGTGATCGCCTGCAACCATGCATTTTGGTCCTGCTCAGTCCATTCACCTCACAAACAGTTTATGTAAGAGGTGCTCCCTAGCTATCTTCATATCTACCAGTGTCGTCATTCTGGAATTTGAGTTCCTTCCTGACTTACAGAAGTTTGTATTTTATTTTGCAAAACAGACCGTTTCCTTAAAGCGTTCCTTTGAGGGGCGCTTTCACAGTGTAAAACAGCGTGGTGATCTAACGGGATATGTGTATCCGGTCAGTTGGCACACTGTTTTAAGCTGCACAATATCCCGGCTCCGAGCCCCCACTCTGTAAGTGACTCCAATCAAGCAATCCCACAAAGCAAGCCCTTATTTATGTATTTTTATGGCAAGTTATAATCAGGATGGTGAACCCTTGTATAACACCCCTCTCTTAGAATCCCCCTTGACCCCACGGAGCCAAGAAGTAGGCTTGTTTTGCAAATTTAAAAGGTTTATTTGAAAAGTTAAACTATATATAATATATATATATATATATATATATATATATATATATATATATATATATATATATATATATATATCACACTTCTATAAATAAATTGATAATGGATAGTACACTTGTGAATATGAGCAGTAATCAGCAAGAGGTAACCCTACAGTAGCACAGTTCTTGGTTACTTATGAATAGGAACAGAAGAATAAGGTGGGAAAGAATGCTTTAAATGGTTCAAGGAATCACAATGATGAATGAAATGCAGTACAGAAAATAACTTGATATGGCTTCAACAAAAGACAATGTAATCACTTTTCCTTGACAATTCACTCCCCCCCTTTATGCAATATAAGGAGATGGAAAGAAGACACACAGTTCTCAGGAATGCAATCAAATATAATTCAGTCCCCCCCCTAGCAAGCTTAGAGGAAAACAGGTATGAGTTTTAACACAGGCAAGATACTTTGATGTGGTTGTAATTAAGTGAAAAATATGCTTAAAAGCCTTTTAATTCCCCATAGGGGGATCAGGGTGGGTAATATCTAGTTTATACTAGTTCAGGCTCACTTTAGCAATGCTCTATGAGTAACTAGCAGGTTAAAACGAATTTTAGCAAAGGAAAGCAAGGAGCTGCTGATTTTTACACGTGGCTGAAATTGTGCAAAATGTCAAATCGCTGCAAATTAGTTGCACCCGTCGAGCGTAATTACGGAGGCCCTATAAGGAGTAGCAAGTCGGTTCTAGGTTCGTTGGAAAGCCTAGAATCCTAGCATTAAGATAAAAGTTAAAGTTCGCTCCTAGCACAAACGGTTCCGGAGATACGGACGATTATGTGAAGGTCGTTTTTCGGATTTGAAAAAGTTCAAAATGATAGGTGACAGTTTTCAGCTTTAAAAATGACAGAATGACACGATTCTAGGAGGCAGTTCTAATAGGCTAAAATAGTTTGGATTAGATTATTTTAAAATAAGAGATTGGTTTTGGCACAGTGAGTACCTACACTATATTTTTGAAATAAGCCGTCAGGGTCTGGTCAGGTTGGACGGGACTTCTGGTGGGTGGTTCTGAAGTCCCGGCTATCTGGGTCAGCTCTGCTCTCTGGGTCTGTCAAGCACCGGTTCTGCTCACAACGGTCTAGTTTGTGGTTCTCTCCGGTTCCGGATACAGCACTGCTTTCTGGATACTGCTACAGGTTCTCGCAAAGGTTCTTGACAAAAAATTCAAACAGCTCGCCCGGCTGTTGAATAGTTTGGTTGGTTTTGAGGCCTGCTGAAGAGGATTCAGCTTGTGGATTCCGGCCTCTCTGCTACAAATTCTGGAGTTAATTTCTGCTACAGTTTCTGGAGATTGATGGATTTGAAGCCTGGATCTCTGGATGTGAAGTCTGAAGTCTCCCGGCAAAGCATCCCGCAAGAAAGTGGAAAGTGAATGTCCTGCCTGTCTTTCAGTGGTCCTTTTTATGTCTTTAGAAAGTGGGTGTGTGTGTTGGTCATAACTAAACCTGCTCCTCTCACTTATCATTGGCCAATTCCTCCTCTTTCACATGATTGGGGGAAGGAATTGGATTGTCATCATGATGAGGTCTGTTTATGGGTCAGAGTATCCTCCCCTGGTCAATTTGCCCACAAATCTATATTTGCTTCAAATACAAATTTCCCAGATAGACAAGTGGTTGACATTACATGTACATATTACAGATGAATTGAGACAGGTCTCTGTTCAAGCCCCATGTTCCTGTGAGCTGGGATTCAGAAATGACAACATTTTGCGCTTTTTGGTCGATTTACCAATATCGGACATTTACCAAAAATGACACAAATGTGCGCAAGGAGTATGGACATTAATTGATGAAGTGTCAGATTTTTAACATGCAGACATTTGGAATAAGACCCTATTTTCTGCTAGCAACCCCCCAGAATACACCACAGGGTCCTAACACCTCTTAAAACCTGCACAGAAAAATCACAAGAATAATGATATTACTTATATAATTTTGACCAGTCCGCACTATGAGTTATCTATTTTTTAAAATGATGCCCTGGTCAAAAAGGGGTGTGGCTTCCCACATCACATGGTGGAATAACTGGTTTATCCACTTCCCCCAAGCTCAGTTTGCTCTCACAGGCACTGCCCCTGCCAGTTTCTCCCAAGAGGAAGCCACTTTACGCCCCCCCCCAATATAACATTTGCCTGAGTCCAGGACAGGGCTTTGTTCAACTTCCTGCAATCCCCAGGTACTCCTCCCCTAACCCAATCAGAGAGGTGTCATCTCCTTTTGGCAGGGGCAGCAGGATGCAGCTAGGCCTGGGAAGAGTGGCTGAGCAGGTTTCTCCTGTCGGGGGTAGTTGTCAGGCAGAATTCAGCTAAATGTCACTTTAGTTCCCAGTTTAAATCAAACTTACAATGTTTACACATGCAGCTAGAATGCTGATTCTAAGTTCAAAACCATGACATTTAACAGTTGCAACTATGTGACACTCAAAAGTAGGTCACTCATTTAATTTAAACATTTCAATTTTAGTGGTTTTAGTCCAATTTCACTTAAGCTGCTGACATCCACAGCTCAGCCAGTTTTGTTATAAACATTGTTTTGGGCTCTTCATCTTCCCAGATTTTGTATGCTCACAAGAATACATTCTGCCAAATGTCTGCTGGTGTTCATTGAGATTTTTGAATATCTTGTGATGTTTAAAATAGGCATTTTGAGCTTGCATTCAGGGAAACAAAGGTGATTTTAAAGCGCTTTTAAGCTAACAGGCCTGTTATTTTTCCTTTGACACCACCTTTCATCCCTAGCGCTTCCAGTCCATCATGCTGGCACTGGTGGGTGGCAGGTTAGACAACTATTTTGGTGTGCGCACAACCGCGCGGTTTTCCTGGTTCTGGGATGGAATGATGGGCGGCGACAGCTCATCCCCACATCCACCCAGTCTATTGATTTAGTTTTGTTCTGGGATAGAATGATGGGCGGCGACAGCTCATCCCCACATCTACCCCGTCTAATAATTCAACATGGCTCAAAATCCTTGACATTGGCATGTGGATAGGTTTGGAAGCCAATAACCATACCAATTCCTCCATTCGACTAAACATTGTTCTACGTCAAGGTTACGTTTTGGAATTACTCTGCAGTTTAGAAACAAAGTCAATATTTTCTCCAATCCAGATGTGTTGGAGATACACTTTTCTCAGCTATTTAGTCGTGCTGTTGCTTCTTGACACATAGGAAGTGTCATGCCGTGCACTTCTAGTTTGTCTGTAGAGCTGATATGCAGTATGAGCTGCATTTGTTTTTTCAACATTGACTCGTTGAATTGACTGCAGCTTGCAAGGGTTGGCATTAAGGACATGCATTTTAGGTTCTGTTGACTTCATTGTTTGTTCCATGACATCAGGAGCAGACATGTTTCATCCATGTAGCTCATGGACTAGACTACTATTTAAGATGGATTTTGCATTTTAAGTAAGCAGACCAGTCCTAATGCTTTTCAAAATGTTAGCATAGGTGACGTCTGTAGACATGTTTTGAATTAATTCTTTGTAGTTGTCATGTCTCGCTGGCGCCGCGGCTCCCTTTGGCGGCGCTGGAGAATGCAGACTTTGTCCTTGTTTCCTTCTCCCAGCATGGCTCCTGTTACTACGGGTAGCGTTGCAGTGTTCCCGTCTTCAGTCAGACGTCCTCTGACGTCACCGCGCTGTTCCAAGGATCCCGGATATGGTGCGGCAGAACCACAGCTCAGCGCGTCGCTTCTCTCCTCAGACGCTCCGTAAGTTCGCAGCTAGGGTGCATGTTACCTACATCCTTGTCCTTAAACTTACCTTGTCTCTTTACCTACCTATCTACATATCTACAGACTTGTGTCCGTATCCAGCCTCCTTCTCCCGACCTCCGAGACTCCTCAAGACTCCTCCTCCACCCAACTCGCTCGGTACTGCTCTTTTCTCACTTCTGTCTGTTTTTTCCATGATTATATTTCAGCTCATACCCTGTTTGTTTAAATTAGAATACAGAAGCAGACAGAGTCCTGCAAATAGAATCCTTCCCACGTTGAAGATCGACGTACCGAGGACGATTGGATCCATCTCTGTTCCGGCAGGGTTTTCTCCCCCAGGAGGGTTTCCCAGGGATCCCTTACACCACCACTTGTTTCCTAATCAGGAGAGGGGAGGTGTCAGGGTCCCTAGGGGGCTCCCCAACTGCCTCGTTGATTGCTGCATCATCAGGTTAGTGTTTGAAAATCCTAACAGCAAGCGACGCCTTTAAAAAATAAATCTAATTATGACAACGCTGCAAGCAGCGTTAGACCAGGTGCAGCAATTAACGACTGTGGTACAAGGTTTGTCCCATGAGGTACAAGCCTTGAAACATGAAAACGCTTATCTGAAACAGCAAATGTCAGTGAAGCCTCCCACAAGTTCGGAAATCCCTCCGGGTCCATTACTAGGAGGGAAATATGACGGGAATCCTCAATCACTAAGGGAATTTCTGGACGCATGCACAGTGCAATTTGCATTTAAAACATCTTTTTTCCCCTCAGATAGAGATAGAGTAGGATACATGATTACCCATCTAACAGGACCTGCTCTAGCCTGGGCCACCCCTATTGTAACTTCTAATAACGCCATTCTTGATTCAGTGCCCGCTTTTACTGCCAGCCTGAAGGCTATGTTTTCAAGAAAAGAGTACCATGTCTCCACTCAGGAGAAACTGCTAGATATCAAGCAAGGATCCTTAGATATCCTAGAATACATCACTCGATTCAAACAAATGGCGGCCGGCACCTCGTGGGCTGATGACGCTCTGATAACTTTGTTCAGAAGGGGGCTTCATGATGAGTTAAAAGACGAACTCGCGCGGGTCTCTAGGCCCAATACTCTTGCGGAATTGGTCTCCCTCACCATGCAGTTAGACTATCGGCTACAAGAACGACAAGCGGAAAGGAAGAAAGGGAGAAGTCACCGCTTTGGGCCAGACATAGTTTCAGTTCCCAAAACCACTAATTCAGATGAACCTATGCAAGTGGGAATTACTCGGGGACCTCTTACTCCAGAGGAACGGGCTCGCAGGAAAAGCCAAGGGCTATGTATGTACTGCGGCTCTTCCTCTCATACAGTACAAGAATGCCCTATTGCTCCTCTTAGACGGCAATCACGTTCGGGAAACGCCAGACCCCAACCGCAAAGGGAACAACGGTCGGGGCAACGGGTGCTGGTTCCCACTCTCCAACCCTGATTCCTCCATCATTGGACATGGTAGTTTTACGGGTCTCTCTTTCCTTACCAGATAGAACCGTAGTAACGGTACCCGCCTTGATAGATTGCCGTGCAGCGGGATTGTTCATAGACGATTTGTGGGCTAAATCACAGAATCTACCTCGCTCTCCCAAAGCCTTTGCCATACCAGTTGAAGGGGTGGATGGCACGCCTCTAGTTTCAGGACCTATACGGGAACAAACGTTCGCCTTAAAGATGTCTATCGGTTCCCACAGAGAAGAGATCATATTCGACATTATTAAGGCCGCCCACTATCCCGTCATTTTGGGGTTACCCTGGTTAAAGCTACACAATCCATTCATAAATTGGTCAGCTGGTTCTATCTTCTTGGGGTCAGAACACTGTGTTCAACACTGTCTTGCAGACAGCTCTGTAGGATTCTTTACTCCTCCTTCACCTCCTGACAGATCCCATAAAATAGTGGACCAGATCAGTCTTCTTCCTCCCGAATATGAGGAGTTCCAGGACATTTTTTCTTCTCCTCAGTTCTCGGTCCTTCCGCCTCATAGAAGAGACGATTGTTCGATTCGACTTGAATCTTCACAACCCATACCCTTCGGTAAAATGTACATCCTTTCGGAGAAGGAAAAATCGGTCTTAAGACAGTATCTGGATACCAACCTCAAGAACGGTCTGATAACGGAATCAATCTCTCCGGCAGGGGCATCATTGTTTTTCATAGCGAAGAAGGACACAGACGAATTAAGGCCCTGCATAGATTATCGGGGTCTTAACAAAATCACCATTCCGGATCGTTATCCGATGCCACTCATCCCTGATATTTTGGAGGCCGTAAAGGGAGCCACAATCTACACTAAACTAGATCTCAGAGGAGCCTATCACCTCATCAGGATTAAGGAGGGGGATGAGTGGAAAACAGCCTTTCGCACCCCTTTTGGTCATTTCGAGTACCGGGTGATGCCCTTTGGTTTATCAAATGCTCCTGCTGTTTTCCAGAGATTTATCGACCATATATTTTCTGATCTCCTTCTCCACACAACAGTCGTATATCTCGATGACATCCTGGTGTACTCCAAGGACCCAAAAGAACATCACCAACATGTGAGTCAAGTTTTACACAGATTACGGAACAACCACCTATTCTGTAAACCAGAAAAGTGCAAATTTCATCAGACTACAGTTACTTATCTAGGGTTCGTCCTGTCCTCCTCTGGGATTTCAATGGATCCCAGCAAAGTAACAGCAATTCTAGAATGGTCTCCACCTCGTACCGTCAGAGAACTCCAAAGGTTTCTGGGATTCTCAAATTTTTACAGGAAGTTTATTGCAGGGTTTTCTTCTGTTGTTCTACCACTAACAAGGCTGCTTAAGAAGGGGAAGACTTTCGAATGGACAATAGAAGCTCAGTCCGCCTTTGACACTTTGAAAACTCTTTTTACGTCAGCCCCAATCTTACGAACACCAGACCAGAGCCTACCCTTTATTGTGGAAACAGACGCCTCTCACTTCGCCTTGGGTGCTGTGTTGAAACAGACTCAGGCACTTGGATTAGAACATCCTGTGGCCTATCTTTCTAAAACCTTCCCTCCCTCGGAAATCAACTACACAGTATTAGAGAAGGAACTATTGGCCATAAAACGAGCATTTCAGGAATGGAGACATCTCCTATTGGGTTCCCAACATCCTATCGAAGTACGCACGGATCATCAAAATCTTAAAAGCCTCCAGTACGCAGAAACACGTAACAGTCGGCAAGCTAGATGGGCACATTTCTTTTCTCCCTACAACATAACATTCACAATCATTCCGGGTAACACCAATCTACAAGCCGATGCATTATCACGCAGAGATCCAACATGCAAACCTGGTTTTCAGACCGAAAAACTGTTTCCTCGGGCTACATTTATTGCTGTAGTCCAAGATTTCCTTCACTCAATTGCATCCCAAACCTGTCTCATCAAGGATTCTATCAGTCTTCAAATGGGAAAGTGGGGTCTCTCCTTTGAAGACGGATGCTATTATCAGAACCATCGAGTCTATGTCCCTACTCTCCAACTCCGTACTGAAGTGATGCATATGTGTCATGATTCTGTCATGGCCGGACATCGCGGTATAGCCAGTACTCGGGAGCTTGTTTTAAGGCATTTTTGGTGGGAAACCCTGGGTAAGGACGTGAAAGACTATGTTTCATCGTGCATGGTTTGCCTCCAAGCCAAAACCCCTCGCAGCAAACCTTTTGGGAAATTGGCAATGGTACAAATACCTACCCGTCCCTGGCAACTGATTTCTACGGACTTCATTGTCGACTTGCCTACGTCTAAAGGTTGTACCACCATTATGGTAACGGTCGATTATTTTACCAAATTGGCCCATTTTCTGGCTTTGCCCTCCATACCAACTGCCTCACAAATGGCCAGACGCTTCATCAATACCATATTTTCTCAGCATGGTCTTCCAGACAGTATAGTGTCCGATCGAGGTTCGCAGTATATCTCCCGATACTGGAAGCAGGTCTGTTCCGCTTTGGGGATTAAAAGAGCTTTAAGTTCAGGCTACCATCCTCAAACTAACGGACAGACCGAACGTTTGAATCAAACCCTGGAAACTTATCTGCGTTGCTTTGTGTCTGCGGCTCAAGATAACTGGATGGAACTGTTACCCTTGGCAGAGTTTGCCTATAACAACGCTCCTCATGCATCCATTAAGACAAGTCCATTCCATTGTACCTATGGATACCATCCCTCCTGTTCTCCTTCCTCCCTTCTCAAAACTTCGGCATTTCCAGATGCCGACGCCCTTATGGGGGACATCCAACAGGGACATCTTTTGGCCAGGTCTGCTTTGCTAGAAGCTCAGGAAAGCTCCAAACGCTTTGCGGATTTGCATCGTTCGCCATCACCCAAGATTACTCCGGGGGATTTGGTTTGGCTCTCGGCAAGATTCCTTCCTAGACACTTGATTCCGTCTAAATTGTCTCCTAAATTCTTTGGACCTTTCACTGTTTTAAGGTCGAAGGGCTCTCTAGCCTTTGAATTGCAACTTCCTCCATCTTGGTCCCGAATTCACCC
This sequence comes from Ambystoma mexicanum, assembly GCF_040938575.1. NCBI lineage: Eukaryota > Metazoa > Chordata > Amphibia > Caudata > Ambystomatidae > Ambystoma > Ambystoma mexicanum. The sequence goes on along the minus strand of NC_090921.1, from coordinate 285,484,597 downwards.
AGTATTTCATGTGTCCCAACTCAAGCTCCATGTTCCAGATCGATTTGGTCGTTCTAAGGACTGTCCTCCACCTGTGTCAACTGAAGATGGTCCCGAATTCGAAGTCTCCGGTGTTTGTGATTCTCGTTATCATCATGGTCGACTTCAATATCTGATCCACTGGAAGGGGTATACTATAGCGGACCGTTCGTGGGAACCAGCCTCTGCTGTCCACGCACCTTTGCTTGTTCGCCGCTTTCATAGGTTGCACCCCGACAAACCCGGTGGGGGGACCCTTGGAGGGGGGCATACTGTCATGTCTCGCTGGCGCCGCGGCTCCCTTTGGCGGCGCTGGAGAATGCGGACTTTGTCCTTGTTTCCTTCTCCCAGCATGGCTCCTGTTACTACGGGTAGCGTTGCAGTGTTCCCGTCTTCAGTCAGACGTCCTCTGACGTCACCGCGCTGTTCCAAGGATCCCGGATATGGTGCGGCAGAACCACAGCTCAGCGCGTCGCTTCTCTCCTCAGACGCTCCGTAAGTTCGCAGCTAGGGTGCATGTTACCTACATCCTTGTCCTTAAACTTACCTTGTCTCTTTACCTACCTATCTACATATCTACAGACTTGTGTCCGTATCCAGCCTCCTTCTCCCGACCTCCGAGACTCCTCAAGACTCCTCCTCCACCCAACTCGCTCGGTACTGCTCTTTTCTCACTTCTGTCTGTTTTTTCCATGATTATATTTCAGCTCATACCCTGTTTGTTTAAATTAGAATACAGAAGCAGACAGAGTCCTGCAAATAGAATCCTTCCCACGTTGAAGATCGACGTACCGAGGACGATTGGATCCATCTCTGTTCCGGCAGGGTTTTCTCCCCCAGGAGGGTTTCCCTGGGATCCCTTACACCACCACTTGTTTCCTAATCAGGAGAGGGGAGGTGTCAGGGTCCCTAGGGGGCTCCCCAACTGCCTCGTTGATTGCTGCATCATCAGGTTAGTGTTTGAAAATCCTAACAGTAGTGCAAATGTTGCCACAGATTTACATTTCAAATACTACCGAGGGTATTGCGGCATTGTTTGTGTACTAATGTTTTGAAAATAGGTTGACTTTTCACTGGAGTTAACTGTAGGAGGTCTACGAAAACAGTAACATGTTTTCCTCCAAACAGTTCTTCATATTTGGTTTGAGGACTTCTTGCATTCTGAGATTATTTAAAGACAACATGAGGTTGAAAAAAATGCTTACTTCATCAATCAGGAGCACTTTCATTAGTTTCAGAATTCTGCATAATTCATTAATTTGTAGTATTCTAATTTGTTTTGGTGTTTTAGGGGTAGGAGCAGTAGTCTGTGTAAAATTACACCTCTTATGTGTGTTGTCCTATGTCAACTCCAGTGCAATCCTCGTGCCGTCCGGGAATAGTCCCATTCTAACCTGCCCCTTTTTCCTTGTTTTCCTCTTACTATTTTGGATTTTGTCACCAGTCAACTCCTCCTCAACACGACCTAGGGTAAGAGATATTCTAGTAACACCTAGACTAGTGTTGAGGGGTGGTGGAGGGGGGATGAGTAGTGAGTCTCTCTCTCTCTAACACCATGTTCTGCTTATCTTATTAGGAGGAAACAGGAAAGCTGCGCATATCTGTCCTTCCAGAGTAGGATTCCGATTCCTATCAGGTTAGTTCTGCATAATTGGGACCCTCTGTTCTTGCTTCAAACAAGGACCCTTACTGAACCTTGTTGTATTTCAGAATGGTGTGCTCCAGTAGTAATCCACCACCACCCTTCCAATTGATTGGCTCATCTAGATCTTACATTATTATAGCCAGCGGGGCATATCACAGGGTAGGTCTATTTTCTTCAATAGACCAGTGTCTCTGGCCAAGAGCAGGCAAGGTCCAGCCCACATCCCTCAAGGTATTACTGGTGAGTTATTGGTTGAGAGGCATTGTTGAGTAAACCTGACACCTGGGGTTCACTCAATAATTGTGTACTGTATCATCATTTTAAAAAGGAGATGATTACATTGTTTAGAGACTTGTTGAAGCCAGGCAACTGGTCGGCTCACTTGGACCTCAAAGATGCTTACCTAACAATCCCTTTTGCAGTAGAGCACAGAAGCTTTCTGAGTTTCCAGTGGTGCAATCACATATTTCAGTTGTCCTCCCTTCCCTTTGGGTATCCTCTGCCCCTTGGTATTTTTCCGAGCAGCTATAACCAGCTGTGGGGCACATAATGAGCAGAGGAGTTTTGTTGCTTATCTACCTTGATAACATTCTCATACTTAAGTATTGCTCAAGCATCTTAATTCCACTATCCACTTGTTGCCGGCATTAGGCTTTCTAGTCAATTGGGAGAAATAAGAGGTCCTGCCTTCCCTTTACAGTGGAATGTATCGCCTACAGTCTTCGTCTGTTCAGAGCATGAACTCGGGCTATCAAGCGGGAACTAGTTTGCATGTTACAGGCTCTGGGCCTTTGCATTCAACAGCTAGCAAAGAGTATATGTTTCCTGACCGCATCAATTCAGTTCTCTGAAGTTACTCACGGCCGTCTTCTCGTTAGAAAAGTGTCATAGATCACCAAAGTATCAACTGAAAAGGATACGGTAACCAAAAAAGGATACAATTTGGTAGGGCTTTTCCGGATCCTATCTTCACACGACTTGATTGTAGGCAGGTCAAATTAGACCTTCCAAATGATACAACTCTCTGACTGAATAAAACAGGCAGAGAGATGAATCACTGGAAAGGGCGTGGGAATTGTATAGGAAGTATGCCTAGAATAGATAAGTATCATAAGACACTGTGCCAAGTCAATTACTAAAAAACACAGAATTGGAATTAATTCAGACACTGACCTTAAGGCTAACCTGAAGAATTCCAGGACAGTTTCTTGAAGAGTGCCAAGAGTTGAACAAACGATAAAGGAAGGGAAGATTAGTAAGGGAGACTTATCCCAAACGGCACGAGGCTCTCGCTAGATACCGGGTTGGTGCACCACAGGATAGCGTCCAATGTACTGTGCACAATCACCTTCCAAATTGTTAATGAAATACTTCCTTTCCCACGAAGAACAAAATAAGAATCTCACCTGTTGACTGTCACAGGTACCAAAAGTTTGAAGTAGTTCAGAAAAACACATGCAGGATTGCACGCAACAGCATACACACAGCCAAGCCAGCCGCGCTTGTAGACAGCGTTTCCGCGTGGAGATTTTGACACGCGAACAGGATTCACGCAGCTCTGGACAGCCGCGCTTGAAGACAGCGTCCGCATGTAGATTTGGCACACGAACAGGATTCACGCAGCTCTGGACAGCCGCGCTTGAAGACAGCGTCCGCGTGGAGATTTGGCACGCGAACAGGATTCACGCAGCTCTGGGCAGCCGCGCTTGAAGACAGCGTCCGCGTGGAGATTTGGCACGCGAACAGGATTCACGCAGCTCTGGACAGCCACGCTTGAAGACAGCGTCCGCGTGGAGATTTGGCACGCGAACAGGATTCACGCAGCTCTGGACAGCCGCGCTTATAGACAGCGTCCGCGTGGAATTTTTGCACGCGAACTGGATACACGCAACCCAGGACTTAGCGTGTGGAGGAAGCAGGCTCAAATTAGGCAAAAGAAGTTTGCTGAAAAGAATGCGAGAACGCAGGTCCGGAGTTCAGCTACAAACGTCAAAATTGCTTTAATCAGAAGCAGCGAATGGAGTTTCCACGCTGCTTATGTACGTACTGCCGTGATACACGTGACGGACCTAAGTCACGTGAAAATTAACGACGTGAAAAATGCAGACGTCGTTTTCCGGGCAATGTATCGAACAACCTCCATTTTGAGTAAAAAGGTCTACTGGTTCTATGGGCGTAACTCATCTTGTATGGAGAAGTTGTTCCTGGACCAGAGGTATGTCCGGCAGGCATGACAAAGAGCTGCTCTTTTCTGTCCCACTATCATTTACATACGCGTTCCCCTGGCATTGCATAAGCTATGTTTCACTGGGTTGCTTCAACACCATTTTCCTTTTACAAACTCTGCTCCTCAGGGTTCTTCAAGGGTTTGCCTTCTACAGAATCTCAGGTCAGAACTGATTCATTCAGGTCTCTCCATGGCCTTTTGTTCCTTTAGCACATCCACCTTCTTAGGTCTCTAAATTACCTCAGGTTCTCTCAAACTTCCCCCAAATCTATTGAAGATTTTGGGCCTCATTAAAATCTTGCTGGTGCAGTAACAACATGCCAGTAATTCCGTTTTAATCAGCACATTATGGCACCAGCAAAGTACACATTTGCTGGTGGGGTGGACAGAATTACCCCCAGCTAAAGCTGGAGTTAATTCTGCCACCCTACTGGCAAAAATAGCTGGTATTACTGGTGCCGGTAATACCGGCAAATCCCCCATGGAGTTCTATGGGACACCATGGAATGGAGATTAACATCACTTACCGGCACACGTAATTTGGCGCAAATTACGCTGGACTGAGTGCTGGTAACAGTGTTACAGGATGGCGGTATCCTGGCTGTAACACCACCGGGATACCTGCAACCTCGTAATGAGGCTCATTGGCCTCTCTCAAGACTTCCCTCAGGTCTCTCCATGATTTTGGTTTCTCTTTACACAACATTCTTAACAATACTGGATGACCCCCTTCAGGGTTGTTTTCAGGAAGATACTATTTTGACCCTCCAGCCACAAATCCTTCTCAGGCGTCTTCGAAGTGGTGCCCCGTCCTTATCTAGTATCAGGTCTGTGGAGAAGGACTTGTACCTAGGTTCTCTCTGCCACAGATAACGGACTCTTGCAGTGTAACCGCTGGCATTCCCTTACCAGAGCAACCACTACATAGCTACACAGTCTCCAGATATTATTTTTTGGGGAGTAGAAATGTAAGTCCAAGTCCTAATGGGAGTATTTTCGAAGTGAGTAAAAATATATTTAACTGGAAAACAAAAATATTTTTGTAATAATTATTTCTGTGCACCTAGTTATTCATGCACATTAAAAGATACGTTTACTTCTTCTGTTCAGGCAGTAATAGTAGTTTCCTCCTGTGGTACTACATGCACTATTGGTCCAAACATTTCCATGAAGCTGTGTGGGAGAAAGCAGACAGACAAGGTTCGATGAGTCTGTTTCCTATTTTTTGTTGTGAGCATTTGTATTTTAATTTTTTTCTGAGTATTTGCCTTTTCTTAGGCCGTAAAAGTGGCCAATACACCCCTTATATGTACTTATCTGGAGGGCTGATAGCTAGTAGCAAATGAACTACCTTTTACCAGGTAGTGGCCTCACTCATGTATCCAGGGAGCGTTTGAAAGACTATCTGATGCCTTCCAATCTTTACCCCTTTTGGATGTGTTCTGCCTTCTTTTAAAATGTTGCGCCAGTGTATGGTTTCCTAAGCCAGCCTAAACCTGTTTTCTCCCTCTCATCTTGCTTCATTTGAAAATGGACATATTGTTACTTCCCCTCTAGCAAGACGGGTATTAATGCATCAATTGTTTAATGGTCGGCTCTGGGAAGTTAATCAGGGACTGCACACTTTTAGATCTGATAGTGCAGGAAGATGCACTTTCAAAGTGTTCTGCAGTGTCCAGCAAACTCGTACTGAATGGGATTTGCTGTTTATGCTGACTGCAAGCGTTCTGATTTTCACTCAGAAGGTATTGGGGTTGACTAGGCAGGGGTCAAAATTGATTGGATAAGGAGTAGCTAATAACCAGTGACAGGTAGCTACCATGCTGGGACAAGGTACATAATGTTCCGCAAATCTAATTTCCACGTAAGATGCAAACTTATAAATGTGCCAATTGTTTATGACTTGGAGGATCAGAAGAAGGACGCAGACTCGCTGAAGTCCTTGTTACAGATGTTTTAATTGAATAATAATATGAAGGCCTAAGTCTCCCTATCGTTATGGGGTATTCCCTGCCAATATAAATAACTAAGGTGCTTGTCAGTCATCTTTTAATGTCCAAAAAAAGAATGTCCACTGTCCAAAGACTAATGCTATCTGACCCTACCACTAAGTTAAAGAAAATAAGGTCAGGAGAATGACTCCCTTCTTCTGATGGTTGCTTTGAGCACTGATTTCCATAGCCTATATACTTATGGTTAATATGTAATCCTTAAATAGTCGTTCGCAACCCGTTTTAATGAGGTCACGTTACTCTCTGCTGAGACTTTTAATTTCCCTTTTTCTCTTGAGAAGCAGCTTTCCTTGATTCTGAGTGAATCCGTGGGTCAAAATCAATGGGGTGTAGACAAACTGTCAAAGTGTAGCTCTCTGTGTGATTCTTGTCTCCTCAGTGTACATAATTCACATTTCTCTCATCTGTTCTCTCTTGTAAGTTATCTAACAAAAAGGCTTCTCAATTTCTGTCTCTGTTAGGTACCACTCTTTCGCCACTGATTCAGTAACAACGTTCCCCACTCTCCAGACTAACAATGTTTCCTTTCTATGGATCTCTCTCTCTCTCTGAGATCTATTATTTTCCTTCTTTTATTAGCACCCTGAAGGGGGGCCAGTCAAAAAAAAGACACTTTCCCTGCACTGGCAGTGCTGCTGTCCCCTCAGTCGGTTTTCCATGCTGATGACATCAAGCCAACAACATGGAAAACAGACTTCAGCAGCACTGTGGAAAGGTACGTTTATGTTTTTCTTTGTAGCGTTCTGCACGGTGCTAATAGTGGTGGCAGGCCGAACCTGTGACAGCACTGCTACCCTCTTTAAGGGACCCTCGCTGCGCTCAGGCCCTTAACTTGGGCAGCAGGCAGTTACCTAGATGGTCTGCCTGCCACCTCAGGACATTTCGCCTAATTCAGGCATTTGAGTTGATCAAGTCTGCTTCCCAACCTTTCTCACGTCTATTGAGATGAGTTTATAATAATATTTCAATTCTCTTAGTTTCTCCCTCCGGGTTGATTCTTGTCCTCCTTCTGTTATTAATGCAGTTAAAGTTTATTAATTTGGTTCCTCAGTCTTTCCTATTCCTACTAGGATGGCTTGCTAGAATTATTTCAGTGCTATTTGTTTCCCTTTCAGGGCTGATTGGTATTCTCTTTCTTTCATTAAGTTAATTCAACTGTCTTGTTTGTTTCCAAATATATCTGTCTGGTTTGTTTCCAAATATTTCTCATTATTACTGTGAAGAGTCTCTCTGGTCATATAATGATTCCCTCTTGGTTTCCTGTTAATCTCTTACCCCTGTTAACTTCCTAATCATTGTGGAACCTCCCTGGGACCCTGTCGGGTCTGGTCTCTTCTTGCGTTCGCCATTCGTCATATCCGCAAACATGTCTTTGCTTGCCATTTCTCGGTCTCTCTCTGGGCTTCGACGTGCCTTGCTCAGGAGACAGGTTGTTGGTTGCGGCTACCCTGCTGCGGTCTTGGTGCTGTTGTATGGGCAGCCTGCCCACCACTGTGATCTTGTGGTCACGCCACCACTGACGATCCGACCACAGTCAGTTCTGCTTCTCATCACCTTCTCTCTCACCTTACCAGCATTTCCTTTTCTGGACACCAGCAGCTTTGGATTTTGGGGGCTCCACGTTAAGTTGTGGCTCCGCCTCCAGCTGGTTTTACGATACCAGGGGACCTCCCCTGTGTCAGTGTGGGATTGTCTCGCCTCGCTCTCTTTTCTCTCTCTCCGGTTCTCGCCGAGATTTACTCCCCTCATCACAGTGGATTAGTTCCCTTTCTTCCGGAAAACAGCATATTTTAACTTTTTCTTCCACCAAGGCTTGATAACTGCTGAACCCATATGCATGCATAATTATTTGCCGACTCCATACCCTCACCCGGAATAATTTGGCTCACACATTGTTGTCAAGTGTTGGCAATAAAAGGCCGTAGGTTTTTATTGTACAGATATGGTTATGGAGATAACAATAATCACATATCATCTTAGTAACATACTTTTGGGCACAGGGTCTTGGGGTTACCCCCTCTGGCCCGTGCCGGCCTTCTCATGTCCCACGACTTGTTGTGTGCACCGTAGAGTGCCATGTACTTCTTTTCCTTTGTTCTTCTCCCTTATTTGTAGGGTAGGAGGGTTTTGTGGTAAAGAAGCAAAGGTCTGGAAGGCACTGAGTAAACAATGCACCTCCTGTGTGTTTGGGTCCCCGTTCAGGGTCCACAAACTGTTTGTGTTTTCTCAGAGCATCCCGCTCTGTATTTATAAGACCCAGGGGAGCCCTGGGTCTTTGATATGTATAGTAGTGGGGGCTGTTGTGATCCAGCCCCCGGCCAGATAGCCGACTGTCTGGCCCCCTGGGGGGGCAGGTCTTTAAACCTGATCCCTGCCTGACTCTTGGTTTCATTAGGTGCTTAGCACCTTGCTGTATGGAGGAAGGGTGAGGTGATTGTTCACACCTCACCCTTCCTCAGCTTTGTGTTGCACAGACTGCGTGTCTCTCTGGCTTGGGGGAAGGAGAGGAGCAGTGACGAGGAGAGGTTGGGCTGCCCCTCTCCAGACCTGCTGATGGTAACAGCAGTTACCATGCCTCACTTTGGGCGGCCCTGCAGCATTGCCCATAACTGCTGAACCCATATGCATGCATAGTTATTTGCCGACCCCATACCCTCACCCGGAATAATTTGGCTCACACATTGTTGTCAAGTGTTGGCAATAAAAGGTTTTTATTGTACAGATATGGTTATGGAGATAACAATAATCACATATCATCTTAGTAACATACTTTTGGGCACCGCGTCTAGGGGTTAGCCCCTCTGGCCCGTGCCGCCACACGTGGGCAGGTTGGCGACTGACCACGTTCCCCCAAAAGTATCTTCTAGTGGCAACCCCTGGAGGCAAGAGTTGCTGTAATTTCTCTAAAGAAATGTTCCATGCCCTGGTTTGATAAATGAGTGACGTCTTTGTGAAAAAGGTCTGGGTCACCCAGTGTAATGGCCGGGTGCTTTATGAAGCCCAGTCCTCTTGCTCTTCTCTAGCCCCCTGTTGAGTTTTCTTCTAGAAATGTCTAAAAATGTCTATCGATTTGTAGCAGTTGGTCCCTTGCCATTTCTTTCGGGGTAGGATGGCCGAGAAATATATTTCTGTTCCTATCCAATTATGTGAAATGCCTGATAGGGAGGAGCACATGTCCTTGAATACATTTCTCCTTCCAATGGATACCAGGTCATTGCCCCCTAGGTGTATGACCAACATTTCTGGCGGGTCTCTGTATGCGACCAGTTCTGCTAGGGTTTCGTGGATCTCGGCCCATCGTAGGCCTCTGTATCCCCACCATGAAGAAATTGTGTTTCTGAAAAGTGGCCTTTCTCTGGTCTCCTCTGCCCATCAGCCCGTCCTGAAGATAAATGAGTGGCCGACTATCCATGCTGATTGGAGAGCGGTCCTCCCTTCGCCTGTTGTTTCTGTAGGAAGGGGGAGAAAGAAAATTGAGGGAGGATGGCTATGTTAGCTGTGGTCTGATGTATCTTTTGTAGCAATCTGACTTCCATCTCCCTATGTTTTTTAGTTGTTGGGGAGCTTGCCCTCCTTGCCATGCTGAGGTGGCGGCATCTATTCTGAATGAATGGGTGCCAAACCCCTTGGGGTCCCACCCTGCTTTGCTGATTGCTTTCATCAGCACCCCTTTGAATTGGTAGCGGCTTAGTGCCGAGGCGTCCTTGTGGATTAGAAACCTCCCCCTACCTTGGGCCTTTGCGTGTGATAAAGGTTGGTGACAATACCGGGCAGTTTGCTGCCTCATCAATGCAACAAATGTTGATGGTTCTTTTGGCCCCAGTTTTTGATTTTTGGATTTCTATGCTGACGCTCTCCATGACACCCAGGCCGTTGGTAGCCTTGGTGCTGGAGGCAATCAGCTCTCCAACACGGAAAGCCGAGAGGTATGCCAGGAAAAAAGCTGTTTTGAATAATAAGATCTCGTATGGATGCCAGCATATGGCATCTAGCTGGTTTGCAATTTGTACCAGTTTGTTGAAATCCAGGGGGAGGCGTGTGTCCACCTGGGGGCCCTCTATTCTACCCCATCCTTTCATTGCGTAGGAAATAAGAGCGCTCTGCGTGGGGTCTGAATCACCCCGTATTTTTGAAAAATACAAGATTGCAAATAGGTGTCTTTTTGCCCAATCTCTCTTAAAGCCTTGTTCATGCGCCCATTTTAAAAATATTTATATGTCTTTAATCGTTATTAACTCTACATGGTTTGCGCCTGTGGCTTTAAATACTGTTTGTAAGCACTTACTGTACTGCGCCGCGGTGGTGCTTGCCAGTGCTTTCTCTGCCATCTCTGTTAGGAAGCCTAAGGAATTGTTGGCACCTGTTATTGAGGTGCATGGTACTTGTTGGGCATCCTGGCCATGGCTCTCCAGCACTGGCTTTGATGCCGTTGCTTTGTTGGCACCCGTTTCTGAGGTGCCTGGTTCTTATTGGGCATCCCGGCCTGGGCTCTCTGGCGCTGACGTTGATGCCGTTATTTTTGATTTTCCATTATTACCCAGTATTCCGCTGGTATTGGCGTCATCTGTTCCTGGGCGTGAGGCGCTAGCTCCCGGAATCTTGGCCACTGAAAGCGAGATAAAGCATCTGCAATGTTATTATCCGCCCCAGCGGTGTGCTTTGCTTTGACCATAATGTTTTCTTGTAGTGTGACTGCTGTGATGGCTCGTAGGACTTTTAGCACTAGAGGGCATTTGGTAGACCTTCTGTTTATGGAGCCTACTACGGCCATGTTGTCGCACCAGACCAAGAGTTCCATGTTAGCTAGATGTCTGCCCCAGATGTGTAATGTTAGCTAAATGGGAAATAATTCTAGGAGGGTGATGTTCTTAGTCCACCCCGCCTGTTGCCATGAGTTGGGCCAGTGTCCTGCCACCCACTCTGAGTCTAATATGGCGCCAAACCCCTTACTCCCGGATGCATCGGTGAAAAGGACCCTTTTTGTCCATCCGTTCAAAGGCGTACGCCAAAGTGAGGTCCCGTTGAAATCTTTGAGGAAATTCCCCCAAATATCCAAGTCTTGTTTCACCTCTGTGCCTAGCCAGATGTGTAGGTGGGGTTTGGTGTATGATTTGATTTTTAGTTCCACAATTCTGGAAAATACCCTCCCTTGTGGGATTATTCTAGCAACGAAGTTGAGACACCCTGCTAATGATTGAATTTCTCTAACTGTGCCCTTGTCTTTTGTTGTCAGACCTTGTATTTTCTCCAGGAGTTCTGCAATTGTTGTCTTTGGGATCTTGCATAGGCCCTGTACAGAGTCAATTTCAATGGCCAGGAAAATTATGTTGGTGGCAGGTTTGGTCGTTTTATCCTTTGCTAAAGGTATGCCCCACTGTGCGGCCGTTCCTTCTGATTTCGCCAGGGCCTTGTTGCATTCATCAAAATTTGCTGGGCCCATTACCATGAAATCATCGAGGTAGTGTACTACTTTGGTCCCTGGTCCCTGTTTTTGGAAAGCCCATTGAAAAAAGGAGCTGAATTCCTTGAATAGGGTGCAGGATACTGCGCACCCCATGGGGAAGCATCTGTCTACATAGAATTTGTTGCTAAAAGTTAAACCTAAGCATTGCTGGGAATCTGGGTGGAATGGCAATAGTCTGTAAGCGGATTCGATGTCTAGTTTGGCCATCAGGGCGTTTCTGCCACATTCATGTATGAGTCTTACTGCCTCCTGGAAGTGTGTGTATGATACCACAGATTCCGTGTGTGGAATGCCATCGTTTAGTGATTGGCCTTTGGGATAGGATAAGTGGTGAATTAGCCTCATTTTCCCAGGTTCTTTTTTTGGGGACCAGCCCTAGTGGTGATATTATGTAATCTTTGAGGGGCATGTGGTCCCAGGGTCATGAACAGCAATTCCTTCTTGATTTTGCTCTCCACTATTTGGGGGTGTCCCTGGCTGACTTCAGGTTCATTGGGGTGTTCTGTGACCCTGTGCCCTTAAAAGGGATGGTAAAACCCTTGGTGAAACCCTGCCAGATTGCCTCGCTGGTTTCCCTGTCTGGCTAATTCATGACTGCTTCTCTAAAATTGTTTGGGTTGATGGGGGTTCTGCCTGGTGCCAAACCTGGGGTTGAAAGGGAGTGGATGGTGCTAATCTTTTGCATTTTTGGGTGGCAGTCTGGTGCAGTGCTTGCTACGTGGTCACCGTTGCAGTTTGTGCAAGCGTGTTTGTACCAGCAGTCCTTACCCCAGGTGCACTGTTTTTTCCCAAAATTTCTGCATGGAATGTTGGCTTTTGGAGAGTGGTTTTTGTTCTGTCTATGGGTATTAGACTTAGCCGCCCATGGCTGGTTCTTCCGAAAGGGCTGTTCCCCCTTTTTATGTTTCTCATTATCGTTATTTCTGGGACCCTGTGCATTTTTGCTATTTTTGGAGATGTTCTGTGAGGCCTCTTCCTCCGTTGGGGGCTCAGCGTTTAAGATGTATAAGTCATTTTGGACCTCGTCCCATTCTATGGCTGGCCTCTCTGACATGCTTCTCCTAAATCTAATATCATATGCTAGCCAGGTCTTCCCTTTTTGAGTGATTTTTACTTCTCTTATTTTATCCATGTAAGCCCATAGTTTTCTGCCATCATTGGGGAATTTCTCTTCGTATATTGTTGCCAATAAGCCAGTTGTCCCAATTCTGTTCTACCTGGGCATTTCTGGCTATGGCTTTCTCTTCTATCTTTTTGGGATCCCTAAAAGCATATTTCCCTTTGCGTTGGGCTTCTATAAGTGAAAAGATTTCTCTGAACTCTTTGGCCCGTATGGCCTCTTTGATTGTGGGGTCAATATTCCATGCTAGGCATCTTTTATATCTATTCAGTATTTCAGTCTGGAAGGATTTCAATTTTAATTCTAATTGGGCATTGCAGATCATTGCTATGTCTGTTTGATTGCTGTTGCTTTGCCCTGTCTGTCCCAGTGGTTCTGTATTGGGGGTTGACCATGCTTTTAAAGCACCTGTTGGGTCTGATGTGGCTGCAGTTGGCGCAATTGTGCTGGCAGCTGTTGGCATTGCTGGCACCTGTGGCAGTGGTGTGGCTGGGGCTGCTGTTGTTGGGATCGTTGCTGGTGGGGTGGTCACCGTTATGGTAGGTTCTAGGGGTATGTTGGAGTTTGTGGGTCCCTGCTCCCCTGTTTGAGGTAATTGTTTCCCCCTCATTTCGCGCAATAATTGTTGCATTTCTGACATGTTTTCGCACAATTTTGCCAGTTTTTTGTTACCTTTTTTAGGGCCATATGTCTCTTTCTGTCTCATTGGTGGTGTTGTGACGTCATCTTGATTGGGTGGTATGAGTGTCCCTTCCCTTGGTAGTCGGTACATATTCTCCCTGACCCATGCCCAACCATAGTGTTCCACTGCCTCGATGGATGCCATAAGGTGGGGTGATTTGGGTTTCTGTGCCGGTGTTGTGGGTTCCTGTGATTTTCGTTTGGGACCCATGTTTCCTTTCAGCCTGTTTGATTAAAAGAAGGATATTTGAAAAAGGCTGTGTTTGCCCCTGCAGGGATCTGAACCCGTGTCAGCAGAGTCTGCACAGATGTCAAAATGACCTCTCTACTTATTGTGCAATAGTACCGTCTATCATGCACATTATAATGCTTGTTGTATTATTTGTGGATTCTTGTGGGCTTGCAAAACATGCTGTTTCACGTGCTGGGTAACTGTATAGTGTTGCCCCAAAAAATATTTTGGTTTATGTTCAGCCAAACTGCAGCAGTGGTCTTTGATGAGCTGAAATTATTTCTTGTGCCCAGATTCCAGTGATGCGTATAAACTATGCCTTTGTTGTTCACTGCAATTAATTGCATGTGCCCTGTTGGCCTGGGCATTAAAAATGCCCCAAATGCTGTATGAACCAAAAGTTGTCTGCCTACTGCCTCAATTACAAATTTCGTTGTACTTTTGTGATAAGGTTTCCCGGAATGGGGTTTCCCCGCAGCCTCTGTATTTAAACTTGCAATATGTCTATTGAAATTGACGCGCAGTGCGCATTCCAGGTCCGCCGGCGAGCAGCTGCCCGCGGATGTTTATCTTTGTTGCACGCGGTTAGAAAAAACAGTGTTCTATTTCATGCTCACAGCCCGGCGTGGCGGCTTACCTGAAATTGATGCTTGCTTGACTGAAGCCACCGCCTACGCCTGGCTGCTCTGCAGGTTCCTCCTTCCTTCGTTGGCCCTGGTAAGTGGAGTCCTGCTGCCCTTTGGTACGTCCCGGGAGACTTTCTTTGTTTGTTCAGTGTTCCCCGCTCGCTGCCGTGCAGAGGTTCATGAACAGTGCAATGTTCAAAGGGAAACAAAGACGCTGCGAATGCAACAAGCTTCAGAGTTTGCTAAAGAAGCAAAGGTTTGGAAGGCACTGAGTAAACAGTGCACCTCCTTTGTGTTTGGGTCCCCGTTCAGGGTCCACAAACTGTTTGTGTTTTTTCAGAGCATGCCGCTCTGTATTTATAAGACCCAGGGGAGCCCTAGGTCTTTGATATGTATAGTAGTGGGGGCTGTTGTGTTCCAGCCCCCAGCTGGATAGCCGACTGTCTGGCCCCCTGGGGGGGCAGGTCTTTGAACTGGATTCCTGCCTGACTGTTGGTTTCCTTAGGTGCTTAGCATGGTGTGCAGTTATAATGTCGAAAACATAATGTCGACTTACAAAAATGTAGAAAAAAAAATGTCGAAATGTTTTTTTTAGAATGTCATATTTTTGTATTTTTTGGGGTCTGCAAGTAAGAAAAATGTTAAAACAGAAAACACATTTTTAAAAAGGGGGTTGGGGGAAACCCCCCATTTCGAACAAAAAAAAAAGAAAAAAAGACATTTGAATTCTTGTTTTCGACATTTTGACTTTCGACATTATGTATTTCGATATTATCACTATAAACCGCTTAGCACCTTGCCGTATGGAGGAAGGGTGCGGTGATTGTTCACACCTCACCCTTCCTCAGCTTTGTGTTGTACAGACTGCGTGTCTCTCTGGCTTGGGGGAAGGAGAGGAGCAGAGAGGGGGAGAGTTTGGGCTGCCCTTCTCCAGGCCTGCTCATGGTAACAGCAGTTACCCTGCCTCGCTTTGGGCGGCCCTGCAGCATTGCCCATAATTGGAAGTATTTGATAGTTGGGACAGTCCCATATATGCTATCATATGATTTGGTTCAGGGAGTTTCTCACAGGAACAGGAGTCCTTGTCCCCTAAGGGTGAGTCTCTCCCTGTGAGGTCCCACTTGCCACAACCCATGAGGAGGGTGTTGCGGAGTGGGCTCACTTCCTAGCATCACAGGGTGGAGGCTTCCCCTTGGGAGAAGTGACAAGTTCCCTCGATTCATCACACACCCCTTATGCTTTAAATGACATATAGAGGGGTCCTAATATTTATTCATAGATTGTCCCAAAGGTACAGAGTTACATTCATATGGATGTGTTTGTTCGGCATTTGTTGGCCTGGGAGCCAAAAGTATCTCCTGGTGCCTGTTGGTATCAAGCTAACGAGGCTCTTCTAGGCTATAAGCAGGAGCTAAATAGCGTGCAGCTCCCCTCAATTTTGAAACTCTGGTAGGATTCTCACACGCATTTATTTAACAGGATGTTAACACTCCAAGCCCACTTGATGTGACATTTTAAATATAAAACACAAAACACACAATTCAATACAATGAGTCGCACTGTAGTGTTCCATAAATGGTACAATGCTATCTGGACTGACTTTGTGTGAGAATTTAAACAGTAATGCCAAAAAGCAATGCTTTAATTGAATCAAATTGACTCAGGACATCGCCCAGAAAACACATATACCACATGCTCATTACAGCACATTGGGTAAGGACATTCCTGGCTTTCTCTGGCATATCCACATTTTTACATCTGCAACAGGTTTGTTGACTTGTAGGATATCTTAGTATACATCCTGGATCTTTAACAGCAGGAACTGATTTATACGGAGACGTAGTCTAAAGTCTCGAACCAACGGGCTCTGACCTTTGACAAGGTAAGCCTGTGTCTTTAGGTATTTATGTGATACGCCTGTAACGTATCTATAGTTGCGTAGTTTTTCCAAAAAAGTGTAGTTTCTTACCCAGTCCCACCATTTTTCCATCTTTTTTGTATATATACCTTTCAGTATCTTGTACTGGGTTCCTTTTTAAAAATCTGGCAACCAGGGGGGCGCTGTTGTGCCCAGCGAAGATGGCCGCCTGATTTTCGGCTCCGTACTGCGAGGCACCTTCTCATCGTGATTCTCCTGTCTGCCCCGGCGCCACGATCATCCGTCACTCCAGAGAGACTGCTGGGAAGTCCGGGCACCCGCGGTCCAACCGCCGCCCACGGAGCCGCTCCTGCTGCGGAGATACGACCCGCCGCGGGTTGGGCGGGAGAGAGTGCTTCCCTGACCCCGCACACAGATCCGTGGGATCACAGTGGAGTCCCGCGGCTTGAGGCCTCCTGAGGGGGAGGGGCGCTTCACTCGGTTGCGCACTCGCCCTCCCCCACTTGCTGCGAGAGCGGCTGGCCTCGTCCTCCCTAATCCTGTGGACATCGGGTCCGGACTCCAGAGCGATCCGCTCCGCTGCCCCGTCCTGGGCGGCGTGCTGCCAAACCTCCATCACGGACTGGACGGAAGCGGGTGCGCCCCCGGCCCCTACTCTTGACTTCGCGAGGCCGCTCCGGTGACAAGCGGCTCGCGGTCCACTGTGGGGTTGGTGCGCTCTGCTTGATCTGTACGGCCACCCCCCCACCGGCTACGGGCACTGCTGGCCTCATCCTCTTCACCAAGGAGCCCCCCCACTACGGACTTCAGAGCGCTCCGCTCCGCTACCCCATCCTGGGGGGCGTGCTGCACACCACTGGGACTCTGGGATTCCGGCTGCGGGCGGTGAGTTCCCCCCTTCCTCCGGACCCCGATCCCCGGCCCCACGACCCTTATATCCCAGGGGCCGCGGGTATCTCTTGGGCCCTCCGGGCACGAGGTGAGATGAGTTGTGTGCACCCCGGGTCTGCCTCATTCCAACCTTGCCGCACCATAAACACTCTTCCCCGGACCCGTGGCCTGCGGTGGCAGTCCTCGCCGACATAGCAATTTATTTCTGAGACACTCTGAGGAATCTACCCCTTCGGCTGCTCTCCCTCCCGCACCGGAGTGCGCTGGGACCACCAACCACCAACATTCCAGGTGCCTCTGCTTCTGGGCCCCAATTGCCCTTGGATCCCTCCTTCCACTGACCGCTTTACTGCTTCTATCGGGGGCATTCCTCTCCAGTGGTCTCTCCCCCAGCCAACAACCCCCCCTCAGGCCCTCAGGAGGTGGTAACCCACACAGAAACATCATCAACGGTTTCCCACCGAACCCCCCGTCTGGGGGACCTAATCTCCAAGGGTGTTCCGGGGTCCATCCACTCGCCTTCAGTGATCTGCACTGTATACCACCCACCTCACTGCATTGTACGGTCGGGGTCTTCTACACCATATCAACACCTGCGACTCCGGCTACTACTGCCTCTACTACTGGTCACCACCACTCGGACCCTGTCCACCCCTACAGACTTTCCGGCGAGGTGTTCAGGTCCGCCTGAAGTTTATCGACCCCCTCGTGCTCCGGCGGGACCCCCCATCGGAGACACCATACCCCTTCCTTCCTGGTGCTCTGCCTGGGCCTCCCGCTCACACGTCTCCCTGACGATCCTGGTGTCTCCCCTTGTGGCCCTACCCTATCTCTTTTGCACTCAAGGTTCCCCCCCTTCCGGCAACATGTCAACACGAACCGGCAAGAAACAATCCTCCATCAATATCTTCACGAAACCCTCGGGGACCCCCGGAGCTGAGGCGTCATCACTGGAACCTTCCCCCTCACTGGTACTGGAACCACCCGACTCCCAGAAAATGATGGAGTTTATCCGAGAGGGGTTCACCACA
The DNA here is from genome assembly GCF_040938575.1 of Ambystoma mexicanum. Taxonomy (NCBI): domain Eukaryota; kingdom Metazoa; phylum Chordata; class Amphibia; order Caudata; family Ambystomatidae; genus Ambystoma; species Ambystoma mexicanum. The sequence goes on along the minus strand of NC_090921.1, from coordinate 285,466,771 downwards.
CTTCATAGTAAACTCGATGACATGAACGGCACGATCTCATCCATCAAAGCACACATGGAGAGGACTGATGGTCGGGTTACAGAGATCGAGACACGAGTGAGCGCCGCCGAGGACGGTCTGGGTTCCCTTCGTGCGGAGGTCTCCACGCTATCTGCCCGCGTTACGGAGGTTGAGAAGAAGAACGAAGACCTCGAATCCCGTTCGAGGCGCAACAACCTCCGTATAATCGGGGTGCCAGAGGATGATATACATGAACCCATGGAAGACTACGTGGAAGGCATGCTACTCCAACTCCTTGACTCCCCTAAACTTTCCCCGCAGTTTGCGATCGAGAGGGCCCACCGCTCACTTATGGCAAAACCTAAACCTGGAGCACCCCCACGCCCGATCATAGCCAGGGTCTTGAACTTTCGCGACCGCGATGCACTCCTCAGGGCGGCGAGGGCCAAGGGGGACCTCCTCCTAGGCGCAGCCAGGATCCATCTATATCCAGACTTTTCTGTGGCAGTTCAACGTGAGCGAAAAACCTTCCTGGCAGTGAAGAAGAGGCTGCGCGACCTCCATGTTAAATATGCAATGTTATACCCCGCCAAACTGCGTATCGAACACACAAACCGGGTATACTTTTTCACGCTCCCCGAGGAGGCATCCAGGTTCATTGATGAACACTTTCCTGGCTGAAATGCCCCCTCGACGGCCACTGACACTTGCTCGCAACAGATCGCCCCAACTGTTGAACTGACACCGTCTAATCCTGCTTGGCTGGATTTCTGTAATTCCGCTATTACCTGATAAGTCTATTGAGTAGTGCCTCATTCACACTTTTGACAAAATGTTGGTATCACTGTTGTTGTTTCTCACTGTGATTGTTGCCCCCAGATTCACTGGCCCTTCACAACATGGCCGGGTCGCCGGGCAGTCTCCTGCTCGGTCCACCCCCCTCCCTGATGGGCTATGGTGGCCCGCCAAATGCTTTTCTCCCCCTGGTTCACCTCTCCTTAGGATTCTCTCTCGGTTCTCGCAGTTAAGCTAATACGCTTCTTGGTCCAGTGGATCGGTTATACACACTTTTTCACTCCAGTTCTCTTGTTCCACCACCTGCTGCCCATTTCCCCCACCGTCACCCATGGAACCTCCCCTGGGTGGGTACGGGTAATACTAGTGGGCATTATGTTTATCCTTAAATTGCCTTAAGGTTCGGAGCATCGCCGCCAGGCCGGTACACAGGCCCCCCAGGCGTTGATGCCATCGTGTTTGTTCTGGTTGCTTGGGTGTGGGTTGTTCATCCCTTCGTTTGGGGGGGGGATGTGGGAGGGGGAGGGGGGATCGGGGTTAAATGTTAAAAGCAGCTTGGTATTCTCAGAAAGAGCAGAGCCCGAAGCATCATGGCCCCGTCGGCGTTTTCAATTGATCCACAGTAAGCACCGCCCATGGGGAGCACATTTCCACCCGCCCGTATTTCTTTATGGCTATCCCTGGAGGGTCGAGTGAGGAAACCCTGACATTTATGAGTTGGAACGTGCGGGGATTGGGTAATCATAAGAAAATGAGGTTACTACAACTTCAAGCCGAGAGGCATGGGACTAAAATCCTCTTCCTTCAGGAGACACATGCCTGCACAGAATACTGCGAAAAATTTGCTAAAACATGGGGCCCCCAAAGGTACTTTACCACCTATTCCACTCAGAGCCGCAGGGTTATGACCCTTATTCACAGAAGCCTCAGATACAACCCCATAGCCACGATTATCGACCCCCTGGGCAGATACGTTTTACTCCATGGTATCCTACAGAATAAGGAAGTAGTCCTGTTGAATATATACGGTCCCAACATTGATGATCCCGGATTTTACTCTGATCTTATAACTCTCTTAGATGGCTTCCCTCTGGTACCGATTCTCTGGGGAGGCAATTTCAACACAATATTCGACGTGGACTTGGACAGATCTGGCTCCAGACCCCGTCAACTCTCCAGAGCGGCTTACACTACACTCTCCTCTCTTCCCCGTTTATCCTTATTTGACGCATGGAGGCTTCTCTACCCTGATTCCCGCTCTTATTCCTTCTACTCTACGGTCCACGATTCCTTCTCTCGGATCGACAGATGGCTGTTGTCTGATGGGCTAATAAGGAGTGTATCTGGCATGACAATCCTCCCCAGGACCCTATCCGATCACTCCCCTGTAACCGTTACACTATGCTGGGGCCCAGATCGGGATCGATCCAGATACTGGAGAATGAAGCCGCATTCTTTACTCGATTCGGTATTTAGCTCTGAGATGGAGTCGGCGATCGAGGAGTTTTTCGAGATCAATACCAACTCCGTGTCCTCGCAGGCTACCCTCTGGGAATCCTTTAAGGTCTACATCAGAGGCATTGCCCTCTCCAAGGAAAATGGCATCCTCAAAACTATTCGCAGGGAGATCGCCGAGAGCGAGGCCACGTTATCCTCACTTGAAGCTCGGTATTCCCTAGATCCAACCCCTGTAACCCTCGCCTTAATCGGCACTGAATTGGACACCTTCCGCGCTCTCGCGGACCGCGAGCTGAAGTTTCTTGATAATCCCGGGCGGGCGAGGAGGTACGGTGAGGGCGAACGCCCTGGCCGTCTCCTAGCCAGACTCCTCCGCCATGAGTTTGGCTCCCCGCCCATTCCCGGAATTCAGAGACCCGATGGTTCCATGGCCACCTCCCCTGGAGATATCAATGTGGAATTCCTTTCCTTCTACCAATCTCTATATGCACACTCTGACAGTGCCACCGACGCAGAGATCGATGCTTTCCTAAATGGTCTCCCACTCTCGGTTCTCTCTCCCGACACCATCGGATCCCTCGAGAGTCCATTCACCCCTGAGGAGTTCTCAGATGCTATAGACTCTCTATCCTCGGGTAAGGCCCCAGGTTCAGACGGTATCCCCGTCGAGTTTTATAAACAGTTCAAATCCCTCCTGCTCCCCCGCCTGGTGACTCTATGGGAGGAATCGTTGGAGGCGGGCCAGTTCCCCCCTTCACTCCGCGAAGCCACCATAACAGTCCTACTAAAACCTAACAAACCCCCGACTCAATGCGGCTCTTACCGCCCGCTCTCACTGATCAACTGTGACGTTAAAATTTTCGCAAAATTACTCGCCCTACGACTGGTCCCTTACATGCCACACATCATCCACCCTGACCAAGCGGGGTTCATCCCGGGCCGCTCCACTTCCTTAAATCTGAGACGTCTTTTCAATATTATGAGCAGAGTGAACCCTGGCGTACACGCGGTGGCCGCGACCCTAGACATGCAAAAAGCTTTTGATTCTGTCTCGTGGAGCTACCTTTGGCGGGTGCTCGATAAATGCAAATTTGGTCCCACCTTTGTATCCTGGGTCAAGCTACTTTACTCCAACCCCGTCGCCAGAGTTCGCACTGAGGACCGCTGCTCCCCCCTATTCCAAATAGCTAGGGGCACCAGACAAGGCTGTCCCTTCTCGCCCTTAATCTTCGCTGTGGCAATGGAGCCGTTTGCGGACATGCTTCGCCAGAACCATGCACATAGAGGTCTACGTACGGCCGGCTCCTCAGATATAGTCTCTCTATATGCCGATGATGCTCTTCTCTATATCCGCTCCCCCGAAACTAACCTAGCCCCAATACTTGCAGACATTGCTCTCTTCGGGCGGATCTCCGGTCTCACAGTGAACTGCTCTAAATCAACCCTTTTTCCTCTCACACCCAGTACGCTCCCCCCTCCCGATACCTTGGGATTCGCATGGGCCCAATCTAGATTCACTTACCTGGGCGTAGTGGTGTCACGTCATACTGAACGAGTCTTGGAAGATAATTTTCAGTCATACCTCACAAACCTTATGATAAAAATACAGGGCTGGATCAAACTTCCGATCTCACTGGCAGGCAGGATAGGGGTACTGAAGATGGTGGTACTCCCCCAACTCCTGTACAGGTTTGCTAATATTCCGCTGTGGCCAGGAGTTGAATTCTTTCAGACATTGACACGCTCTCTTAACTCCTTCCTCTGGCATTCCGGTGCGGTCCGCCTTAAGCTTAAGACCCTCTCTGCCCCAATGGAGGCGGGTGGCTTTGGGGCACCAGACTTCCTCAAGTACTGGCTGGCGGCTCAACTCCAGCATACTGCACACTGGTTCAACATATCAGACCCCCCGCCCCACGTTAGACTGGAAAGGCTGTCAGTCAGCGATCGCGACATTCGATCTCTGGTGTTCATGCCAACCCCGGCGGTACCAGACTCACTTGACCCAGCGACATGCACATCCTTGGCCTTGTCCAAATCCTGGCAAATGTTGGGCATCACCCATCCCTTTCACGGTAACTTTCCAATTTGGAATTTCCTCCCTGGGGTCCCACGAGTTCCTCCCTCCGTGGTTCGCACATGGGCCGAGGCGGGTTATGAACTGCTGCGCGATATATTCGAACAAGGTAATTTTATAGAATGGCCCGACCTCCCGGCCCCCCTTAGACGGAAACCTTCCGTCTGGCTTCAGTATTCATCCCTACGTAGAGTCCTCAAACACAAGTACACAGGCTTCCCAACATTGCCACCTGACGAACCTGCAATCACCGAGCTTTCCTCACCTGACCCAATGAGGGGCAAAATCTCCAGACTATACACCTTACTCCAAACCAGGTCACCCCCCACATTCCCCAAACTACGGCGCTCCTGGGAGACAGATCTCGGCCTCGAGATAACCGATGAACGTTGGTCCCACATGTGTGCACGGATCCATGGGGTGTCCTTCAACTCCCGGTTCAAACTGATCCAATTTAAGGTGACTCACAGGTACCACTACACCCCGACCAGGCTACATCACATCTCTAGTGACTCCTCCCCTAGGTGCCCTAGATGCGGCTACGAGGAGGCCGATTACATCCACATGATCTGGTCATGTCCTCGACTCACCCAATTCTGGACCTCAGTGTGCTCCACTACATCGACCATCCTCGAATCTCCCTTCCTTCCATCTCCAATGAAATGCCTATTTCATGATTTCCCTGAACTCCACCGCGACTCCAGGAAACTGGCCGGTCTCTGCATGCTACTAGCGGTGCGTACAATCCTACTCTGCTGGTTACGGCCTACCCCCCCCACCCACGCGCAGTGGCTCAAAGCAGTTACATGGGCCTCCGACACTGAAGAATCCTGGGCGGTCCAACAACCCGCCTGCTCCAGGCCTAGAGACATATGGCAGAAGTTCCGCTCGTTCATGTCCTCCACTGACACCGACTCAGATTCCGTATCCCCAGCTCCCTCTCCTAACTCAACCTCAGGTGGCCCCTGAGCTGTCTTTCATTTACCTTTTATTTCGACCCTCTATGGGCCCCCTGGTGCTTATGTCGTTACCCTTTCCTTTATGTATCCCATTGATATGTATTGCATGTAATATGCCGATTGCCCTGTTTTGCTTCTAAAGGCTCTATTGTTATTCACCTGTATCTGTGTTACCAAGCTGAATGAATAAACAAAAGTTTAAAAAAAAAATCTGGCAACCAGCCTAACAATTGCATTCCTCGTTTAGATCCCGATAACTTTGAATTGTTCCCCCTCTTTTGTCCGTCTTGTGGCTTTGCCCCAGTATACTCAATGATGGGCACTTTGGGTTTCTGCTTAACTTCAAATACAGCAAACCCCTGTGAATCGATGCCTAAGCCTTTAAAGACAATCAGACCCAATTCAAGTTTCAAATAGGTCATGGACGTCGCCGGTGGGAGGCTTTTAATCTTTTTCCAGAAGAGGCCCTCTAGTACATGAAGCCAAGAAAGGTCCCTCATGGCTAGCACTTCCAATCCGTAAAGGATGGCAGGCACGAAACTCTGCTTGTACAGCTTGATGATTCCTTCTGGCGTATAGCCTGCAGATTGTCTGGCAAACCTATTTACAGCGTACATTGGTTGGCTGACTTTTCGCTTCTTCGCTTCTATGATGGTATTATAATTACAGCTAGCAGCCAGTTCTAGTCCTAAGCCCCAAGTATGTGTAACTACTTACATATTCCAGTTTTCCCACTTCAAAGCCTAGATTTACCACAAGGAACTTTCTGCCGCTACAACCAAAATTTTTGTTTAATTCATGTTTATAGCAAGATCATGTTTCAATACGCATTCCATCAGGGCCCTTCACCTGGCTTTAGCGTCATTTATGGTCCGGTCCTAGGACCAAACCATCAGCATAAAGAGAACAGGTCACTAGACTAGTACTAATTTTTTTCTGAGAAGTCAGTCTCAGTCAAAATCGATTTTGACCGATCCGACAGGTACAGGTTAAACAACACGGGGGGCCAACGTACATCCCTGTTTGACCCCCATTATTAATTTTTACCTCAGCTGATAGTAATCCTGAGTTATCCAGCCTGACCTGTACACTTATAATACCAAAACAGCTCCACATATATGCACTATCACATGGATGTCCTAATAAAAACAATTCAAGCTTCAGTATAGATAGTATTTATTATGTGAACAGTACAGAAATAACTCCTGTGTGTTTGATACTGAGATTGCCGACATGTGTTTCGACCTAAGTCTTTCTCAAGGCACAGTATCAGATATATATTTCACATTTAGTCAAATATATTAATGATCAGTTCATAGAAAATTCTAATCAATAGTACCGTTAGCTCATTCGCAAATCTAGAAAGATTCCACATATCATTGCAATGAACAAAAACAATTACATACAAAAATAACAATAAGATATTGGGAAAACAAGAAGGGGAGAGGGGAAAGGAGACAAAAGAAGTTATCCCACACTTATTGAGTCAACATATCATATTCAATCACATTATCCACCGCTATAAATTGTGACACCAAAAAAATCGACTTTTACCCTGTGTGATTCAGAGTGTTTTTCTTGTCATTAACTTACACGTCATTCAGAGACATTCAAGATCAACCTCACACAAAGGCCTCACATGTAACCACTTCAAATTGGTGAACCCAATAATAATGTCACCACATTTAAGTTGCACAATTTTGTATAATCAAGCAAGATTCCTCTTAAGTCTGAATTTGGAGTATACCATCTTGATGGAGGCAGGACATTGTATACCAACATATTGCTACCTTAAAATATCTATATTTCCAACAATTGAGTAGCTGGATGAAGACAATAAAGTGTAGAGTGTTGTCAATTGCATACTCTATAAATTGTTCTTAATCTATATCCTGAATAATGTCAAATTTCATAATGATTCTGGTGACCCCACTGGTGAAATACCAACTGTTACCCATTCCATTGTGTTATTAGTCAAACACCATGCTTGGTAGAGACACCCATCCTTTAGTTTGTGAAATAATATAAATTAAAAATATATGTATTCCAGAAACCACGTTCCGCTGTGCATAGTTCATAAAGTCTTATGGCAGGTAAACACACTTACTGTTGCCTGATTCATATCACTTTAATATACATAGCTATCTTCTGATAGGCATCTGATCAAGATTTCTTGAGGTTTCAACGTGTTATTCAAATTTTATAAAGACTAAAGAAGCATTATTTTTGAATCAGCTTGTTGCCCATCTTAGGTGAAATGAAACACCATATTGACATAATATTGTTGATTTACTTATTACTTATTATAGTGTTACCTATTCTCCGATTGCTAGCGCTGTCACTGTTGCTCTGACTTCGGCCGGCTCCATACGGATAGTTCGTTCAGAAAGGGAAATCTCCTATTCTACTGGTGAGCAGTGTCATCTGATTAATACAAAAGAAACATGCAAAGTGTGCGTTTAACTGATACAGATGATTACTGGTTGATTATTTTTGGTCAAAGTTACCGTTCTGTTGATCATTCCTACCAGAAATCATTACGGGCGCAGCATACGCGCATTAATTACGACTTGATTCCTCATGTTCTGGCGATAACCACTAACCACTTCCTAGTTCCTTGATTATATAGGCTCTGTTGTTGATCAGGTGACGTGTCAACTGTCACATGAGTCTGCATCTAGTAATGCCTGTCATTAGACCGCATTAGACATGATCTTTATTAAAATGTACACTTCCTGTTCTATAGATTCTGTTCCGTATTCCATAGTGTAATATTCACATTGTAACCATGTTCCAATGGTAAAGTAAAACAGTATTATGATGCCTCGTTTTATTTTGCCGATCTGATATTTGCTAATATTACATATTGGTGTACCAGTCACACCTAGTTATGATTATTTTACTAGAGATCCTATTGCTAATTCCTAGTTGGAAATTGGCAGGAAATAACACACAAGGCTCAGGATTACCGGAACCGGAATTAGAAACATTTTAAATATGTCAAACTCTTTACATAATGTCGCCTATTACTGGAATGATACCTCTTACTAATGTATCATTGAACAATTGCCACAGATGGCTTTACAATGCCTGTTACCTCACCTCATTCCAGCATCTCTCACAACATATGTACAACAGTAATAAGAACATATTTGAAAACAAAAAAGATACTTGGGTTTCTCTGTCTTTCTGAGTAGAACGAGGCTTACGCACAAAAATCTCTCAGGGCACTATTGTGGCTCTTTATAAAAACATGTTCAGTTCATATTCCTTATTGAATCCAAGTTTGGTACATCTCAAATTACAGATCATCTGTGCTTCCAATTGGCAGAGAAACAGTTGACGATCACTTGTGTGGGCTTGTGTTTGTTGTAAGCCCACAAAGCGAATATCCTTCTTGTTGTCAAGTTGGTGATTAGTTTGCTAATGAGTGGCAAAAGGAAGCTTAGGATCTTGACTATTCAAGTTTATTAAATGCTCTCGTATCCTAATCCGCAATTCACAGATAGTACTTCCAATTTATATTTTATCGCATACACATACCACTGCATATACAACATATTTGGATTCACAATTAATGAAGTCCTGTATTTCAATTTGAAGACCGTACAAAATGCCTTGTAGGCGAGAGGGCAAACTGACAAAAATTGCAGTTTCCACATTTGTGAAAACCTAATACTGGGCTACTTAGCCAATTAGTAACACTCCTGCTATCAGGTTTGGGTTCAAGAAACGAAAGACTCAATTTATTTTTGAGAGTCTGAGATTTAGTAAAGATTATTTTCGGATGCTGTGTGATATATTGTGCCAGAGTCTAACTTGAGGAGGTGCCAATGTTTATTTAATAACCCATACAGGCATTTGCTGTTCTGTGAATACCTTGTAATGAAGCTGACCTTCTCAGGATATCCTTGCTTCTGTGAAGGTTCTTTACTCAGCAAAGAGTCTCTGTTTAGGAGATTTGTTCTTAAGTGTTTTGGATACATTTTGCGGAGTAACCTCGTTCCTTGAATCTCTGCCCGAACAGTTCACATTCTTGGTGATATGGTTGGTTCGAACTACAATTTCTTCTTGCACGTTGGAATTCACTCATCGAAATGTTATTGATCACTGATTTATTTATGGCAACTAGTGGCATACAAGGTTGAGTTAACTGCTGTTGATTTACGGTGTGTCAGTGTGTGTAGTGTATAATTATCTATAAAGATTTGAAGATCAAGAAAGTCAATGGTTACTGCATCCACTTGGACTGTAAATGCAATGCCATAGGTGTTCCTGTTGAGATATTGAACAAAAGAGGCAAATCGTTCACTAGATCTATTCCATATTAGCAAAACATCATCAATATACTGTTTCCATAAATGGATTTCTGTGGAAAATTGCATGTTGTAAATGTATGTGTGCTCCAATAAACCCATAAAGAGGTTGGCAAAGGAGGGTGCATACTTTTCTCCCATAGCTACACCTCTCGTCTGAAGAAAGTAATGTTTGTCACAAAAACAATTGATTACGATTAAGGATGAATTCCAAAAAAGATTAGATCATTTGTATGTGTGTGGTATGTGAAATAAATGTATATTTAAAACAGCAGACAAACCGCGGAGCGGTCCGCGGAGTCGGGAAGCAGAGTCTTTGGTACTGCTCACACGACCCACTTGTGTCCATGTGTGCTTTTGCTGCAAGAGGCGGGTAGTCTTCTTTTGCTGTTTAGCCCTTTAAAACAGTAGACAGACCGCGGAGCAGGCCGCAAAGTTGGGAACCAGAATCTTTGGGTCTTTGGGCTCTGCAGGCACCGCGGCTCGCTGGCCCGTCACAGTCCTCCATTTTCCTCCTTATTGATCCTGGAACTCTGGTCTTGGACACGGTGACTGCTGGGAGTCTTGTACTTCTTATCCCCACCTTGGAACAGTGAGGTGCAGCCTCAGAAGAAAGGAATACAGGCAACCAGATTTGGATGAAAGGATCCCGAAAGGCATTTGGAGTCGGAGGCCAGGCTTAAGAAGTGCCGCACCAGAATCACGTTCCAAGCAGGACGTAAGACCCAGGACACAAGTAAGATCCAAGTAAAAAGGTTTTGGAGGGGGAGCACCCACAGCGGGAGCGGAAGACTGCTGGGGTCACCCTTTGAGCCTACTCGCCTGAACGGGTACCACCCCTTGAGCACTCCACAGCCCCGGGTTGTACGATTCAAGGATGGGGTGGGCTGGGGGAGCAGGAAGACATTAGTGTCACTCCGGCTAACTGGGACCCAATTGTATCTGAGGCTTGGGGATTCCCAGACAGTGAAGCGGGTGGCAAGGAGCAGCCACCTCCAAAGAACAGTTTAGCTCCAAGACGATTTTTTCCTCAGACGTGCATTACTCCCCCTTTTGAGACACGCGACCAACTAAGAGGTGGTTTGTGCTTGGAGTATTTGTGGGCCCACTCTTTAGTAGTCCCTCAAGAGAATAAAAACAGGCGGCAAATAGCTCCAACACCCGCAACAAAATGAAGTTGCGAAGCACAGCGGCACTAGAAACTACAAATGTGCCAGAATGGGATTGTCGATCAATGGAGGCGTGGCCTAGAATACACGGTCACTACAAAAAATATCCAAAGGAAAATTAAGGAGCACTTTGGAGAAAAGAGGCATAAGAGCTTGAATGATGCTGCAGAGGTAATAGAGGAATGTTGGGGAACCCTACCACTGAGATCAGAGGTTGAGGGCCCCCAGGCAGCAAGTATAAACCAAGATCAAGCAATCCCGTTCAGTGTCCAAGAGGTCCCTGAAAGTGACATTGAGGAGCTGGAGGCCCAAAGAGGGAACCAGAGGAGGAGAGCCCACCGCCAGAGGGGGGGGGGGGGAAGGAGACCTATAAAGACCATCAGAAGAGTCCACTCTGAAGGCGCTAAACTTTGTTCTGAATTCTTTAGTGCCAGTATATGAGCTGCTGAAAGGAGAGGTCCAGTGTCAAGCTGGAATCCTCCTTGAATTAACAGAGGAAGTGGCCAAATGTGATTCCTCACTTGTGGGACTTAAGAACACAATCACCTCCTCCATCGTTCCCGCAGTAAATGACATCAGAATCAAAGTGGCTAAGCAGGGTCTCGACATCTCTTCCATTCAGAGACTCCTACTAGCGAATAGAAAGGAAGAAGTAACTTTGTGAACCCAGATTCGAGAACTGCTGCAATTTATGCAAACATGGCCTGCGCCACAGGAGATTGGTGCTGCAGAAACCTCAGAAAGATCAAGAATTTTTGACGACACTCCACTGTCGGAATCTATCCTGGAAGAATTCAGGATGCTGGCCCAGGTGGTCAAAGACCAAGTGGATGTGCCTAGCGAAAACAGGTGCGCAAATAGGGAAATTCCTGAAGGTGCTGGGGACAATAGGTCCATTGAAATTCCTGCACTGATCGCTGCAAGTAACCAAAACTATAGGAGGCAGAGAAAAATGAAAAGGAAAGAAGGTAGCCAAAAGGGGCAGAAAAGTGCCCCGAAGAACACAAAGAAGAACAAGGAAAAAAAATATCAAAAAACCGAAAAAGTCAAAAAGCCAAAAATGCAGGAATACTAAATTTTGTGAGCAACATCACATTGCCAGCCACAGACGAATACTCAGGTACCCCGAAGACAGCTATCCCTACCCACGTAACACTGGAAACCCCTATGGAGTCCGGATCGCATGTCAATAAGCTCTCAAGGTCGGGGCAAATCCAGGTTTCTGAGAATCAACACCATCAGAGTATATCTAAAGATGCTCCAGAGATTCTGCGTGCGTGTATAGGACTGCAGACGGACACACATGACAAAATAGGACAAGAACCTAAAAACACTATCAGTAAATCAAAACCAAGAGAGGGGGAAGTTTCCCCTCCGCAACAGTTGGGGAATGCCCCGACCATATGCTTGAATGTGGGGGAAACAAACAAGAAAAAAAATGAAGCTAGTCCCATATTCCTAGGAAATAAGTTAACAAAGATATGTACCCTAGTCAAGAGTGCGGACATAGATTCACAAGGAGCAAAATTGAAATTAGCACCGATCTTTCTAACAGCAACCAAGAAAGCAGTGAAACCATTGATAAACAATCAATCAATCACTCCCATCATACCGACAATGGAAAGCAGAGAAGGCAAGTTCCAGACAATCCAGGGGATCTGGAATGGTTCAGGGAAATCAAAGGGTATTGTGCAAGCCAAAAGCACAGTCGCACGAGAAACAGCCCATGTCAGTGGACAATAGGGAGGAGGTTATAACATGTTTTGAAGCTCTGAGACTCTGGTTGAAATTCACACGAAAGAACAACCAACATAAATCCCTCACCAGAAGCGTGATTCTATCATTGGTCCAGAAAGTCAAAAGTCAGTTTCTGCTTGCCTCTCTGGACTTCGAATATCCAATTATGGTGGAGATAGGGCTGAGTTCGGTAAAGGCATATCAAGCAATCATCCTTAAAGCCGCTAGTGCACCAGAAGAACAAGGGCTAAAAGTGGTTAAGGAACTATTTGAGACAAACCTGGCTGGATCCATTCATTGCCAGGAGCCTGTAAGGACCAGTCCACAGAATCAAGGAAGAGGCCCATCTGGGACAAGAAATGAGGGTCCACCGAAAATGGGAGAGGGCTCAAGGGAAGAAAAAGTGTTAGCCGCCCTACCCGAAATCCTAGCCCAAGTTCTAACGAATATAGGTTTGTTAGCATTCAGAAATAGCTCAGTGAAGGCCGCCATCCCGATATACAAAAATGAAATAGGAATTCTAGCAAGCAAAATCCATCTTAATTTAGAAATCCACAAGCCGATAGTCGTTTTGATGGACGTCTACTGGAACCCCGCCTCTTCCTCACTCAAAGCATTTCTGGCCATTTTGGGTGCATTACTGACAATAGTAAAGTCAGAAATGGGAAGGGCCAATATAATAGTGGCTGGGGACTTTAATTCTGTATGTGTACGGCAGTAAAATGGGAACGTGAGAGATGTGAGAAAACAACTTTCAAAAAGAGGGCAACAATGACTGGCATTCATGAGTTCATGGGACCTTAAAATTTTAAATGGGAGCTCGGAGGGGGACAAGGGGCCCACTACGACATGGAGGCGAGGCCTCGTTCACCTTGGATTACATCGTCGTTAGTTCAGGCCTCTTTTCTCGAACATCCATATTGGAAGTAAAACAGGAAGGCGGCAGTGATCACTCCAGGTTGGAGTTATCCTTCATAGAACTGCCAGTACATTCTCAGGTTTCACACAAGCAGGAACTGGCGGGGGCTAAGGGAAGGAACAGGTTAGTAGAATATTGGCAAGGAGGAATATAGCTAAACAAAGAACTAAAAGGAATACGAACTCCTTCATAGCAGAACAATGTCGGCCAGATAACTATGTTAATTATATCTGGTCAACGGTGCCCCCAAAAATGCCATCTATGGGAGCTAAGCAACAACCTCTACACAGGTCTGATGAAGATTCAAGGTAAAAAAAAAAAAGAGCCGTAAGAAGAGAGCTACGTAGTCTAAGAAGGCTAGATTTGAGTCTAGAGGAGTATAAAAAGGAAGCAAAAAGGTATTAGGAGCAACTACAGGCATTGGTCAAAAAATCATAGGATGGCTCGGCTGCAAAACGACGGGGAACTAATGCTAAAGCTTCTGGCGGAGACGAACTCCAGAAGCTTTTGGTCGGTTAGGGGCCAATTGGACTCACAGTCGAATAGTTCCCCGTGTAATTTAGTCCCGGAAAGCAAATGGGTGGAACACCTGTCAAGAATCTTTAAGAAACCCAGAGAGGAGGGGAAAATCGAGCCATCAAACACCGACTGGGAACTGAATTTGGACGAGGAGGAGACCACAGACATAATCTGAAGCTCCTCATCGTCAAAAGCTGCTTTTAACGCTCACCTGACTCCCACGGAGGCGTTGGTCTAGTCTGGGTTGCTGTGGCTTCTTCGAGCGTGATGCGCAGAACTCGGAACACTGACTGAACAGGACCCTCAAATCTTGCTTGTCTGGCCCGTAGGAATATCCTTCTGCAGATGAGAAAGGGGATTAACAGTCTGCAGAATAGTGTGCTTGCTCCCCCCTTGCCCCATTCGTTCTTCTCTAACTTCCTCCGAAATCCCCGGTTGAAGCTCACCTTATGGTTTGAAAGGATGAACTCTCCATCCTGTTTCTGGTGCAGGGGCGCGTGTTTGTCCAGTTACTTCACTGGTTTTCAGAATGGCGCTGGCAAAATCCACTTGACTTTTCTGAGCGGAACGCCGTAAGTATGAAGATGACAAAAGTTCAAGTGTAGAGCCTCCTTTTCTGTTGCCTTCCTAACCTGTGATCTGTCCTTTATTTCAGGTGCAGAATGAAGGCGATGCGTTGATGGATTGAATTGCCGATGGTAAACTCAGGTGAGTTAGCGATGGGGGCAATCCCTCTTAATGTCTTTATATTCCTCCAGTAATGTCTTTTGTCCTTTCCCCATAGGGGCCGGGGTGCGGTACCTGCCAACGAAGCGGCGCCGACGCAAAATGAGGAATGGTCCACCAACAGAAGACCGGTAAGTGTTATGGCGGAAAATTAGGCTTTCCTCATATGTTCCTTCTGCTCACCTTTTGTCTCTTCTTCTCTCCCCTAGGCGCAGAGATGTGGCGACCGGTGCAGACAGTCGCGGTGGAGCCAGAAGAACTCCTGAGGACAGGTGAGTGAAGCGCGGCGCTGCAGCGAGCAATGCGGTGCTTTTAAATGAAAGTCTTTTCTCAGGAACGCTGGCGTGAAGGTTCCGGATGCAGGTAAGAAGTTTGATAAAATTCTTGGTTTTCACCTTTCTCTTCTCTTCTTCTTTACAGGTGTTCCAGGATCGAAGCGGGCGTGGCTGGAGACCAGATGCGGGAGCAGACACGGTGAGCGTTCAGCTGCTTGGATGCAGAACAACGCGAAGCGTGAGCTACTGTCTGGGCGTGGCTTAAATAGCCCCCAAAGTAGTTCCAGGTAAGTATCCTTCCCTGGCCACGCCCGAGTGGCAAAATAGTCCCAATGAAAAAATAGTCCCTTTCAGGACTCAGGGAGGCCTGAATCTTGCAGCATGGTCTGCATCAGGTAAGTGCACAAAACACCTTCCTTTATGAGCCTGGCGCCTATGGCGCCAAGACTGATGTCCAACATGAGCCTGGTGCCAACAGCGCCAGGACAGAGTCCAAAGAGCCCCTATAATGGGCCGCTGGGCTTTTACCCGGGGGCATGATGCCTGCTCCCGGGGGTGCTGGGCCTGGCCTGGTGCTCCGGGGGTAGGCATCATGACAGCACTCCCCCCCAAGGCCCCTCCCAAGGTCGCTCCCTCTGGAGGTTTCGGTTTGTTTGTGAAATTCCGATGGAACCTTTTTACCAGCCGAGGTGCATGTACGTGGTCGCTGGGTTCCCAAGACCTTTCCTGAGGCCCGTACCCTTTCCAATCAATTAGATAGAAAAGTTTTGATTTTGAGATCTTAGAATCCAAAATGTTCTTCACCTCGAATTCAGGCTCCCCATCTATCTGGATTGGTTCTGGTGGCTTTATTAATCTGGTTCCTGGTTGCACTGGTTTCAAAAGTGACACATGAAAAACGGGGTGAATCCGCATGTTAGCTGGTAGATCGAGCTTGACTGCCACTGGGTTAATTATAGCTTTGATCGAGTAAGGGCCCAAATACCTTGGATTAAAAGTTCAAGGTCCCTTGAGCAATAAGTGTTTGGTAGCCAACATACTTGATCCCCTATTTGGTATGGAGGCGCCTCACTCCGATGCAGATCCGCATTCTTTTTGTATTTCCCTTTGGCTTGTTGCAAATGTGCAGTTGCATCCTTGAAGGCTTGAGTTATCGTGGAATGCAAATGGTCCACTGCAGGCATTTCAAGGCTCAGAGGTGAGTCCAGGTCTGAAGTACGAGGGTGAAGTCCATATAGGGTATAAAAGGGGCTTTGTCCAGTTCCAGAGTGTACCGAGTTATTGTATGCATATTCGGCCACCCATAAAATATCCTTCCAATTACCCTCCGATTGGTGCAACATACATCGTAGGTATTGTTCAAGGGTCTGGTTCGTTCTCTCCGTCTGACCATCGGTCTGTGGGTGGTGGCTGGTTGAGAGTCTTACGTCGATTTGTGCCAGTTGACAACACTTTCTCCAAAAATGAGAAATAAACTGGCTTCCCCGGTCGGAGACTAGTATGGACGGGAATCCATGCAAACGGATGATATTTTCGAGGAATTCCTTGGCTAGGACAGAAGCTGAAGGTAATCCTTTCAACGGAATAAAATGGGTCATCTTGGAAAATAAATCCACCACAACCAGAATAGTATTGTATCCATTACAAGGGGGCAGGTCCGTGATAAAATCTAGTGACAAGGTGTGCCAAGGTGCTGGTGGAATGTCTAAAGGCTGAAGAAGACCGGTGGGTTTTGTCTTTTGGCCTTTGTTTTGGGCGCAAACTCCACAGGACATCACGAAAGATTTAATATCCTTTCGCCAGGAAGGCCACCAGAATTGTCGTTTAATTTGTTCCTCAGTTTTGGCAATGCCAGGATGTCCTTCCATCAGGGTATCATGATGACGGGAAATAACCAGTTCTTGCAATTCCTTTTCTGGCAGAAATAAGCATCCTTGGAAGTAAGGTAGGCCATCGTTGACCGAAAAGTAAGACCCCCTTTGGATCCAATCCTGCAAGGCTGTAGAGTCCAGGAGTTGTTTTACCCGTGCTTGAATGTCTTCAAGGGTTTGTAAAGAGGTTATCCCCAAAATTCTTTGTTCGGGAATTATCGGCACAGGTTCTGAGTTTGTGTCTATTTCTCCCATTCCTATTCGAGATAGCGCGTCCGCTTTGCCATTCTTACAGCCGGGGCGGTAAGTGATTACAAAATCGAACTCAGCAAAGAACAAAGCCCATCGGAGCTGACGTGATGATTGAGCCTTGCCAGTTTTTAAATATTGTAAGTTTCGGTGATCAGTGATCACGGTGATGGTATGCCTGGTGCCAAGAAGATAATGCCGCCAAGCCTTAAAGGCGGACTCAATGGCTAATAGTTCCTTGTCGGTGATTGCATAATTTACCTCAGGCGGCGAGAACTTTCTGGACCAAAATGCTACGGGGTGCAGTTGGTTGGTTTCAGGGTCTCTCTGAGACAGGACAGCTCCCATGGCTAAGCTGGACGCGTCGGTTTCGACTATGTATGGGAGATCGGGACGCGGGTGCTTCAAAATAGGTGCAGACGTGAATTTAGCTTTCAATTCCTGAAAGGCCTGTTCGGCTTCCTTGGTCCATTCGAAGCGTTTATTTTTTTGCAAGAGTGCAGTGATGGGTTGTACCACACGTGAAAATTCCGGGATAAATCTGCGATAAAAATTAGCAAAACCAAGCATGCTTTGGACACCTTTCACCAAACTAGGTGATGGCCATTTGAGGATGGCATCCACTTTTCGTGAGTCCATTCGGACCCCTTTAGGTGTCATGATGAATCCAAGAAACTCAACCTCGGTGGTGTGGAAAACGCACTTTTCCAGCTTTGCAAACAGTTTCTGCTGGCGCAATTTCTCAAGGACGGCCCTGACATGCTTTCTGTGATGAGATTCCGAAGAGGAGTACACAAGAATGTCATCGATATGTACGACAACACAAACATCGATTAGTTCCCCGAAGGACATGGTTCATGAAGGATTGGAAGGCAGCAGGCGCGTTGCACAACCCGAAAGGCATCACCTGGTATTCGAATAATCCATATTTTGTACGGAAGGCCGTTTTCCATTCGTCGCCTTCTTTTACTCGCACCAGATGATAAGCCCCCCGGAGATCTAACTTGGTGTATACGCAAGCGTCCTTCACTTGTTCAAGGAGTTCAGGGATCAGAGGCAGAGGGTAACGGTTTTTAACAATTATCTGGTTCAATGCGCGGTAGTCGATACAAGTTCTAAGGTCGCCTTCTTTTTTGGGCATGAAGAACAAAGCCGAGGATGCCGGAGACTTTGACGGGCGAATGAAACCATTGGCTAGATATTGATCTAAATATTGTCTCAAATGCAGATTCTCAGGTTCAGTAAGGGCATAAATCCTGCTACAAGGGGGTTGTGCACCGGGCACCAGATTGATTTGGCAATCGTACGATCTGTGGGGAGGTAACGTGTTTGCCTGTTCCTTTTGGAAGACGTCCTGAAAGTCTTGGTATTCCGGAGGTAGTTGCATGGAGACAGAGGTTACAGACGCTAGACTAATCTTCCGATTTTCTGGGTAGCAGGTTTGTGCACAATCCGGGAAGGTTATTCTCTTCGCTCGCCAATCAATTCGAGGATTATGTGTCTCTAACCAAGGGATTCCGAGAAGAACCTGAAACTGTGGAGCCTTGATTACATCAAACACAACTGTCTCCCGATGGCCGTCTGGACCTATAAGTGTCACCTCAGCAGTGGAATGTGTTACCGGTCCAGAGGCAATTTCGGTTCCATCGACTGTGGTGATGACATCTTTGCTGGTTTTAGGACGCAGAGGGAGGTTAATCCTTCCTAGAGACCAATTCACGATCCACATAATTTCCTATAGCCCCACTATTGATGTATGCCTTTATTGCATGCAACCGCTTAGGCTGTTCCGGATCTACGAGGACCATTGGCACAATGAAATGCGAGGTCTGAGAGTTAGTTTTCAAGCTCGGCAAGCGGACCCCTACGCTT
Source organism: Ambystoma mexicanum (assembly GCF_040938575.1). Classification (NCBI taxonomy): domain Eukaryota; kingdom Metazoa; phylum Chordata; class Amphibia; order Caudata; family Ambystomatidae; genus Ambystoma; species Ambystoma mexicanum. The sequence goes on along the minus strand of NC_090921.1, from coordinate 285,447,832 downwards.
GTCGGGCATGGTCGTTTCCCGAAACAGAGTCTTCATGGTTTTTATCAGCGGCTCCTACCACCTTCTTGGGTGGTTTTGCCAGGCAATCTCGTAGAAAGTGTCCAGAGGACCCACAATAAAGACATAATTGCATCTGCCGTCTTCTTTCACGTTCCTTTTGAGTTAAAGGTCCTTTAACCCCTCCGATTTGCATAGGCTCAGAGACATCAGCACCCTTGGGGTTAGCGTGGGTCTTGACCAACACCCGGGTCTCAAACTTGGACCGATCTGCTTTTCTGTTTTGAAGTCTGTGATCCAATTGGACCACTAAGTCTATATATTCTGTGCATTCTTGGGGCGGATTTACAACTTGGGCCAGGACATCTTTAAGTTCTCCGCGTAGACCTCGATAAAATAACGTGATTCTTTTATCCTCTGGCCACCCAGTTTCCACAATTAGTCTATTAAAGGTTGCAATGTAGGATAGGAGGTCCTGATTGCCCTGTCGCAGGGATAGGGGTTCGTCATCCAGAGCCTGCCCCTGAGAGTGTCGAGCAAATAACCTTTCCATGCTTGCTTGAAATCCTTGAAAATCACGGAGAATTGGGTCATCTTGAGTAACCAGTGGAACTGACCAATCGGCAGCACAGCCGTTGAGCTATGACAATACAAAGGCTACCTTGGTCTGGTCATTAGGGAAGGCCCCAGGTCTGCATATGAAGTGCAAACGACACTGATTCATGAATACCGCAAATCGTTTGGGGTCCCCAGCAAAGCGTTCGGGTGGGGCCAGCGGCATGTTTCCAGGTAGATTAATCTGCACAGGGTTACTGGGAACCACAGGAGCGGGGTTCCCCCCGGAACCGGGTAGAGGAGTGTGTCCAGCTTGACCTTGCAAAAACTTTCTAGCCAGGTCATCAGTTCTTTCCTTTGATACAATCACTTCCCTCCTGAGAGCATTAGTCTCTTGACGAGCGCCGTGTACTTCGGCCCGTAATTCCCCCAGTAGTTGGGCCAACTGATCAGTCTCAGAAGTTTCCATAGCGCCTGGGTGGGAATTTGTAGGAAGGCTTCGCGTTCTGTAATGCTCACCTAACTCCCACGGAGGCGTTGGTCTAGTCTGGGTTGCTGTGGCCTCTTCGGGCGTGATGCGCAGAACTCGGAACACCGACTGAACAGGACCCTCAAATCTTGCTTGTCTGGCCCGTAGGAATATCCTTCTGCAGATGAGAAAGGGGATTAACAGTCTGCAGAATAGTGTGCTTGATACCCCCTAACCCCCTTCGTTCTTCTATAACTTCCTCCGAAATCCCCGGTTGAAGCTCACCTTATGGTTTGAAAGGATGAACTCTCCATCCTACTTCTGGTGCAGGGGCGCGTGTTTGTCCAGTTACTTCACTGGTTTTAAGAATGGCGCTGGCAAAATCTACTTGACTTTTCCGAGCGGAGTGGCATAAGTATGAAGATTACAAAAGTTCAAGTGTAGAGCCTCCTTTTCTGTTGCCTTCCTAACCTGTGATCTGTCCTTTATTTCAGGAGCAGAATGAAGGCGATGCGTTGAGGGATTGAATTGCCGATGGTAAACTCAGGTGAGTTAGCGATGGGGGCGATCCCTCTTAATGTCTTTATATTCCTCCAGTAATGTCTTTTGTCCTTTCCCCATAGGGGCCGGGGTGCGGTACCTGCCAACGAAGCGGCGCCGACCCGAAATGAGGAATGGTCCACCAACAGAAGACCGGTAAGTGTTATGGCAGAAAATTAGGCTTTCCTCATATGTTCCTTCTGCTCACCTTTTGTCTCTTCTTCTCTACCCTAGGTGCAGGGATGTGGCGACCGGTGCAGACAGTCGCGGTGGAGCCAGAAGAACTCCCGAGGACAGGTGAGTGAAGCGCGGCGCTGCAGCGAGCAATGCGGTGCTTTTAAATGAAAGTCTTTTCTCAGGAACGCTGGCGTGAAGGTTCCGGATGCAGGTAAGAAGTTTGATCAAATTCTTGGTTTTCACCTTTCTCTTCTCTTCTTCCTTACAGGTGTTCCAGGATCAAGGCGGGCGTGTCTGGAGACCAGATGTAGGAGCAGACACGGTGAGCGTTCAGCTGCTTGGATGCAGAACAACGCGAAGGGTGAGCTACTGTCTGGGCGTGGCTTAAATAGCCCCAAAAGTAGTTCCAGGTAAGTATCCTTCCCTGGCCACGCCCTAGTGGCAAAATAGTCCCAATGAAAAAATAGTCCCTCTCAGGTCTCAGGGAGGCCTGAATCTTGCAGCATGGTCTGCATCAGGTAAGTGCACAAAACACCTTCCTTTATGATGTCCAACATGAGCCTGGCACCAACGGCAACAGTTTCCACCCTCATCGAAAACAGCCTTGGTTATTCAATTTTTTAAGGGGGGGGGGGGATAGGACTGATCCTGTTAACTATCATCCTATCGCCCTTCTAGAGATAGAAAGCAAGATCTTTATGAGGCTGTTAGTCAAAGAGCTCACACTCTGGGTGGATCGGGTGAGGGCATTGTCACGCTTTCAAACAGGTTTTAGGTGAAGGTTGTCTACAGTGCTAAAAGGGGTGATCCTGAGTTTAGTTAGCGAGCCAACTATGGGGAAGAGCAACTGCCATTGTACTGGGTTTGGATTGCTTTATCCAAAGCCTTCAATTAGATTGACGGAACTAAATTGTGGCCCAAACTCAGGCAAAAGGGTGTTCCAGAAGCCCTGTTGGCCATGTTGATGGAGTTGCACAGGGATACAACCGTGAGGGTTTGTTTGGATGACAAGGGACACCTGTCAGATATAGTGGAAACGGAGAGAGGAGTAAGGCAGGGGTGCCTGGGAGCGCCACTATTCTTCAATCTCTTCCTGTCAGACCTGGGGCAAGAGTTAAAACTGTCCGCATTGGCCAGCCCAACCCTAAATGGCAAAAAGATCTGGCTGGCTCATGCAGACAATATTGTCCTATTAGATAGAACGGCAATAGGCCTGCAAAGACTCCTGTCCAACCTGGGAGAAAATACCGCCACAAATGGTTTGGTTATAAACCCTACAAAATCGAAGATATTAGCCTTTAAACATCCAAGGAAGAAAATCAGGTTTGAAAACTGATCCTTGAATGGGCAGAAAATACTGTGAGTAGATGATTTACTATACCGAGGCTACAAGATTTATGCTAGCCCGACTAATCTGGAGCTCGACATTCTTACCAAAGTGCAGACATTGATACCACACATGAAAAAGATCAAGATGAGGTATTGCAAATTTGCCAATGATAAAACATTACACATCCAAAATAGCGCCGGTTATTTTGTACGGCCTAGAGGCCAAAGCATATCTTTGGAATATAAACTGGGCCAAATAGAAAGCAGAACATGGAAAGACTCCTGAAACCTTCCCTTGAGCACCCCGGGCTGGAACCTATGGTTTGAACTAGGTCTTAAATCATTAAGGTGTCTAGCGGAGTGGAAATTAGTTTCACTCTATAGAGAGATAATAAATCCCAGCCCAGGATCCCTGTATGAGGATATTAGAGTGCATTTAAGAAGACCAAAATCACGCATCCTGGCAGGGCTGGAAGATAGACTAAGATCTATCCTGGATAGGACAGTACTAGACTCAGACACTCTAATCGCCAACCCTCTCAAGGTAAAACGTGACCTAGAACGCATGGACTAGATTGAAACCATAGCTAAGGTGAGACTCCATATAACGCATTTTTGACGGTGGAAAAAAATCTAGGTTCCCTCCCTTGCTACTTAGAAAAATATCCTGATTCAAGAATAAGGAATAACTTTATGCGGACAAGACTGAACCTCTTTTCCTGCTGGCGAGATCCTGGCTATATGCAAGCAGGGAGAGAAGGAAGTCAAATTATGTAAATTCTGTGCTAACCCAAGACTACAGTCTCTCAGCCACCTTTTAATGGAGTGCGAAGGGACTTGGGCCTTGAGGCTGGTTATGTTAAGAAGATTTGTTCTCAGGGAGGAGGAGATTCCATCTGAGCATCTTTGGGATATAATGATTTCAGGACATGAAGTACAGCTAACAGCAGTGGTTATAGAAATCCTGAAGAAGCTGAACCTCCTCACTTGAAGTTGATGAGGAGAGGCTACTGGATGGGTAATCCCATGCGGGGAAACTCTAGGAATGTCATATCCCCAGGAAATCATGGGAGTTTGATACGATCCCCAAACGAAGAGATCAAATGAGGCAAACAGGGACGTTACCAGTAGAGTAACTTTGCTGAAAATGTTGCGGGCGACATGAAATCGGAAGAAAAGGTGCCCAGCCAAATTAATGGGGACAAACTGGTGTGCCATGAAAGTTGGGGGGACAAATACCCCTGTCCCCCCCTAAAATTAAGCCTATGGACGTTACCCCCCAGCAACTAGAGGGATCTGAAAAGTCAGTACTGCACTAGGCTGGGTGTGGATGCAATTTTCTTTTTAGTGTTTGTGAACTTAGTGTATTGTTTTATCTGATAGTTTAATGCGGAAAGATGTTATTCATTTTGTTCAGTTTTCTTTTCTTTTTTTTTTCTTTTTACGATTATGAAAGCTGGACTGTTAAAAAAAATTGTAAAGGTTCAAAGGTTTTGTTCTGTTTCGAACCATATAAAAGAAAAGAAAAGAAAATCTATGGTGTCAAGTGCTAATTTGTGCTGAATTGAAGTGTACAGAGATTTCACATCTAATGTAGCCAATTGGAAATGAGGTTGCCAAGAGATTTGATGAAGTATATTAAGAGTTTGTGTGGAGTCTTTAAGATATGCAGGTAATGTAGGTATCGGATCTTTAATAGCTGTATAAATATATTCTTATAGGCCTTCCGTTGCCCAACCTAGGTCACTCATTATGGGACGGACCACGGGGAGACGGTTATAGTGTTTATGTACCTTTGGTAAAAAAATACATTGTTGGCATCACCGGGTTGGGTCCGATGAGAAATGCTCTTTCTTTGTCTGTTAACATGCCTTTGGAGTACCATTCTTGTATCAGACCTGACAATGCTTGAACTGTTTTGTTTGTAGGGTTGCCAGTCAATTTCCTATAGCATCCTTGTGTGTCTAAATGATTGTTTGCTATTTGTATATAATCCTTTCTATTCCGAAAGACTATGTTCCCGCCTTTATCGGCTTCTTTAATTACAATCAGAGTCATTGGCTAAATCTTGCAATGAGGTCCTTTCTGCTCGTGTAAGATTAGATTTCTGGCTTTTGTAGCCCCTTTTAGCACAATCGATATAATTATGCATTTCATTTGTGACCGCTTGATAAAAGGTATCAATCACACTTTCAGTTGAAGATGGTGGTGTAAACGTAGATCTCTTTTGGTGTTCTTGAATTTAAAGGTTTCTCTGGTGAACTCCTAGCTCTTTTTGAATCTCTGCAACCGTTTGTGGTTTTTCTGTTCTCAAGAAGAGTAACAGATGTGTACTCTCAATGTCAGCTATACTAAATCCAGTCAATGGTTCCTGTCTGACAGCAGATTGATACATACTTACTTTGTTAATTTTTTTTAATTTTAATTTCCTTACAAATTTATAGAGGTCTATTTGGAATTCAGTCATGTCAGGTGCTCGGTTCGGAGCAAACGAGAGTCCTTGATTCAAAAGTGTAATTTCACTGTCAGTAAGTTGTCCATCAGAAGGGTTAATCACTAGGTTTTCAGGATAGATTTGCCCATCAGGTTTCTTGTGCTGGACCTAGTTAGTCTTGTGTTGATGTTGCTTCTTATACCTACTCCTCGTTCCCCTTCCTCTTCTTCCTCTGAAGAAGTTGGTGTAGTTGGAATATTGTGCCCTAAAGGGCCTTGAAATCTTATTTGTTTTGTGAAGGGATTATAGTTAGCTTGGTTGCCTATTTTATACTGTTTGATTTCCACTAAGAAGCCCCTTGTGTTGTGTTAGAATGGAGACGAATGCTTATATCCAGCAGCCAGTTTGGATATCCCAATTTGCGCAGTTTTTCCCACAACATGACACGATTCACAGAATCAAAAGCCGATGAGAAATCGACAAATATAAGATATAACACAGGGCTTCCCTTTTTAGTGGCCTCCTGAATCAAAGAATCTAATAGCCTGATGTTGTGGGTTGTTCTTCACCCAGGCCCAAACCCCGTCTGTGTGGTCTGCAATATATTTGCGTCTTCTACCCACTTCTGCATTTTAACCAGTACCATTGATGCAAAAAGCTTCCCGACCACAACCAAAAGCGAGAGCAGTCAATAATTTTCCAGCTGCTCTCTGTTGCCTTTCTTGTAGACTGGAAGCATGATCGCACGTTGCCATGTTTCAAGGAACACCCCCTCTCTGCAAACCTTGTTGAATGGGATCTTCAAAATTCTGGTCCATTCCACAGAGTTTGCCTTAAGTACAGCCTTGCTCAAGAAATGTGTGATCCTGAGCTATATACTCAAATTCCCCGGTGTCTGATGTTGTATTTTAGAAAAAATATACCCTTGTCAATTTTACAGCCGGGACAGGGTTTACTAAATCCTGCTGACCATCTCCCCTTACTTTCGCCAACTGTTGCCAAATACCTCTGGAATGTTTACTACACAGTACTGTTAACATTTGCTGCCACTTGGTATACCTTTTATACACTCCTTCTTGTTAACCATTTCTTATAAGCGTTTTTGTGCTTCTTTATGAGGGCATCCATGTTTACTGAGTCCCCATCAGTCTTGTATACTTGTCTGATGGAACTGCGCAGCCTACGCACTTCTTTGTCATATGGGTTTTTATGCTTGTATGAGTGTACTACCACTCTACTAGAACCCATAGATCCAGACTCCAAGGCTTACACACGCAATTGATCACCCATTTCAGACACACTGTACAGGGAAGACTGATGAAGCTCTTTCCTGTAAAGCTGCAACATAGCCCTAGAGGCCCTGCCAATGTTGCCTTGAGACCACACTATCTGGTTTTGCCCTGGTTCACATTTACACTACCACCACCACCACTGGTGTGCCTATGTCCAACAACACCCAGATTTAAGGTCAGGACCAAAATACAGTGATCACTATATGGTGTGCTTTTAACCTGTAAAGACTCCACTCTCTCCGCACATTTGTTACTAGCGAAGAAGTAGTCCAAGGTCAAGGTTTTGTTTTTCATAGACCAGGTGCAGTTTCCTGGACAGTCCCCAGTGGTTCTACCATTTATTATGGTCCCCATTATTTAAGAAAGGATAGCCCTTTTGCCCCCTTAGTATCGCCCCACAGCTTGATCACACTAACTGGATATACTGACTTATACGCTCCGCTCCTATCTGAGTCCCTACAGCACGCATTTAGATCTCTACCCATAAATACCAGTTTGTGCCACTTTATAGAAAGTCATACAGCACATACAGAATCAATTATTTCGAACACAGGTTCCAAATTTGCTTTCACAGGGGACATGTATATGTTCACCAGGAGCATAGTAGAGTGTGAGTTCCCTTTTCGTATCCCCACCTCAATGGCCAGCACATTATCTGAATCGGTAAGCAGGCTTATACTCTACACTAGGAGATTTTGCTTTATACCCACGATTAGAACACCAAATGGGCGGCCACGAGGGCCCTTAACCACTAGCCTCTGGAACACTGAATAACCCTCTAACTGTATAGGCTTTGTTAACCACGTCTCATGCAAAAATATTATGTCATACTCGCACAATAGAACCAACGAATCATTTTGTCCCAGGAAATGGTTGTGCCCTCGAGGGTTCCAAGATGCCAACTTCACGGTTCATTTACTCTCCGCCAGATTTTTCATCAGAAATCTTTTGAACCGAGAAGAGCCAAGCGCCGAGAGGAGCCGACGCATATCGTTGTGTCTCCACCACACGGGCTGAATTGAGGGACTGAGCCCCCCCAAAAAAAAACAGGAGTGTCCATCCGACCCCCCCCCCCCCCCCCAGGGTAGACTAATGCTGCGAGGCCCCTGAGGGGAAAACATCCGGAGCTTCAACTCCCAGTGCAGCCCGAGAACCGAGCCCGCTCTGTGAGAGCGAAGTTCCCGCACTTTCCTGTTTGTATCCGCTCACTGAGAACAACGGACATGCCCCGCGGAGCGGAAGCGGCCGGGGGACTGGTGACTGCATCTCTCCCCGGCTGCCCACGATCTACCTGAGCGGCCTGGGAAGGAGTTCCTGGAGGTGCTCGTTCCCCGCTCCTGCATACGGCACCCCAGAGACTACTGTGCTGCGCTACCCGGGCATTCTGGGGACAGAACTCCCCAGCACTGCAAATGGCCAAAGCTATACTGGGGGTTGAGCCTGACCCCCCCTCATCCACTACCTACGACCACAAGCAAGCCACAATGGCGAGCCCCTGCACCTCATCCCGACCAGCGGCCCGCCACGCAGCATCAGTCAACACGCCTCAGGTGAGCAGGGAGAGCCCCTGGAGTCGGGAGATCTGTGGAACCTTGGAGTGCATCGGGGTGCGAGCGACCCCTGCACCTTCCTGCTGGACTTGGAGCTTGGCCACCAGTGGCACAGCGGATGGCCTCCTCTTCCCTCCCCGGAGGCTGTGACAGAGGGACAATGAGTGGTGAACTCTCGCCTGGGGGCCCCATAGTAAGCCGCACCAGCGCATCACAACTTCTTCTGATGCCATGACTGGGGTGCTGACCCCCACAGTCCCTTTCCCGAGGAGCACGTTTGATCCTACCTCACCGCTCCCCACTGCTGATTGCCCTTCCATCATTCTGCTGCCAGCGTATGACCCCGATATAGGAACTCAAAAACCTCGGATGTAGACCGAGTCCACTAGTTAAACGAGTCTGCGTACGGCCCCCAACCCAGGCTGTCACCATACGCTTGAGGGGGAAGTTGTGAGCACCAAGGACCACCACCTCCTATCCCCTAACTCTAATTGGGGTCCCATAAAACCAAACACGTCACAAATGGTTTGGTGGGCGGAGTGCAGGCCCTAGCCCCATCCTAGACCACCCCCACCTGGTGAATAGTTCTGCCCCCGGTCACACAAGGATCTAACAGAAGCCAGAGGAGGGTCTCATCGCAAGATACCCCCACCTCCTTCTAGGCATGGGCTCGGCAACTTTAGATAGTAACTGAGGAGCTCTAAACGTGGGCCGGGGGAAGGCGCTGGGTCCTCCCGCTTAGCACACCCATTGCTGCAATAGAGCAGGCTCTAGAAACCACAAGCCCCACCTCGACACCTGAAGGTGTGGCCTCTGCGCTGCCCTCGCTCCTTGATCAGCTACAACGGCAAGACCCTTTTTCCCCCCTATCTCACATGTCTAAGTGTCCGGAGCCATAACCGCTTTCCTCAGCCAAGGCTTAAATCTTCTGTCTTGCTTGATTGTAAACCTCCTGGTGGAACCTCTGCCTTTGGGACTCTGCTCCACGTCCCGGTCCTTGGGGAGCATACTTTCAGCCCCCCTCAGAGTGGGGGCCCTACAGATCTGAACGAGTTTAGTTATACATATCCCCCCAATGGACTGGGCACAATCCCTACAAAAGTTTTGGCACTCCCCTCACCCGATGCCCGAAGAAAGCACCATGGCGGCTACAGAGCAACAAGAACCAATGGATGCCCTCTCAATGAGTAGAGGAATGACAGCACTTCTGGAGGAGATCCGTGGATTTAGGGCAGACATTAGTAAATGGCTTGACTCCCTGGATAAAAATGTAGACTCTGTAGACGACCGTGTCCAAGCCCTAGAGGCAAACCAGTCCTCGGTCGACCGCCTTGAAACACAACTTGATATGCGTCTATCGAAACTGGAATGCAGGGAGGAGAAATGCACCCTTAAACTTGACGACTTGGAGAACAGGGAGCGCCGGAGCAACCGGAGATTCCTAGGCGTCCCAGAATGAGAGCAGAAACCCAAACAGACATCATCAGGATTTTTAACTTGGTGATTAGTAAGCTATTTGATGAGGGCAACACCAGCGAGCCAACTATTGACAGGGCCCACAGAGCCAGGGGCACCCACCAGGCGATACAGGGCCATACCTGTGACATTCCACTACTACTCGGAAAAGACTAAGAGCCTCCAACTGGCACGGAAAAAAGGTCTGATCGAATGGGAAGATGCTAAGATTATGATCTACTAGGACATCTTGGCTCTCACTTTGGCACGTTGATGCCTATGGAGCCCCCTAACGAAATGGTTCCAGCCAAAAGGGGTGAAATACAGATGGGCCCACCCTTTCTCCCCCTCTTTTAAATATGATGGCTATAACTATTCCCTGGTAACGGAAGATGATATCCAAAGAGTCACCTTTGAAATGCTGGGTGAGCCTAGCCAAGGAAATGACTAGCCTAGTACGGGAGGAGACCCCACAGCACCGCGGCAGTTCAAAGGATTCACAGAGAGGTGCTGAATCTGTGGCAAAAGGAAATTTAGGAGGGTGGATGGTCTCCCCCAGGCCTATAAATGAATAACTGTAATCCAGTTTTAACTTACTTTTGAACAATGAGTTGGAGGTTTCCACGCCCGACACTGGCCTCAGGTCACCTGGGGCGGTCTTGGAACTCTTCCCCGGCTTAGTCTCTTGTTCACAAACCCATCTATTCTTGCTGGGATCTATCCTGAGGGGGGTAAGTAATGTTGATATAGGACATAGTAGTTGGAATTATGGGAAAGGAGGGGGCTCAGAAAATCTGTTGTTTATGGTTGACTTATAGTCCGGTGGAGGTAGACGTTGGTGGCCTGGTTGGACAGCATCACCTATGTGGCAGGCAATCCAGGCGTTTTGAGGGATTAGGGGGGCAAATTGGGGGTTCAGTTTCTGTTGTTCTGGGGTAACTTTTGGTTGTATCTACCGACTTGGGACTTGAATTTGTTGGTGACTCCTCTTACAGAAGGGGATCTGAACTTATCAAGCCAGAAAAGGGAGGTGGGCAATAGATGCACCCCTAGAGGGTTCTTGAGAATAAGATACCCCACTGATGGTTGATGCACTTCACTCGCTGACACTGGGTTCGCTCAATACTCGAGGGCTGAACTCCCTGCATAAGAGATATTTAGTGGTGAAGGAGTTTAATTAGATGAAACTTCATTTTCTATTTTTGCAGGAGACTCACTAGGCAAGGGGTAGGGAGATGCTGCCCAAGTCCAGGTACATACAGGAAGTCTTCCATGCCTCATACCCTTCTGCGATATTGTTGTCACCTAAAGCGCACTTTGCACCAAGATCCCAATGTAAGGGCCCGGAGGGGCGCTTTGTAATGGCGAAAGGGGAAATCAGGGGTAGCACAGTGGTATCGATCTATGCCCCGAACGAGGTTCAGGACCAATTCTGGGTGGGGGTGAAGACAAAAATGAAGGCATTCACTGAGGGGATCCTCCTGGTGGGTGGGGATTTTAATATGGTCCTCCATCCTGAACATGACAGGAAGTAGGACCACCCATTCACGAACATCAAGACACAAAGGAGGATGGCCCGCTCTTTTCAAAACACTAACGACAAATTAGGACTCTTGGACTCCCACTCATCACGTTATGGACGCAATCCCCTCTTCACTTTCTTCTCTAACCCACACTACTCTTTCTCTAGAATCAACTATGTCCTTGTTGACAACTCATTGTGTGAAATTATAACCGACTTTTGTGTCGACTTCATCCTGTGGTCGGACCACGACCTAGTTCGGGTCCACTTGGGTATACCCCCACCCCCTCTCGAGACCTCAAGGTGGAAGTGTAACAACCTCTTATTGAAGGACAAAGAAACAGCCCAGTCTCCCCTCGCAGCTATAAAAGAATACTTTGAGATTAATGACAATGGCCAAGTGGGGGAAGCGGGAGTCTGGGAAGCCTTTAAAGCTACAATCCGGGGGGGGGGGGTCTTGATTGGGATGGGGTCAGCTAGAAAACAGGAGAGGGCCAGAGAAGAGAAAATCCTCAGGGACCAAATGGAGGCTCTCCAACCAGAGGGCATACTCCGATCTCAAATATTCCCGGGCAAATGGGCAGAGCTCCAACAGTTTAAAGCGAGACTTGCCACCCTCTTGGTTGCCCAAACTGAGAGAAAATTATCATTTCTGAAACAAAGGTATATGGAGAGGGGAGAGAAGGCAGACAGAATCCTAGCCTGGAGGTTACGGGAACTTAGAAAGAGCAGGAGGGTTGACTCAGTACGCCTTCTTGGAGGAAATAAATGCCTAGATGACCGAGGGGTAGCAGAACAATTCTGCTTGTATTACAAGCGCCTATATACATCAGAGTACTCAGGAGACAGGTCCGAGGCTGATAACTTCCTTGACTCCCTCCCAATCCCCCGCCTCCCTCCTGAGAAAGCGGATCCCCGAGAAAGGCCCATCACGCCCCAAGAGGTGGTGGATCATATTGCATCCATGAAAGGGGGTACTACCCCGGGCGATGTTGGCTTCACAGTTCTCTCACTTGTGTATAGGCGCGTTACAAATGTCATATCATATCATATCTTCTACAAATACTTCCGCTCCACTCTGGCACCGTTCCTGTCAAAACTATACAACGCAGCCCTAGAGTCGGGGACCCTCCCCCAGTCCATGCAATCGGCCCGCATCGTAGTCATCCCAAAGGAGGGAAAGGACCCAACCAACTGCCAATCCTACTGTCCTATTTCCTTACTTAACACGGATGTGAAGGTTCTGGCTAAGTACCTGGCCAATAGGCTGGCCCAGCATCTACCATCACTGGTCCACGGAGACCAAGTTGGATTCATCCCGGGTAGGCAGGGGTCCGGTAATATCAGGAAGACCTTGGACCTAATGCACCATGCCCCCAGTAGCAACATGGAAGCCTATCTCCTATCTCTTGACTCTGAAAAGGCCTTTGACCAGGTAGAGTGGTCATACATGGAGAAGTTCTTACAAAAGATGGGAATAGGGGACAGATTCTGCGGGTGGATCGCCTCACTGTATAACGGCCCCTACGCCAGGGTGACGGTTAACGGGACAGTCTCGGCATCATTCCCCCTCTCCAGAGGGACCTGCCAAGGCTGCCCCATTTCACCCCTCCTATACGCCCTTGCGAAGGAGCCGCTGGCCATAGCGATAAGACAACACCAGGGAATCTCGGGGGTTCAGTGTGGGGAGCCCGATTTTAAACTCTCTGTTCGCAGACGACATTGTTGCATATCTAACGGATCTGAAGGTCTCTCTACTGACTTTCCTGGATCTGATATGCACCTTTGGGGTTTTTTCCGGATTGTAAATAAATCCATCGAAATCGTGTCTCATGCCGATGGGTAAAGGTGACAAAGACATTGATGAGAGTAAAACAATAGGGGAAATTAGAATGAAACAAAAAGCCACTCCATATCTGGGAATCCTCCTCCCACAAGACCTGGGAGGCCTCTTCGAATTAAACTTCCCCCACATCCTCTTCAAGATAAAATTAGACCTCCAACGATGGGCGACCCTGACCCTCTCATGGTTCAGGCGAATGGTCTCTATACAGATGAACATCCTTCCCCGGCTTCCCTATCTCTTTGCCTCTCTCCCGATTATCATCCCTGAGACATCTTTTAAATCCCTGCACTCCATGGTCCAACGCTTTATTTGGAATGGTAAGAAATCAAGGATCAAACATGACACCCTGACTCTCCCGAGGTCCCAGAGAGGCTCTGGTCTCCCAGATTTCCGACAGTACTACAAAGCCTCACAACTAGGGTAATGTTGGAACACATGAGAGACTACATGCAAACCTTCTGGACCTACATTGTAGATACACACACGCATCCCAGGAAAGTAAGAGACTTCCTGTGGTCCCCGACCAGGAGCCTGCCAAATACAGTCAGAAGTCACCCGACACTATCACTCCTGTGGGCCTCATGGAAACGGGATAAAGTAAACATAACCCTCTCCTCTTGGCCCTCCTCTCTGTCCTCGGGATAGGGGTCTACGGGATACACAAAGTTGGTTGGAAATGCGTCTGGAGAGCGATGCGCAGCTTTTTCATCAGAATGCATTCATCGACTACGATAAGTTAGCAGAGGACATGGGGGACACACCAATGTTGATTTTTGACTGCCTCAGAGTAAAAGGGATCCTGACCAACCTCCAGTGGAGTCTTTGTCAAGAAGGGGTGCCTAGTCTAGGATCTATAAAGTGCTGATTACATCTCATGTGGAGGGCAGACAGGGATTCATACATTTTTGTGAGGAGAGGCTGGGAGGGGAGCTGTAAGAACCGACCTGGACAAAACTCTTTGAAACACTTTTTTCGGGTTCCCTGTATACGTCAGCCATGGAACACAACTTCAAACTCCTCCACGTATGGCATTTCCGACCTGATAGGTTATCTAAGATCTTCCCTGCTGTATCCCCTTTCTGCCCTAGGGAATGTGCCCAACTGGGGTCTTGGTATCACTTATGGTGGGAATGCCTGTCTGTTCAGATCTACTGGTCGGAGCTCCTGAGTTGGACCAAAGACATAGTGGGCATTACTCTCCCCTTGCATCCCATTGTAATCCTCTTTGGTGTCCCCTCCTCAGTATCAGACGCCAGTAGCATCCCTAGGGTGGTCCAGGCCATGTTGAGAGCCGGGAGACTAGCAAATGGAAATGTAATCTAGTCCCTTCCAGATCAGAATGGCTGGCTAAACTGTGTGATTTTTACTTATGAGAAACTGACAGCACTGACCCATGATACAATGAAGGCTTTCCTGCTGGATTGGACAACGGTGCTCCTGTGACTACGGTACAATGAGACTTTAAGGAACTCCCCCCCGGGGAGGCATCACCTTGTTCTGTGCCCGAGAAACTTCTCCAGCACTCACATTGTTCTACATTGAAAGAACCCCCTTGTCAGCCGACCAGTGGCTTATGGTCCCGAAACAATGGTAATAAAAGTTCCCAATGCCCAATTGGGCTCGGTCAGTTACAAGCTGGGGGTGGTAGAGTGAAGGGTGGGTTAAACCCGAGGTTGTTATTTGTGTACTAACAGCAGTCGGGTCTCACGTTGTCTGTCAAAGTGTGCGCCCCTCAGCCACTACAAAACCGTAACACTCTGCTGATTGCACTCCGCGCAACGTGCTTCGCGCTGCCTTCTGGGAAAAATAGTGTTTGTTCAATTAACAGGCCAGCACTCCTGTTGGTTTCCAACTATTTTGCAGTAATTTCGGAGCCAGAGAACAAAC
Organism: Ambystoma mexicanum; assembly: GCF_040938575.1. Taxonomy (NCBI): domain Eukaryota; kingdom Metazoa; phylum Chordata; class Amphibia; order Caudata; family Ambystomatidae; genus Ambystoma; species Ambystoma mexicanum. Next base: position 285,432,779 of record NC_090921.1, on the reverse strand, counting down.
GCGGCACTGTCAGCCGTAACACTATGCTGACTGTACTCCACTCCTATAACAACTATTCCCCATATTATGAGTTTTCAATCTTGTACCAGTATTCCAATTTAGGAAGCATATACAGGTTGAATGTACTGTATTATATTCTGACGGAAAAGACAAAGAATTATGAAGAGAACCCGACTGTAAGTAACTTGAGTGAGATTTATACTTAAAAGTAGCTGCTATATGTTTGTCTCCTAAAATAGGTATGGCCTTTAAAATTGTAGGTTTCTGAAAAATCGTTTTTGACCAAACTTGTAGAACTCTTTTGTTGCAGGTTAGGGCTATCAGCATAGAGGCAAAAGGACATGCTTGAACATGTAGGCCCGATTCATCTTTTCAGCTCAAGGGGAGGGGCAGCCCATGGAATCTCACTGTATCCACCCTCTCTGATGCTCATCGGGAAGCGGGCAGATCAGACCGGTCTCCTATGGTTTAGCCCCCGAAAACATGCTAAGTTCCTCCAACTCACAACTGATATAAAGATGTAGACAGGAACTTTAACCTTTTATATATGTACTTCTCACCCTCTTTGCTGAAGGTCTTATTTTTTTGATAAGTGGAGAAATATGATTTGGTATTCTCTTTAAGTCTGAAAATGTCTTTAAGCAACTGTTGAATTGAGTAATACGCTTGTACTACTGGAGTTTCACAAACACTCTCAGCATTAGGAAGTGCTGGCGTTTCCATGGCATGAAAACCCTATAACACAAAGAAATGTTGCTTAGGAAGTACTTGGTGGGGTTTCCAATGTATTGTCTAATTCCTATTTTCTTTTACTTTTAACAAGAAATATATAGTCAAGCCAAAAACGTTCTACAACGGTGCAATGTTTTTAAGTTTCTTTAATGTAACAATACATAGTTGGGAGGCAAAAATGCAAAAATAGCAAAGCAATAAATGCTCCACATGACGTTATTAGTATGGATGAAAGTTCATACTACTCATGAATGAAAGTTCAGTTATTTGAGTACACTCACTGCTGAGATCTGTCTACAAACAGCGGTTCTGGAGGAAGTATCTCTGCAGTGTGTCTGGACGGTACAGTTTTCCATGGTTGATCAAATAAACAAAACAGATTGTAAATAGGAACATTCATAAGAAGAATTCCTAGATCACATCTGGATAATACTTGTTAATGTTAATTCTACTCTTCCTCCTCTATGCCCTTACTAATGATAATGTCACCCACACAGGAAACATTCATGCTAAAAGGTTAAACACTATCTGATGTCAATGCTGAAGGAAAAGAAAACCCATTAGCCCTCTAACATGGTGATTGAACACCTTGGCACTCATTATGAGTATAGAGGTAATGGTATTTAAAAGAACCGACTGCTTAATTATAGATCGGGTGGAATTGCTGCATCTAGTTATTACCACAGCTGGGCACAAAACTTGCACTTGCCACTAGCTAGTAATAAGTCTATCCATGGCGAGTAACAAATGGGTGCTGTCCGTGTGTAGAATTGAAGGCCAGACACTTTTTATGGCTGGCTAGAAGTCTCCAACATGAAGATTGTGACACCTGGCCACAGTATTATAGGTTCAAATGCAGTATTGTTTTTAACACCAAAAGAAGTAGCTCCCATTTAATACAGGAAAAAGTGGTTTTATTTGGACATTCAAATGGCGTGAAAAGGGGGGCATCGCTGATGTCCATCTTTTCAACACTTTTGTATGATACGGTATAGAAGGGTCAATAATCCCACTGTGCATTATTTTGAAAAGTGGTTCAGAGGAGGTTTCATCCACTAGTGTACCCAATCCATTGCCATTCTCAAAAAAGAAAAGGGCATGCAAATTATCAAAACTACTGCATGTAGTACAGGGACTTGATTCACAGAATTACAGCATGTGGTAACCATCAGAAAAAAAATATATCAATGTAATACTGAGGCCCAATATATCGTATAATCTCGAGTTGATCACAAAAGAGCCTTGCACCTTCAAATTAATATTTAGAACTACAGTCTACTGGGGTGCATCCATGTTTGAGGATGAAGGATAGGGGAGCATTATAAGGCTCAGGACCTCTTTTGCATTTTCTTTTCAGCCCCCTTCATTTCATATCTAACAATCTGCCAAACTCCTTCTTCTGATAAGGAAGGGGACCTCCACTTTCACACTTCTTTGCCATCTTCTGTGGACCCTGACTTAAGAAGAGGGGATGATCGACAGTTCTTGGACTGTTCTTATATTCACCTACAAGTCACAGTAATTATACACACCCACAGGGAGAGACTCATTAACTACCTACACACTCATTTGTGCAAAGAGCAGGGGTAGAAATCTCAAATTGCAAGCTACTAGCAGGCCATAACATGTTGCTCGCATTACAGCACATCATTTATTAGTTGCCAATAATCAGTTTTCACTAGCCAATAGCTAGTGGCAAGTGCAAAATGTGTGCCCTGCAAAGAGAATAAGAGAAGCCAATAGCCGTTATTCGCATAGGCACGTGCATCCTTGTGGGTGCTTGCACAGCCCACTTGCCAACTAGTAAAAGAAGTAAATAGGCATAGAAAGAAATGAGGTGCTACTTAATTTAATGAAACATAGCACTGTACCAACAGCACAGGGTAACATGTATAAAATAAGAAATGGCTCGAGTTTAGTACATTTCTATTGAAATGGTATAGCTGGGGGAAATATTTTAAGTTGCAAGCTTCTAGACTGGGATAAACGTCACCTTTCTGTCCTGTATCTAGGTCTCCTGCATAAAGCTGAGCGTAATATGGATGGCATCACAGGGTACCCTACCCCCCGCCGCACAGGAGCCTGCAAAAGGTCAGAAGACTGTGACAATCATAAAGACTGGAGTGCCACTCGCCAACAGTACATTGCTGTTGGTCACGCACATAAGGGACATTTACAGAAAGGTGGAGTTGGGGCAGCAGAGGGATGAATGGGTGGATCCTCAATGTAAAAAAAACAAAAAAACTCCTAGGGCTTAGCTTTACAGCAGGTCTATTGACATTGCATTCCTACCGTTAAGGCAAGGCGTGTTAACCCAACAAAAGATACTAGGAGAAGTATTTACACAGAGACAAAAACTCTCACATTGTTGACAAACCAGACATACAGGCTGTCCCTATTCAGAAGAACACCCTGACCCTTTTCAGGATGTCTTTCACTAGGTGCTCGGTGGTGCACCGCCTATCTAAAAGGAATAGCGAGAAGACTCTCCCTAGTCAATAGATATACACATATACCTAACAATTCTATTAAAAAGGTCAGACACAATTAACCAAAATCTATGGCGGGACAGTTTACATTTGATATGAATTATGATATGATGGGGTATTTATAACACGCTTAATACCCAGAGGTTTCTAAGCGCCGACCCGAGGAACAAACCTGTGTTGCTTCGTGTTGTCTTGCTTCCAAGGCAAGCATGTTACCCCTGAGCCCCCCAAGACTAAAGGGAAGGGATCTGGTCTCTTCCCTGTAGCTTAAAGAGTATCTGCCAACTGGAATTTCTCTTATATGTTTTAACCACCAAGGCAGTGCTCCTGTTGCATCAGAACCTGTTCTGAACTGTTTAAAACACAGAAACCCTTGGTGGTTAGGGAGAGTATTCTCGCTATCCCTTTTAGATAGGCGGCGCACCACTGAGCACCTAGGGAAAGACATCCTGAAAAGGGTCAGGGTGTTCTTCTGAATAGGGACAGCCTGTATGTGTGGTTTGTCAATAAGATGACAGTTTTTGTCTCTTGTGTAAATACTTCTTCTAGTACCGTTTTTTATGGATCCTCAATGCACCACCTTCATAAGTCGTATCACGTACTTGGCGCCCTCCCCTGACCAACAGAGCTTCCAATCCCGCCCCCCTTTGATCTCCACAAAGATTACCCCATCACACAGGGTGAATGTAAATACCTGCTTGATCTGCAATGATGAATCTTCTTTTTCTTTGTGTTGAAACAGAGATCTAATTGCAATCTAGTACATGCCAGCATTCTTAAAGGTTTCCATTTCCATAAAGTTTGTTCTATGGAAAAAAAAATATTAACAATATATGTCTACAATTATAAGCATTAGTAAACCCAAATTCTACTATATCTAGCAACAATGCGGGCTGACCTGCACATCAGTCAGACGAAAGTGCGATTGTCTAATCTGATATGAATGCACTAACGTTTGGTTTGTATTTTGTTTGTATAATGCTTATTTTTATAATAAACTGTTGGTAAACAGGTGTCAAAAAAGCAGATAGATAAAAAAGGAAAGCACTAAATAAACATGAATGACAAAAGCAAAACAAGAAATGGAGTGTAAAAACCCAGGAAATAAAATAGATGCATATGGTCACCCACTGAAACATGGCACAAGGTAATGAAGCCATAGAGAAGTGTGTGTGATAAGCTTTCGAGGCAGGTGTTTGGAAAGACGTATTCCCGAGTGGGGCGATGCAATCCTTTAGAAAATGGCTTCAGTCATTCCCAGTCAATCATCTGCAAATAACACCTGGTAAACACATTGTTCCAGGGGCATGTGGAGACTACACTCTGCACAGCCCTCAACCAGATGGCATCTGCACATGGACTGCCACAACAACTATGGACCTGCATGTAGAGCCTTCGTCATAGCCTCAACCACACCAATCTGAAATGTCCCCACAGAACCCTCAATACATAGACCATCAAGATCATAGTCCGTAAGAGGGGTAACAATTTCAGGTTTCAAGCTACTAAACGGGCATAACAAGTCACTTGCCCCCTCAGTTACCACATATACAGGGATCGAAATTAAGTTGGAATAAGCAGGAGGTAAAGGCAGCTCCTGGGTATCCAGAATTAACCCATGACCAGGAGCTACCATTGGGGAACAAGAAGCTAATACTTAAGGTTCTACAAATCGAACTTCCACATAAGATGCAAACGTATCATTCTGTCCATTATTTATGACCTGTGGCAAGTCAGGCTCAGGAGATGGACAAGAGGCAATTTTCCATACAGTGTTTTATTAAAATGATTAGAGTGTGGTCCTCCCCTATCCCTACTTCTAGAGAGCTTTCACCCTAGTCTATAAAGAAAACAATAAAGGGTGCTTGTCAGAATGTCTTACCAACATAAAACGGTCCTCTGTCCAAAGCCTAATCTTCGTAAGAGTTCTGTCCCTACCACTAACAAAAGGAAGAACACAAACCCAACCAGAAAAGGTCTGGTAAAGAGTTTATTCTCAACCTGTGAAGTAGTGTTTGGCTTAAGACTCCCACCCAAATATGTCTCTGGTTTCTTCCAGGCTACTTGACCATTTCTACAGTTCAAAGTTCTTGACTGCTTAATGTCTCTTTATTTTTCCTCTTCTCCTTGTATAATAGTCTCTGATTATTGCAGTCGGACCGTAGCTACTAAGCCCCATAATATGGCTTCTCTTACCCAACCTTGGGGTTGTGTGACTCTCGCCCCATCTTGGGGTATTGCTGCTCTCACCCCGCCTTGGGATACTGTTTCTCCCTGCCTTGGGGCTTGTTTCTCCCACCCCGCCATGGGATCTCGTGTCTCTCACCCCACCTTGGGTTCTCTTATCTCTCACCCTGCCTTGGGATATCTTGTCTCTCACCACACCCTTGGGTGTTGTTACTTTCTCTCTGCTTTGCTTCTCCCACTCAACTTTGGGGTATTGCTTCTCACACCCTGCCGTGGGGTCTTGCTTCTCTTGCGCGCTTTTGGGTTTGGCTGGGCCTCACCGCCCTCCTCCGGTTTCCCTGGCACCACTACATACCTTGTTCATTGTGGTGGTGTTCCTTGGGGGAGGCTCTCTCCTCAGCTGGTAGACAACCACAGCTCCAGTTTCCCTCTGGTCTTCCGTGTCAGTTTGGCTGACTCGGTCCTTCCCGTCGAGGCTCAACTGGACTTTGGGTTCAGTTCCAGCAAGCGCCAGTCGACCACTTCCTGTGCAGTCTGGATTCTTCATCTTTCAGCAGCCCCGTGATGCCTTGACGCCCCGCCGTGCTTGTGGTGCCACTTTCCGGCTCTGCCTCCCAGGGGGACGTCTCCTCCTGTGCATTACTCTGCTGGTTTTCCTCTCCTTCGTGTGTCAATCTCACAGGACCTTAATGTTCTACCCTACAACAAGATTGAGCAATTAATTGTTCCAGAGCTTCATACACAGATGGCAGCACAAAAGGGTCAGAAACCACACCAGCCACTTGTATGGAGACCTTCAGTTGTCTTTTGTTATTCCCATATAGCCAACAAAGATATTGTGATTTGATACAAGCAAGGATAACTCATATCCTGTCCTGTCCTCTAAGGGGGGAGGTCACCCCCAGCGGTATCCCACTTGCCACATCCCATGGGGGGTTTTAAGCTCAGTGGGCTCATCTGCCTAGTCCCAAAGGGGGTTGCCCCCTCCTCAGGTAGCAGAATACCCTGGATCCATCACTGGCCCCTTATTCTTTAATTGGCATATAGTTGTGTTCTAATGTTTAATAATAGAGTGTCTCAAACACACAGAGTTAAATTCACATAGGTGTGTTTGTCCAGCATCAGTTGGCCTGGGTTGTCAAAAGTAGCAGCTGTTGCTGTTGATTTCAAGCTAGCCAGGCTTTTTAGATGACAAGAAGAAGCTAATTAGCTCCCCTCAATTTCAAACCCTGCATCTACACAGTACACCATTTCTTACTCGCCAAGTCAATAATCAGAAGCCAATGGCTATTGGTGAGTGCACATTTTGAGGTTTGAATCATAATACTTCATGCACATCTTCCTTGTAGCATGTTCCTAGAGACCATAACAGAATGTTGTCCTCTCTGGAATCGCCACTCTGAACTCCCCATATAATGTATTATCAACCATTGTCTATTTGGCAATCAATGCTACAAGCTTCCTCTGTCTTACACTTCTTATCATGTTTCCCCACTCTCATTCACGATCAGTCTTTGCACACTGTCCAATGCCATAGATACCTGTTCAATCAAGGCTGCCTATGGCATCTCCTCAAAAGCACCTACACGAATAGTATCTCTGCCGAGATGTCATCTTGGCCTCACCAGATGGATGATTCACGTTTCCCCTGGGACCTCCACTAACCTCCCAGCACTAAAATTCTCAACCTAGACGCTCAAACACACTACACACCTACCAACTAACGCAATTGAATAACCACCCCAAAGGACATGAAGCACCAGAACGCTATACCTCTACAATAAAGTAACATGCCACAGTACAGGCAAATGCATCCTGGCATAATGGGCATACAAGGCTCCCATATAGACAAAAATGGCTCTATTATCATGCATTTTCCTCTCCATCCCATTAAGCCTTCATATCTTTCAGATCTGCCAGAGCACCTGGACACCACAGAATTAGCAGCTGTAAGGTTGCAGAAGGAGGAGACTGACACACAGGTGGCATAGTGATTGCTGTGAACTTTTATTCAGCACGACAATAAAGAGAAAACCCTAATTTTAACTACTTCTACAAGGACTTGCCCTGCCTCAACTAAAATACTAAAGGGGTCTCTCAGAATGTCCTTGTAAACTAAAGAGCCAACCGTCCTGTGTAAAAATCTCTAACTCTGTCCCTTGCACTTATAACTAAACTAGAAGGTTGTGTCAATGTTCATGATCCAGGAGAATGACTCCCTACTCCTGGACTGGGTGGCATGGTTCTGGTCCCAATATTTCACAAAGGACTGCCAATCCTATAACACTCTGTATCAGAAGGTTCGCTGTTTCTTCACTCCAGGGGGAATTACTCCCTTCCCCTGGATCACTTGTACCCAACACAGTATGTGTCTTGCCAGGGGGGAATGACTCCCTTCCCCTGGCCTCAAGTTTCCGTATTCAGTTCTTTCAATTGTCAAGAGAATGACTCCCTTCTCTTGAATGGGGTTTTTCTCCTTGTAAACTAAAGAGCCGACCGTCCTGTGTAAAAATCTCTAACTCTGTCCCTTGCACTTATAACTAAACTAGAAGGTTGTGTCAATGTTCATGATCCAGGAGAATGACTCCCTACTCCTGGATTGGGTGGCATGGTTCTGGTCCCAATATTTCACAAAGGACTGCCAATCCTATAACGCTCTGTATCAGAAGGTTCGCTGTTTCTTCACTCCAGGGGGAATTACTCCCTTCCCCTGGATCACTTGTACCCAACACAGTATGTGTCTTGCCAGGGGGGAATGACTCCCTTCCCCTGGCCTCAAGTTTCCGTATTCAGTTCTTTCTATTGTCAAGAGAATGACTCCCTTCTCTTGAATGGGGTTTTTCTCCAACCTGGGGAGAAGGACTCCCTTCCCAAGGCTGCTTGGATTTTCCCTACGGATATATCACTACCACGAGAATGACTCCCTTCTCCTGGTATCTTGGTTTCCCAGTCACTTTAACTTCAGCGAAACTCAGGGGCAATGACCCCCTTCCCCTGATGATCCCTGTTTCACCTTTTTCCTTCTTGCTTTCCTGACTTGCAGCCACGACGAAGATGACTTGTATCTTTCTCCTAGTTTGGGTGCGGGTCCCAGACCCATATTTCTCTGTCCAGACTTCCCATGAGGCCAGGGTGGTTATGCCGCTACCCAACAGCCCCCCTAGGGGTGGTACACAGCGAGACAATCTCATGGGGAGAGCCTCCCCCTCTAGGAACAGGGATGACCATCTAGGGTACCGACCAGGGACACCACACCACAACCACACATCTGAGAACTCAATACCTTGTAGAAACATGTGCTATTGTAAGACCCAAGACCTTGTCTATCTGGGAAGTACTAGGATGAAAAAGAACATACTAGAGCCAAGTAGATCTAGGACTGAGATGAGTTTGCCCCGTGGAACGATGAAGGTCACACCCGGGAAACAGAAGGAGGACGTATCCCTTTTACCAACCGGATGCTTGCAACATAGTATAAAGGTTGACAAAGCACACAACCTTTGTCTAATCCAGCCATAGGAGGCATCAGGTGCAAGCAATCTCCAGTGTGGGAGATTCGAATCCTGTCTGGGAGCTGACGCAGAATGTAGGATGCAGAGGGAGAGCTGTGAAACTTCCTGGATGGCTTTGCAGGAGCGGAGCTGCGTCAACTGCTAAGAAGAAGGGAAACTGAGCAGCCCAAGAACAGGAGATGCCAGACGACCACCGCCGAGAGCCCGGTGAAGCGGAGACCAGCCCCAGGAAGGCCCAGCATGGTACCGTGTCCCAAAGCAAGGTAACGGGCAGTACGGGAAAGCCGGGGAGAGCATGACAGTGAACAGGCGGGCAGAGGCAGGTGCCTTGCAGCATAGTAGGGAGCAGGCAGCTACAGGCTTACCAGAGGGGCAGAGAAATGCTAAAGTGGCACACAAAGCATAGAACGGGGGTAGGGAAATCCCCACAGAGAAGAAGGGTCTGGGACCCTAACCATTACACAGAGGCAACTAATCTTCTTTGTGGCAGAAGTGGGAGAAGTGACGACAGCTAGGGATTTGTCACATACCCTTGCCCTAATGCTGTAGGCTTCCTCATCCTCTAAAGGAAAATGGGACAAGAAATGAACAGTTCCCTGGTCCCTTCCCTTTCTGTGTTCGACACTAAAACAGACGGGTTGAAGAGTTGAAGAGCGAGGAACCAACACATTACCCTCAGGTTGGTGTCTTTTCTAAGACTGATCCACGTGAGGGGAGAATGGTACATATTTTAAACTTCCTACCAGTGAGGTAATATTTGAGGTATCCAAATGGCCTATTTTATCGCTAAAGCCTCCAATTCAACGGTTATACAAAAGGGTAGGGTAGTCCCTGGGGTGTCAGTGTGGATTCTGGGCAAAATATACGACAAACAAAATAGAGCAATCCACACTGTAGTCAGACATAAAGATTACTGTCCTTGTTTTACTTGTTTTTACCAAAAAATTTTTGTGCTCATGTATAGAGTCACAAGAAGAAAATACCAAAGATACGTCTGGAAAAATATTGACCATTTATTAATGAAAAAATAGAAGTTTCAAGAGGGATAAAATATGTTAGACAAAGTGAAATACATTTCTCTAAACATGAGAAACAGAATCAAAGAAGCTATCATATTCAACAGTAAAATATCAGAGACATTACAACAACAAACGCAAACAAGAATGAATATAGGAGTTACTATTTTTGTTCACAGTATTTACTAAAACTGTCTATTCACAGAGAGTTCTCTATTTTTTGTGTGTATCATGATCATTATATGATCACACTTTGTAATCTTCTATTCAACGTTGGCATAATTTCTCTCTCATGGGAATATCTTACGGCTGATGTAAAGCACAGGATGTTCCACTCCTTCATATTCTTGCGATAAAACTGTTCCTATGTCCACCTTGTAAGTGTTGGTTTGAAGGAAAAAGTCCTTGTTAAAGATGGGGACGTTCAAGACTGGCTCCCTGCATAGAATTGACATTAGGGCATCAAAACAGGCCTGATATGTTTGCCATCATAATTTATGAGGCTCAGCAATCTTTAAATTATCGGTCAAACAGGAGGTGATGGCAGAATAATTAGGGATACATCTCCTGTAGTAGCTGGTAAATCCTAGGAAAGCCCTCAAATCCCGTTTAGTCTTTGGGACTGGTGTTTCTTGACCCAGCCAGAATTTTTCTAACTGCGATTGAACCAGCCCATTTCCCACAAGAAAAACACAAAGGCCCTCATTACGACCCTGGCGGAAAGTGACTGACCGGACCGCCACAGCGTAAATAGCGTTTCCGCCATTGCACGAAGGAGCAAAGTGCGGCCCATTCCGACCCATCGGGCACGAGCACCACGGCATGGCGGAAGTGCAAAGTCCGCGATGGCGGAAATGACCCCCAAACGGCCCACACCGCCGCCGTACGGCGCCCTAGGTGCAATACCGCCACCCATCACAGCGGACACCGCAGTGTGCGCCTACCGGAAAGTACGGTGACCGTAAATATACGGAAACGGAAGTAAAAACATGGGCCCGGAACGGGAAACATCCCGCCGTACACCTATAAAACCACAAAAACCACACAACCACTAAAAACACTACCCCGAGACACACCCCAACCCGTCATCCACCCTAGCGAAACCAAGAAAAATGGGAAAAGTAGCAAAGAAAGCGTGCGACCGCAAGCGGCAGGTCCACTTCTCCCGTGAGGAACTCACCGTGCTAACAGAGACCCTCCAGGAGAATGCTGCCGTCGTCTTCTCCACGCAAATGACCAGGACGGCACTTGCGAACAAGAAGGCCATATGGGCTCTGGTGGCACAGCGGGTAAGAGCGGTGGGGACCGCACCCCGCAACCCACAGCAATGCAGAAAGCGATGGGACGACCTGCGGATACGCGTCCGCAGCATACTCTCTGCCAACCGCAACATTGCCACAGCCACCGGGGGAGGTCCTGAATCACCCATCAAGTTGACCCCCTGGGAAGAAATCTGTGCCTCCACCATCGGAATGGAGAGCATAGAGGGAGTCGGAGGGATGGAGAAAGGAGTGCAGACATCCGAAGATTCAGGTAGGTGGGCCAGATAAAACAATGCTAAATCCACAATGTCCAATCATGTGAAGTACCATGTGTCCACATAGTGCAACAGAAACACATGTCCAGGAGAACGTCCACACACATCGCCCTGATAGCGCACTTTAAAACTCACAATAAATACATAAATAATTAAAAACCCCTAAAACACCCACTACACGTGCAGCAGGCACACCCTAACTGCAGGCTGCCAAACAACTGCACCCTCACTCCACACACAAATGAAAGCACCTCCAAGGCCCCGACCCAAATCACCCTCAGGTACCACCCCAATGCATGTGATACAATGCCATTCCAATACCCACAGACCCATTAATAACCCTCGCCCTCCTTTACTCCACCACAGGGTCCGATCCAAACGACGAGCATCAGGACACCCCTACCAGCACACCTGCAAAGAGGGCCAAGACCAACGGCCAAAGACCCTCCACCTCAGCTGCACGCATCAAGACACGGCAGCTGCACACATCAGGTGGCAGCACAGAGGAGGGAACATCAACAGGCACCCCAGCAGCCAGCATGCCCACAACACCACCACCACAGGTCCCCCCAACGGATGCCACAGAACGCACTGCCTCTGGTGGCAGCAGCACCATAGGTGACACCCCATTGATGGCAGCATGCTCCGACACAGAAGACGGGGATGTCGAAGTCAGATCCATCCATGACCTGTCCCATTCCCCCTGTCTGTCCCATCCCGTACAACATGAGGATACCACGCAGGGGCACCCACAAGACGACGACTGGCCATCCCCCACAAGCCCTGTGGCAAGGCAACATGAGGTCAACAGCCCCTCTGTGACACCCCCGCAAATGGCCATGGCCCAGCAGAGGCAACAGTCCCTCGACCAGTTAATCGTGCAACAGCAGCAACTGGCCACGCTCCTCAAGGACCATGCCGATGAATGTGGGCGCACTAAGGCAGACATAGAAACATCAACTGAGACACTCAGGGCAGAAATGGAGAGAAGTACAGAGACACTAAGGGCACAAATGGAGAGTAGCACCGAGAGCCTGAGAGTCCAAATGGAGAGAAGCACCGAGAGCCTGAGGGGGGAACTGCATGCGACGTCCAAAGACGTATGTGCCGAACTTGCCGCAGTGCGCCGTGTGCTCACTGAGCTCTCACAAACCCTTAGGGACATGCATGGACGTGAGCAGGCAGAGACATCATCCGTTGCAAGTTCCGTCCAGGGCAGCCCCCAACGTAGATCTGGGAGGAACCTGCGCTCCACAGGCAGGGGTGCCCCTGATACCCGCAGAGGGGGCTTGCAATAGCGACAGCCCACTGACAATGAGCATCTTTGGACACTGGTGTTCGGGGGGGAGGTAGGAGGGTGGAGGGGGTGTGTTGGGCTCACTTGGGTGGCGGGTCGATAGGGTGTTCAACATGATATCACATATGCCATAAACAGTGCACGATCAACCAATGAGATGTGTGGACAATGATCTTTGTGTACTAGGCCATCATAGGCGTACAGTCCATATTGTGCATGTACCACACACACACAGTGCCACGAGTCCCGTGTCCATGTATCAGCCACCAGGCGTGAGTGCTAGAAGCATGCATCAATGAGATGCTGACGAATGTCACGGCCCTCCGGTGCCTCGCAGACTCCTTGAGGAGCTGCCACATCCCCACCCTCATCATGACCATCATCAGGTGCTTGCAGTTCTGCGTCAGGGGGCATGGGCACATTTCTACGTACGCACATGTTGTGGAGCATGACACATGCCATGACCATCTTTGCAACCTTCTCATGGCGGTACAGGAGTGCCCCGCCAGACCTGCTGAGGCAGCGGAAACGAGTCTTCAGTAGGCCGAATGCCTGTTCAATGACTACACGGGTACGTGAGTGGGCATGGTTGTAGTCCTCCTCATGCTGGTCCCGTGGGTTCCGGACTGGTGTGAGGAGCCATCTCTTCAGTGGATACCCAGCATCACCTGTATGTGGACGATAAACGTATGATGTGGAATGCCATTGCTACGTACGCACACCCCCCCCCCCTTCCTGCCAGGTCATTGCCGCATCACATACCCCACATCATCATGCATGAAATGAGACTCACCGAGTAGCCAGGATCTGTTCCCTGCGTGTCGCTCCATGTAGCGTGGTATAGTAGAGTTCCTCAAGACCATAGAATCATGGGTTGATCCAGGGAATCTGGCACAACAATGTGTAATGATCCTGTTGGAGTCACACACCATTTGTACATTCAGGGAATGAAATTGTTTTCGGTTGCGGTACTGGGCCTCCATGGCATGTGGGACGACCAATTCCACATGGGTGCAGTCGATGGCACCAATGCATCCCGGTATGCCGGCAAGTGCATGGAATCCCACTTTTGTGTTGGTAATTTCCTGCTCCGAGCGTGGTAGAGAGATGTAGTCGTCTGCGTGCTGCAGGAGGGCATCGAGCACTTGCAATAGTGTCCGTGAGAACAGTGGCTGAGAAATGCCATGCAACTGTCCGACTGTGTGCTGGTAGGTGCCTGTGGCCAGGAAGTGGAGTACAGACACCACCTTCAGTAGGGGTGGGATGGCGGTTGGGCTATCTATCATGCTGACAAGGTCAGCGTGTGTCATGTCCACAATGGCGGTTATGGTGTCCCGGTCCAAACGGTAGAGGGTGTGGATCTGCTCATCAGTGAGGTTGAACGGATGTGCTCGGAGGCGTGGGATTGCGGGCTGCCTGCGTGGTGGTAGTGGCTGTGCTGGCGGCCCTTGCTGGCCCTGCCTTGGCCTCCTCCTCCTCCTGCGTCTCCTCCGTGCGGCCGGTTGTAGTTGGTGTTCGTCTTCTTCTTGGAGTTGGAGTACTTGCAGTGCTATCAGGTCCCCCAGGGCCAACATCGCGAGTCCTGCCGGGAGCATTTCGGAGTGGGTGTGGTTGTGGGAGGAGACTGGGTGTGCAATTTATGTGTTTTCAGGCTGTATGGCCTCCACCTGTGGTGATTCATTCCGCCTGTGCAAGCTGCTCTCCCCTTTGGGCGAGCACGTCCCGCACACAACGCTGCATTTCGAGGAATGGCATCTTGCTATTGCATTCATGTATTTGTACCCGATGGCCGTGTAACATTTGTTGATATGTACATTCGGCTATGGTCCCATTGTTTCACATACAATCTTTGCAGTCGCGAACAGACTTGTGATGGGTCAGTGGAACGTAGTACTCGAGTAACGGTGGGCCCTCATGCATCACTGTACCGAGTTGCAACGACGGGCGGGCCGTCCCATTCGTGGGTGAAGGCAGTTGCCATTTTCACACACAGCCGCACTAGATGGATTAATTTGTGATTTCAAACGGCCACAGATGCCTTTTCGACGTGATGTTGCAAATGAGGAATTCGAAGGGCGGCGCTTTCGGTTTTCAGCTAGCTGCGAGGAGATGCCCACAGGTCTGACTGCAAATATAACGTTCTATTGTTCAATGTCCTTGAGACAGGGGCCATGGCGAGGATGCAATGATTGATATGAATAGTTTGGGATGCGCAATAGCGACGTGGGCGATGAGGCCGGACGTTCCCAAATACATGTTACTTCACAACACTGGAATTACGGGCTGGGGCACTGTGGATTTTGCAGGCTGCATAACGCACAGACTCAATGGAAATTTCTAATGTTATGTGAGTAAATATTCAGGCGTTTTTATACCGGGATGAGGGAATGATGAATGGATGCATGGATAGGTGATTTGATACAGGGTTTGCCATGTACAGGGCTTCTTGGAATCTATCCGCCTCCCCTGCGCTATGTGATGCAGGGCTGCCATAGTGGGACCATCGTCTATCTGGCCTTGTTGAGCCCTCCCTGTCTCGACGCGCCTTCAGACACTTGTGTCCATGCACGTTAACATTCCCATCTGATGGAATCTGTTTTGACAGACGCATGCACAGGTACACTCGTTTGTGATGGTGTTTACACCTCGATATAGATGGTTATGAGTCGCAAGTGGTTTTGGGGTGGTGATGATCCTTTGGAGTGGGCTAGCATGCATATGGCTGTGGATTTAGTGTGATCATTGAAGTGAGTTGTTGGAATGTAGTTCTGATGGCCATTCTGTTCTTTTTCTTTTCTTTTGGTTGACAGGTATCTCCTCCCCTTTTGCCACTGCCATCTGTATGCCACTCCTGCAGATGGCTTTTACTCCCGACACCTGCTGCTTCGTGTTAATCAGTGGAGCAGCATTACGATCTTATGGGACGATCGCCAATGGGCCACATGCCCTTACGCAGTACTAGTGGCTCGGAGCAACATTTCGGCCTTTCAGCTGGACTAGTGCCTCCCCATTGGGACGGCCCTGCGGTTCTGTGCGCTTCCATGTTGCCTTTTCGTACGTGAATGTGGCTCTGTGTACCATGATGGAACAGGGCGTCACACAAGTAGTAGCTGGTCATTCCTTGCGGATGCAGCCCACAATGGTGATATGTGTTTTGGAGTTCATGGACTAATGGCTGTATGGGCTTGGTGATTTTGTTGTGCATTAAATTTCTATTCTGATATGGGCCGTGTAGCGTTCTTCTTTGCGAGTGATGTGGCATATTCCTATTTGGGGAGCGATGTATTGTGAGGAGATCTGCATTGGGTTCCAGCTTCGGAGTTTAGTTGCGTGGTACTATGCTGGGCGCGTTTGCCTACGGAGTGAGGTCAGGGATGGGGGCTGCCAATATGACTGTTTGAATGTTGTCATGCTCAGGGGCGGGGGATTGGGTTTTGTGTAACAGATGCCGGTCAGCCAGGTGGACTGGTGGAATGTTGTGATTTTCGGAATATTGCTGGTCACAGGTGCCTGTGTTTGCGTGCGTTTCTGGGGGGGGGGGACTGTGGTCATGTCCATTGGAATGGCTTCTGTATTCGTGCCATCTGTGCCCTGCAGCTCCCATTGACCCCTCTTGTGATTCTTTTGTTCGTTGGCATGCATGGGTGACTTGTACTTTTCACTGGTTGCATTGTGACTTCATTGCACCTACGGGGAGTTGTACTTTGTGGGCAGGGAGCGGTGTACAGGCACTCAGTGGGGCCGTTTACGGTTGATTCGCGATGCCGTACTTCTCACCATGGCGGAATGGTACTTTCCGCCATGCTTGATGGCGTTAGGTACATGTCCGCTAGGGTCGGAATTCGCGTACCCTTGCGCCATGGTGGTATTTACGGTTTGGCATGGCGCGCGCGCGCGTACTTGGTGCAGTTAGCGTTGGCGTTCACTACAGTGTCGCTAATGGCTTCGTACTTTGCGGTGACGGGTCATAGTCGCACCGAGCGCTATTCGATGGCGGTATTGCATTTCCGCCATCGTTTTCCGATTTCCGCCAGGGTCGTAATGAGGCCCAAAGTATTTTACTGGAGACTGGCTATGTGGCATTTCTTGGGGTTGGTAGTTAGGCCGGCACATCTCAGGGCTTTAGTAATTTCATACAGATGCCACATTTGTTCTTCCAAGGATTTGCTATGAATGGCAATATCGTCCAGATAAGTGCCACAAATACTCTAATAGGGCTGCAAAATCCGACCCATTAATCTTTGGAAAGTGGCAGGAGCCATGGATGTCAAATGAAAGGACTTTAAAGTAAAATAGGCCTATAGGGGTGGAGAATGCCATATTTTCCTTGTCCTGTGGGTTTAATGGCAACTGCCTTTGGTAAGATCAATTGTGGAGTAAAAGACTGCCAAGCACAGTGGATCACTAAGGTCATCGATTTGTGGCAACGGGTAGTTGTCGAACTGGGTCACGGAATAGAGTTTTCTAAAGTCTATGCAAAACCTCCATGATTGATCAGGTATTGCCACCAGGACTATTAGCGAGGTCCACAGACTTTAGGATGGTTCCATAAAATCTGTGGCCAGCACTTTCTCCACCTCTTGGGGAACCATTTCCGTTCGGGCTTTGGGGAGCTGATATGGGTTGAGATTAATGACTTTTCCGGGGGAGTGCATATATAACGGTGAATCCCTTTCACTCTCCCAGGCTCAAAGCTAAAGCCATCTGTGAATTGGTTTAAGGACATCTGTGAATTGGTTTAAGAGGTCTTGGATGTCCTGTTGATGGGATGGTGGAAGGTCTAATGGTACTAAATTGGACCCGTTTGTCTCCTCTGACAAAGGACTGGCAATTACCACAGAGGAAGATTCCATTGGGTCCAATTTCCACTCCTTTAAGAGGTTAATGTGGTATATCTGAGTCTTACGCCTTCTATCGGGTTGGGAGATACGATAGTTACAGGGTCCAGTCTGTTCTAATACGTCAGAAGGTCTGTGATAGCGAGATAGCATTTTATTACCAGGACCTTTAGTCCAATAGAAAAAGATTGTAGTGGCATTTTTGACATATTGGGCTCTTTGGTGTTCATGGGTCTTATCTAGCCGAGTATGCACTACATCTCTTACCATAGCAATATGTTCTTTAATCCGCTGTGCTGTTTGGGACAGTGGTAAGATAGCTTCTTCCCTTTCTTCCCAGGATTCTCTTAACATGTCTAAAATATCTCAGGGATTGTGCCCATACAGGAGTTTGAACGGTAAAAAGCCTAGGGAAGCCTGGAGTTCCTTTCTGATGGTGAATGAGGCCCCCGGGACCATGTCTCAGTTCCTTCCATCAGCTTCTACACATTTTTTAAGGACGCTTTTAAGTGTTTTATTAAAACACTCAACCAGGCCGTCTGTCGGAGGATGGTATACAATTGTCCTTAAAGGTTTGATTTGGAGGATTTGTTTAACCTCTGCCATCATTTTACTCATGAAGGTTGTTTCCTGGTCCGTTAGTATTTCCTTTGGGAAACCCACCTGTGACAAGAAGGGAATAAGGTGTTTTAAATTTGCTGCGAGGTATTACTTTGCATAGAAAGGCTGCAGGGAAACGTGTCGCATAGTCTAGGATAACTAGGATATACTTGTTCCATAGTTTTGATGGTGTTAGTGGTCCCACAATATTCATCCCTATTTGGGAGAAGGGGACGTCTATAATTGGTAGAGGTAGTAAAGGTGCTGGAGGAGGGATATGTGGGACGGTCTTTTGACACAAGGAGCACATTGTGACTAGGTATTCAATGTCAGCGTATACTCCCGGCCAATAGAATCAGCTCACTACTTGTCCCTGTGTTTTTGCTGTTCCCATATGTCTCAAAGTGAGGTAGGCATGTGTAATTTCTAAAACAGCCCTGTGGTGGCTTCTGTGGGCTACTATTTGGGTTTGAGGGGTACCCTCACTATTTGTATCTCCTCTATATAATAATCTGTTTCAAGAAAAGAAATGGACCATCTTTCTTTCTGCCTTTCTCTTCAGATATGGCTTTGAAGAAAGCGTCAGCCAATACAGGGTCACTGAGTTGCGGGAGCGCTAAATCCGGGATTATCTCAGGTTCCCCCTCCTCAATGTTATGCTTTGGTAGGTCTAGGTTTGAGGCTGGGGCTTGGTCAGCTCCCCAAAACCTTGGGTACCTTTCCCTGTGGACTCCAGCTCACATACATCTGGAAATTTGGGGAATAGAGCATTCTCTAGAATTCCTTGAGTAATCTCCCTAGTTTTTACATGATAAGCATGTTTACCGTTATTCTGGAGTAAGGTCTTAATATCTCCTCTATAGTCTGGGTACACCACCATTATGCTCAGTCCCTGTTTGCTAGTATTCCCTAACTTGGAGACCAATCAGATGTACGTACCTTTGGGGGCGGTTGGGACTAGATCAGTGGGTATGAGTTGTCGCTCTCCAGGTTCTACAGTTATGATGGCAGCTGCTGGAGAGGTCAAACCCCATAGACTCCCAAGTAGCGAAAGAGGGGCTAGATGCTCGGTCACTTTGTTTTGACAACATTAGGGTGACCCGTGTGTCAACTAGGTCAGATCCCATATCTGACACCATATGTAAGGGTGCAGAAGGAGGAGACTGATCCACAGGTGGCATAGTGATTGCTATAAACTTCTGCGTGGAAATAAAGAGAAAACACTAACTTTCCCTACTTCTATGATGGGTTTCCCTGCCTCAACTAAAATACTTACGGGGTCTGTCAGAGTGTCCATGTAAGCTAAAGAGTCCACCATCCTGTGTCAGAATATCTAATTGTGTCCTTTACACTTTTAACAAAACTAGAAGGTTGTGTCAATGGTCTTGGTCAAGGAGAATTACTCCCTTATCCTGGACTAGGGTGGTACAGTTATGCTTGTAGGTTCTTACCTAGGGGGAATTACTCCCTTTCCCTGGTCCCAACACTTCACAAACAAAGGACCACCAATCCTATAACATGCTGCATCAGAAAGTTCACTGTTTCTTCACTCGAGGGGGAATGACTCTCTTCCCCTGGCCTCAAGGTTCCGTATTCAGTTGTTTTAATTGTTTAGAGAATGACTCCCTTCTCTTGACTGGGGTTTTTCTCCAACCTGGGTAAATTACTCCCTTCCCCAGGCTTCTTGCCTTTTCCCTACGAATATAGCACTACCAGGCGAATGACTCCCTTCTCCTGGTATCTTGGTTTTACAGTCACTTTAACTTCTGTGATACTCGGGAGGGGGGGAATGACTCCCTTCCCCTGATGATCCTTGTTTCACTATTTTCCTTCTTTCTAAACCATTCATGTACAAGTATGATCCTTGACCCAGGTTTCCCCAGTATGGCCCTTGGTTTCCTGACTTGCCAAGTACAGCCATGAGGGATGATAACTTGTATCTTTCTTCTTTTTTGGGTGCGGTTTCCAGGCCTGTATTTCTTGTAATTTGGTAGACGTGGTTCACTCTCCTGCCAAGTACTTCCACAAGGTAGATGGCTTGTACTTCTCTCTTTATTTTGGTGTGGGTTCCAGACACATATTTCTCTGCTCTGGTGATTTGGCAGACTTGGTTCACTCTCCTGCCAAATACTGCCATGAGGAAGATGACTTGCCTCTATCCCACGGAGGATACATGCCTTATGCTTGCATAAAAATCATTCAAAACATTCCGGGGACACACTGTGGAAGAAACATTCTCTAACTTGGAGAAGGTTTCTCTCTTTTTTGACTACTTTTTCCAAACCTTAAAACTAGTTATCCGACACCTACGCGCCAATCAAACTACACCTTACCAGGACAACGCCCTCTGCCTCTTGGTACACAGAATAAATGCACATTAACAAAAGTGCAATAAGGTAATTAAAGAAACAGTGGGGCAAAACAAACAAACCAAACAGCCTCCTAGTCAGCAAGGCCTTATGGTCCAACCACTGAACCCTCGTAGCTGCAGCCCATTGCAACAGCCTTTAACCAGAGCAAAACCCTCTGGGCAGTTGTCAAGCAGTGCTTTAACCCTACACCAAAAAAAGTGGTATCAGATTCAAACAAAACAGTGAGGCTATCAATGACTCCTACATCAACAAAATCACCAACATCAGGGCACACATTGAATCATCTCGGCAAGTAGACCTCTTCTAATCCCCTGCGATTCATACAACCCTGGACAGACCCTCCCTCCTATCACATGACGACCTTTCTAAAACATTAATTTCCCTAAACCCCACCACTTCTAGGATGTCATTATCCAGGCAAATATCCTCAAACAAGAGGTATCATGGCACCTTGAAACACTTGTGTATCGGCGCCATACAAATGTCCAACAAATAAACACGGTCATTAATGTGACCTTGTCCGGAGGGGATTGGAACCTTTCTCAGCCGTGGGCAGGAGACCTACCAGGGAGGGATCCAGAGCCAGACGTGTCTGAGGCAGACAGTGGCAGCAGGGAGGTCCCCAGTTCCTGTTCCCTCCCCTAGTATCAGCATGTTTGCTGACAGACACTTATCGCCAGCTTTACCTCGTAAAACAGATATCCGCAAGTTCCTGTCTATTATCTTCAGAAAACTACATCGTAGGTCACAACTTAACCCTAACAACATCACTTCCAATAGAACAACATGAAGCCAGAAATGCTGTAGACGTGAGCCAAGGAAAAGCCAGAAGCACCAGTACAGTTCAACAGACGGAGAGAGGAGCAGCCAAGCTATGCAGCAACACTAATGGTTGTGAACACTAGACACAGAGCTGCCAGAGCGAATCCGCACAGGCACCCTTAAGCCCACGGACCACCAAGGAATAGGAAGGGATCCAAATCCCGGGATTGAAATTAAGATTAGATAAACATGAGCTAAAAGCAGTTCATGGGTATCAGGCATTAACCAATGAGCAGGGGCTACCACTGGAGAACACAATGCTAGTACATACATTTCTGCAAATTGAACTTCCACAATAGATGCACACTTAGCCTTTTGTCCATTATTTATTACCTATTATGCTTCAAATGTCATATAAGTGTGCCCTAATTCTCCTTTATTAATCGTCCCAAATGCAAAAAATTAATGTCACATAAGTATTTTTGCTTGGCAGGAGTTGGCTTTGGAAGCCAAAAGTATCCCCTGGTAGCAGTTGGTGTCAAGCTAACCATGCTCTTCTAGGCTACAAGCAGAAGCCAAAGGGTTCCCAGCTCCCCTCATTTTTGATCCATGCAAATCCACCCCCCCCCCCCGAGAGATACTTACCTGTGAACCCCACTGCAACGGGAGCTGGAATAGGAACTGAGACTCTGAACTGTGTGACGTATCCAGGATATTCATCCCTACTCCCCTAGGGGGAACCACTCCCTTTGAGGGCAGGGAGGGGAGCCCGCTGACCTAAATCCTCCATACGAGTTTGGGCAAGTAGGACCTCACTCGAAGTGACTCCCCCTTTGGGGACAATGACTTCCAGGATAGGATGAGAGCCCCAGTAAAATCTGTACTCTCCACCTACACCTATATGAGTACCAGCAAAGTTAGGGAGGCACTAAGATTTTTTTCACTGCCAAACCCACCTCAAAATCAATCTCTATTAATCAGAAGCGCGTTACCGCTTGGAATTTGTTAAAACCTGTTTGACTAACTCCACTGTTGACTTCACTTCTGTTTTTGATTCACCAAATAGTGTCATTCATTTTGTCTTCAGGTAATGCTGGATCTCGCCTGACCTCCACAGTCAAAAAGGAAAGACACACTCCCTTTGTTTCGGATGACATACATAAAACTAAGAGGAACTTTGAATCGAAGAGAGAGAATCCTACGCAGAGGCGAAAGCCTGACGGAAAGATGTTATGGAGGGATGGAGCCATACTGGATGGCGGAGCTAGCGGTAGCATGGAGAGCTTGTAAGACGCCGGAAGGCTGGTGTCTTGTCTGACTGAAAAGCCACGGTCGGCGGAGAGACAGAGACGGAACAGTGACCATCTCACCTGGTGGCACGACCTCACGGAAGCCGTTGTGTTGCTGCAGTCCGTTAACCTATGCCGCGACCAGAATGCAGCAGAGAGCCGGAATGCCAGAAGTATATTCGCTGCAGAGCCAAGCAACAGAAGGGAAGCGAAAGCTTCTGAAGAGGTAACACCATGGGGAGAGGCGAGTAGCGACATTCGAGGCTGGAAAGGCTGCAAGCTTACGAGAGCCCGGAAAACCTGAATAGGAAGACGCCCTATCGAGGCCCGGCTAACGTAAGCCTGAAAGAGGGGCAGAGTGTTTCAAAGAATCCTAAGAAGCTGAGAGACTTTCAAGGCAGGGAAAGCTACAAAGGTTACGGGAATCAGAGAAACCCAAACAGAGAGTCCTAAGAAATGGAGAGACATTCCAAACGGGAGAAAGGGAGAACATGCAGGGTTCCAATCATTAACTATCATATCAGAAGATTGTCAAGGCCTGAGTCGGAAACAGGGGTATGGCATGAAATAACCTCTCTTACTGGAAAGAGGAAACTGAATGGAAGTAAGACTTGGCACAGCAGAATCTACAAAGAGGTAATGACGTGTGTTGCAAGACAATAACCAATTAAAAACCTAATTAGATGAAGAAAACCTTTTCTTCCTGGAGAGAGAGAAGCGTATGGAATTGAGATTTGGAATACAGAATCTGCCGCAAGCCTATGAATTGCGTTACGAGAAACTGCCAAACTTTTAAAACCTCTTGGAGAAAGAGATCCAAGTGATTGAGCCAGGCAGAAGCCCAAAGATAGAGGCCATTGCTCCGGCCTCCTTTTTTTTGTTATTTTTCTTCTAAGTGGCAGGGACTAGTGAGCTAATAGGATTTGGACTAAGGACTATTTTTTGGCACTTTGATGAGCACTCTTATTTTTTAGTTTGTTAGGCAGGGACCTTCCCTCATAGTATAGGATTAGTTAGGCATTTTCTTTTTGTTTAAATAAAACATCTTAAAAATTACACACCTTAGTCAGAGTCCTGCTTCTGGTACACCACAACTGCCTACTCCGCAGTTGTTGGTACATGGCGGATCCTCACAGAGAAAGTGGGCGGTTTAGCTGGTGGGGGAGGAGAGTAGTAGAGGGGAGGAGAGTAAAGGTATGGAGATAGGGAGTAGCAGTGGAGAAGAGAAGTAATGGTAACATGAAAGGGTATCAAGAACTAGGAGGAGTGAAACATCGGAGGGACAGAAGAATGGTGGGAGTAAAGAAGAGGGGTGTGGTAGTAGCAGTAGAAGGGAAGTGGTAAACATGAGTGTGAGTGCACCATCCTGAAAACAGCAGCGTAAGTGCACAGCACTATCCCAATTTACCTTAGAAAACTAACCACTGGATTGAGTAGGGACAGTTAGGAAGTCCCTTGGGCAGATTAGACAGCCACCGTCTTCGCATACCATCTGCAGTACGAGATACACTTCTAGACAATAGAAATTAACATTTGCCAGCACCGATCAAGGGTTACGGGTGCCTGGGTTAAGAAGGAGGTTCAAAAACGGCAAGAGGGAAAGAGACTGTTTTAGGCCCCACAAAGAAAAAAGATAAAAACCCTTGAACTGTCTCTACGACTCAGAGTGATTTTTGTGCACTCTGAGACAGCAGTCCGACCATGAATGCCCTTCTCAGGATAGTCAACTCCTCTCTTATTGTACACACTTTTCAAGACAGAATACAAACAGGGCTCGTCCTCTTGAAAAAACACACCCTCGCCCCAAAGGATCTGGCAAACTACTGTTCTATCAGTAGGCTCACTTTTATCGAAAAGATCATTGAGAAGGTGATTGGCAATCTATTTGGCAAAATTCACCAGCTCTGCCTTCTTCGGGATAATCTATCCAGCTTCCGCACCAAACTCGTCAATGAGACAGCCACCATTGAGGTGGTTGCAAATTATTGATAAAGGCAATGCATGCCCATTAGTCCTCCTCAGCCTCATTCTACACATTCTACCAAGACATACTACCATCCCCCCTTACTCACAGAATGGGCTTTGCAGGCATGGTGGTTGTCCTCATTTCTATCTAGGAGACACCAGGCTGTCCAAATGTGTTCTCTAAGGTCGACACGCTGCTAAGTAACCTGGGGTGTGCCCCAGAACTCCATCCTCTCTCCGGCCTTATTCAGGCCATACATTAAACCCCCTCAACACAATCCTAACTGACTGACATCTGAATACACCAATAGACGAACGACACTCAGCAATACCAAAGAGTTATCGGTTCCCAGGACATCTCCCAGCTTTGCGCAGGCCTTACTGCCATTCAAAATGGATGTGAAGAGCTTACTTGCAACGTAATCCTACCAAAACAGAATTAATTATCCTAGTCTGTCACACAAAGGTGGCTAGATGGCATGCACTTGGACAGATTAACCCTGCAACCCACTAACCTAGTAGAAATCTCTTAGATTCATTGTGGAAATGAAAGTATCCTTTCAACAAGACATAGCTAAAAAGGCCCAAAAGGGCTGGCATCAAATCACCCTACTTTGCAAGATCAAACGCTTCGGAGCAGTAGCGTAGGTTCTGGTGTTAAACTGATCCCTTAGATGGGGGAAATGCCCTACTAGCAGGGCTCCGAGCCATATAGCTAACCCCCTCCTTAAGGTGACACACCAGACAGTGGGTCCTCTCAAGACCGTGACATGCAAATTCCACCCCACATCTCCTACATTATATGCGATCTGACTAGACACACTTACCAGCTAGGATCATATTAAAAGATGACTGCATCCCCTACAAGGCTAGTTTAGCAGGCACACCACCTTACCTGCCGGCCAAGTTAAACACCTCTGGAAGATCGCGACAGACATACAATAGGATCCTTGCCACACTCGAGATTGGATGGGCTGTGTGAGACAGGCATGGTGTTACGAGAGACACAAGACTCAAAGATAATCGTTTCTAAAATCTTTATTCACTAAAGTTCTAGGGTTGGTGTAATGCCTAACTGGTTCTAACACTTAAGGGGTGGTTCCATTAACTGATGTTTCTAAGGGACGTTGACGTCTGGAAGTCCCAAAAAAAATCTGTCCATGTCTAAACCTATGCTTGCCCTCACTCTGTCACATAAATGTGTTAAGAAGTGTTTCAAAAGCAAAAAGTAGTGGTTCAACAAAAACAGGAAAACCAGGATTGGTTTCAGGTGGTCTTCTAACCAGCTATAGGTTTATCAGCTTCAAAGAATGGTCTCAATCAAAAGGGACTGTTCATAGGACCTTCATAGATAAAACAATGTCAATG
This sequence comes from Ambystoma mexicanum, assembly GCF_040938575.1. Classification (NCBI taxonomy): domain Eukaryota; kingdom Metazoa; phylum Chordata; class Amphibia; order Caudata; family Ambystomatidae; genus Ambystoma; species Ambystoma mexicanum. The sequence goes on along the minus strand of NC_090921.1, from coordinate 285,406,815 downwards.
TTCTTAATGACTTGGGTTTCCCTTCCCCAAACACCAATTCCTTCAGTAACACCGAAATAATAAAGGTTCCACTTTGCTAGAGCACTTAGGGCTCCCTTTCCCAAACTTAGTCCTCTTCCAAATTCAAATACAAGTTCAGCTTTTAGGCCTCTCAGGGTTCTCTTCCCCAAGCTCAGGCCCTTCTTGGGTTTCAAAACACTAGTTCAGTTTGTCATGATGTACCTTACAGTTCTTTCAAGGGGTAGCATCAGAGACTTTCGAAAATCCCAGGTTCTTTGATCCTCCTAAGCGCAACCACTCTGAGCTTTAACCCCTCTATTTTATTTCCTGCACTTAATCCTTTAGCGTAAGTTGCTTTCTGCACCCCTTGTTGTTCCCCTCTAGTTTCTTGCCTTCTTTCTCGTGGCCACTGGCACCTTTCTTTCCTTCCCCTGCAAACTTGCAGCTTCCTCTCCTTCTTGTGCCTACTGGCACCTTCTTTACTTTTGCGTGCCCACAGGCACCTTTTACAACTTTCCCATGCACACTTTGACGTTGCCGGGTCGCTTGCACCCTTCTCTCTCGCTTCGAGTCGCTCGCACCTTCTTTATTTAATCCTTTCACTTCGTACCCCTTGCGTGCTCGCCTTTTCTTGCTTTCTCTTACTGTCTGTCACTCTTCTTTCAATCTATACTGCTTCACCAGTTTCCCTTCTGTTCTTTGCTTTTTTACGCTCCGTGCTGCTTTATGCATTTCATTTTGCCCACTCTGCTTCAGTCGTCGCATGCTCCTGAGTCTCTCTCTCTCTCTCTCTTTCTCTCTCTCTCTCTCTCTCTCTCTTTCTTTCACAAGACTCATCCAGGCAGCAGCATAGTGACAAAGGGTCCCTTCTGGTGCTGTGGGCTTGAGGTCAGGGTCTCAGCATTGTCCCTCCGACAACCTTGGTGCCAGCACAGGTACCATGGGAATAAGCAAAGTTCTGACTGCCAATAGCAGCCAGCACGGTGTTCCGCTACAGCTCTCTGGAGACACGGCTCCCTAGCCATGCTGCAGCCCCTCAGCAACACTGGGTCAGCGTCTCGGCATGCCGTTTTCCTCTGCGCTGTCGATCCTGCTGCTCTCTGCTCCTTGGCTTCTCTGGTCCAAACCACGCCCCCAGCTCGCTCTCTTACCTGTGTAGAACCACACCTTTTATAGGTGGAAAAACAGTCAAGTGGAATCAGGTGTGAGTGATAATTAGTAAATGCCTGACTATATCAATGGGACAACTTAAGTTCTTTCTACAGTCGGTTTCCAATACACTCCCCATGTTATGTCTATGTGAAATCATCACTACTCCTGGTTGCCTCTTCCTCGTCCCAGTATTTGTTGGAAATGTAGAGGGAGTGATGGAATGGGTTTGGAAATACCCCATGAAAGCTGTGGGAAAGGATTTTGGGATAGAACGGTAAAAGGGGAATACCATATCTCGCCCTCGGATGTTCTCTGCCCAATCCCCCATGACCTTCCACTCAGGTGATCCTCCCTCGCTTATCCACCCCCTGGGTCAGGATCCAAAATTGATGGCCCTTCCCTGGCCACCTGACTAGAGGATCCCGGGGGAGTAGGTGGGAGAACACAGCCGGGTTTCCCACAGCCCGCAAGGAGAAAACTAGGAAACAGCCATTCTCTTACTACGCTCCGTTCCTATGGAATTCTATCCGAGCAGCAATACAGACCATTCCCTTGCTCCTTCAGTTCTGTGAAGAACTAAAATGCTTCCTATTTCAGTCACACCTCGACATTACCTAGACTCTGAGACTACTCACCAGACACAGGGTAACTATCTGTAGCTCCACAAAGTGCTACTGTGTTAATTGTTTTGTGCTGAGCCAATATTGTATTACTGTCTGCTACTCAACATTCTCGCCTCTTAATGTTACCCTAATTCTGCTGTGCAGCGCTCCACTGCTTCATAACTATAATATCAATTTAAATAACACAACAAATAATGACCCTTGCGATTCCCGTTAAAACCCAACCTGACCACTGTGCAATTCTACACCTTAACACCAGCCAGAGCCCTATCCAGAGGCATCCACAAACACACATAGATACCTCTGAGCAGACTCTCCTGGAACCCTGTTTACAGCCTGATCCAGACTCATCAATGCACAACTCCCGTCTAGACCCCTGTCAGACCTTGCGTGGAGAACTCAGAATTCCTTGAAAGTCAAGTCGCAGTTTTGACCCCACCCCCTCCCAGGAGAACAAATCCCACAGACTGAAAACAGGGTGTGTCACTGATTATCCCGTGCAGGAGTGCTATTTGTCACACACCCTGTCGGACAGGAAACATAGGATTTCAGCAGCTACAGCGGGGACAAGATGGACAAGTTTAATATACTTCTGCAAGAATGGAAATACTATAAATCACCTTTAGTTTCATTAAGGTTCTTACCCATAGCATGGAAGCTCCTAGTGTCTGAGAACACCTGAGAATGACCCAGGCCCTGAATAAATTACCTAATAACCAAATACCTGGATGCACAGGTTCCTGGCCCAAGAGACTGATTGTTGTGAGAACAGGGGATGCAATGAATAAAGGAGTTTCAAATCTTGCGTCTCGTTTGTAATCTGTATTAGAGGAAAGGACTGAAAATGGAACGAAACACATGATCTATTCACACATGACATGCGCCCATTCATATGGTCTTCTTGACCCATTTGCACAAATCAGGGTCTGTTTCTGCACATTTAACAGTGCATCCCAAATTTACAAACAAGATCCGCTTTTAAATGTGTCGAACTTGTAGGGAACCCCATGCGCCTGTTTTGAATAGGCACACAGTGGGTGCCAATGCATGATAGGGTCTTCCTTTTTTTTTTAGTGTGACAGCAGAATTATTAACCACTGTTGTCTAACTTACATTTCTGTTCCTCAAATTGGATAGAAATGCATTTTTTGGGGTCGCATTTTACAGTGGCAGGCCCAAGGCCAGTCACGGAAATATGCGCTGGGAGCCTGAAGAACATTGTCGGGAGAGAGCTTGCAACACAAACTTATTGAAGGCAGCTGGCCAGCGCATCATTTGCGCCACAACTCAGCCTTGTGGAAATGCGCTGGTCACCTTTGAGAATAAGGTTTCCGAAAATGGGTTAACTAAAAATAACATACTCTGCTCTTTTTTTAGATGCCCCATTTTTTTGAGGATCTGGGACTAAATCTACATTTACCAAAAGATTTAAATGGTTACAATATGAGGGGACAGGAGAGGGGACTTGGGGGGTGATGTGTGAGATGTGGAGTGGTAGGCAAGAAAGCAGAGGGAGGGCTGTGGGTCAGAGGTTGAAGGGGCGGGCAAAAAAGCAGAGAGGGAGCAGAGTTACAGAAAGTAGTTGGAGCGTGGGCTCAGGGGGAGCAGTGGGCCAAAAAGCAGAGAGGGAGCAGTTGGCCGAAAAGAGGCAGTGAGATGTAGATTGGGAGAAAGGATGAGCGAAGAGTGCGATAGAATGGTAGAATGGTAGAAAGGATGCAAGAAGTAGCACGAAAGAATGAAGGACTGTATACTGTGGGAGGAATTGGGGAGCGTTGGAAGTGAGTTCAGAATATGATTTATAGTGTGGTAGGGACTGGGCAGTGCAAATTGTGACTTGGCAGTGTGACAGAGCATGTGAGCATTTGTATGACAGAGTAAGAGGTTCGGGAATGCAAGTTGTGACAGGGAATTGTTGAGACGTGTGCTGCTGTGAGAGGTGTGTGGGTGTTTGGGGTTTGGAGCGCATAGAAGGGGAATATTTTTAGCATTACAATTGATAATGATCAATACTGTCAATAATATTAAATAGGCATGCTCATTAAACCAAATACATAGTCAAAACAAACACTGTTCAGCCAAGCCAGAAATATCTGTGACCCTTTCTAATAACTGCAACCACTCTTTTGCCTCCTCCCTCAAGCACTCCCTTGTGAGTCCCCGCCTGAAAAAACCTTCAGCAGACCCCACTTGTCCAGCCAATAACCGCCCCATATCTATCATCCCCTTCCCTTGGAAACTCCTGGAGAAGCTAGCCTTCCCCCAACTTACCTCGCACACTGAACTTGTTGGTTGCCTCCACAACCATCATTTGGATTCTGAGCATCCAGAACCACAGAAACTGCTCTTCTGAACACCCATTAAGTACTGCTCATACCTCTGGATTCTAACTCTCCAGCTGTCCTAATTCTACTTGTTCTCTCATCTGCTTTTGACACGGTCAACCACTCCATCCTCATAAAACGTCACCATGATACCCTGGGTATCTCAGAGCGGGCAATGGACTTGTTGACCTCCTTCCTCAGTGACCGTCCATCCCAGGTATTGCTGGGCACTTTCTCCTCCCTTACCGCTTTCTCCACCTGTGGTACCCCCAGGGCTACAACCTCTCTCCCTGGACCTTTAACACCTACCTTGCTCCACTGGCACAACTCATTTTCACCTTCTCCCCCAAATTCCAGTGTTACGCAGATGGCACACAACTCTTCTTCAAGCTTCCCTCTGACCCTCTCCGTACTTCTTCCACCATTCCTGACTGCCTATCTGCCATCCAGTCCTGGTGCACTTCCAACGATCTCTGCTTCAATGCCAGCAAGACTGAGATCCTTCCTATTGGGACTCGTGCTCCTTTCTTGTCCACACTCTGGCCATCCTCTATGGGCTCTACCCAATCTCCTTCATCTGAAGCCAGAAACCTTGGAGTCATCTTCGACTCCTCTCTTTCCTTCCTCCCTCACATTCAGGACCTTGCCAAGAAGTCCCACTTTCAACTCTTCCTTCTCCAAGGAATTCTCCCATTTCTCACTTTCCCCCAGAAGCTCAATGTTTCCCAAGCTCTGGTTCTCTCTAGGCTAGACTACTGCAATAGCTTCTTCCTGAATCTACTCTCTTCCTCTCTACGACCCCTCCACCTAATCCAGAATAGGGCCGCAAAACGTATCCTTGGCCTGAAGCCCATGTACTGCATCTCTCCAGCCCTAAAAACTCTCTACTGACTCCCGGTTGATGCAAATATCAAATTCAAATCCCTCTACCATAAGGCTGTCTGGGGCCGGGGACCACGCTATCTACAACTTGTTCTTACTAAATACTCTCCATATAGATCGCTACGTTCCTCTGGTATCAATTATCTGTGTGTCAAGTGCTTCGCTAAACAGATGGCTCTTAGCTGATCACTTTCCTCAGCTGGCTCCCTCTTATGGAAAAGCCTCCACCTTCCTCTTCGTCTTGAGTCGGATCTCCTCAAATTCTGGAAGCTCTTTAAGACTTTCCTTTTCACCTCCTCCTTCACTTCTTCCCTCCTCTGCTAAACCCACTGAGATTAGTGACCAAGGCCCTTATGGGTCCTTCTGGGCCCTGGCCTCCCACACCCAATCACCTTCAGCCTCCGCCCACACCAAGCACTTGCCTTGGTGCCCACCGGCCTATGACACTGTAGGCCTGCACTTACCTATTTACTGGCAGCTGACCTTGCCCGTAGCACTTCTTCCATTGGACACTTACATCTGCTGCCCACTCATGAGCATGGGCACTCCTAGCCAGACCCTCCAGGATATTGCGGCATGAAATGGCAATTTTTGCAGCATGAAACGTTATTATTGCAGCATTTTTATGGCACATTTTTTATTGACTCAAGGCTGTAAGATTGGCACATTGCAGGAAAGAGGCAGTGTCCAAGGCTATAAGAGAGCCAAGGTGTCATTATGTGTACCTTTTTGTACCCATTTTAAAATTAATTTTATCGTGCATTTGTCAGGCGCTTATACAGCAAGTAAATTGTTTTTCAAAGCACCCACAGGGTAACAGGGAGGGAACATGTGATTGAAAAACAATTAAAACACTGAAGGATGAAGACGGAGCTACTAGGCCTTGTGAGCATTCAGAATGTGCAAGTGCGGAGAGAGCAGAGAGGAAAGGGGAATAGGGAGTGGGAGGTAAGTGCTAGGCAGACCCTCCAGAATACTGCAGCATGAAATAGCAAATTTTGCTGCATGAAATAGCAAATTTTGCGGCACAAAACTTTATTATTGCAGCATTTTGGTGCCACATTTTTCCTTTACTAGCAGTCCTTCCTGTTCAGTTGCCGTTCTCCTCGCTATTCTGGGGTTGCTCGGGGGCTGTCCATCCTCCCAGCGCATCACTCTGTTACTCTTTGGCTATGCTGAGCTAGTCGCTGTGCTGGGCACGTCTTTGCGGGCCTAGCTCTTCTAGGTAATGGGCCTCTGGCTCTCCCCCAGCTTTGTCACACTGTCCTCAGTGGAAATATGGGGCCTTCAGCTGCCCCAGGGTGGTCAATTTGCATATGGCATACTTGAGGATCTACTGCTTGCGGTAGTGCACAGGCCAGTATTTCTTCCTTGCAGCTGATCAGTATTATGGTGACTGTTTTAATATTTGAGAACAAAAATGAAATATATATAATTGTTTATTTTTTTGATCATTGCTCTCTCAGCGGCACATGTTTGTGCCGCCTGGAGCACTCATTCAGGGCGGCTTGTACGTGGTGGCGCATTAGCCACAAGTTCTCCTGGTTCCCGCCATCACGCAAGCAAGCAGTGGGGCATGACGCCATCACGCAAGCAAGCAGTGCGGCAGGACAGGCTGACACTGGAGTCGGCTTACAATGCAGGTATGGATCACTCGCCTCGTCGCCAGTGTCATGTTGCCAAACCTCCCGCTTGCACCACGGGCATGGAGGGTGTTACAGCATACATGCGAACATTCTGTAACACCTGGGAGGGAGATTTCTTCAGAGAAATCGGGAGACAACAATTTCGCCATAGGATGGTATTGGAGAAATAATTATTTTAGGCGGGAGAACGTGAAAAATAGCAGTATTTTTCACTGAAAAATCGGGAGTCTCCCGCCTAAATCGGGAGGGTTGGCATGTATGGTTACAGGCCTTGATGGGGCACAGCCAAATAAACACGCGGCCCCTCGTTGTGATGTCAGTACCCGCAGTGTCTTTTTCCAGCACACATGCACACTTTATTATTTCCCTTTCCACTCCTCCCATCAAGTGAGGTGGGCTCCCCCCCCCATCACGTAATGTCAGGACGGCGTAATACCACACCCACTATCAATATTCAATTATTTCATGATGGAACTGTCAGTGGTCACCTTCTCTTTCCCTTATCCCGGGACAGAGTATTTAATTTTAAAAAACTCTCGGGACACAGGGGAGGGAGGTCATAATTCTGGGACAGTCCCGACAAATTTGGGACATCTGGCCACCCTATCAGAGGGGCAATTTGGCCTGCCCGTGATTAGTTTGTGGATCTATTAAGTGCAGCAGACTGGGTGGCCAGATGTCCTACTTTTGCCGGGACTGTCCCAGAATTATGACCTCCCTCCCCTGTGTCCCGAATGTTTTTTAAAATTAAATATTCTGTCCCGGTTTACCGGAAAGGGAAGGTGACCACTGACAGTTCCATCATGTAATGATTGAATATTGATAGTGGGTGTGGTATTACGCCGTCCTGACATTACGTGATGGTTGCGGGAGCCCACCTCACTTGATGGGAGGAGTGGAAAGGGGGAAATAATGAAGTGTGCATATGTGCTGGATCCGGCGTATTCTAACCAATCACTAACCAATCACTGGAGAATCCTCATGGCAGATCAGGACCTCAATAGAAACCTTCGAAATCGCCCACAGATAACCTTCAGAAAAAACCGATCAATAAGAGATACCTTGGTGAAAAGTTATATGACCCAAGAAAATGAGACCAACAAGAAAAATTGGTTATCTGGTAACAAAAAAGAGGGCTTCTTCAAGTGCACCCATTGCAATATTTGCAAATATGCTAAACCTAGGAGCTCTTTCAAACACCCCATTACTGATCAAACTGTTCACATATTGGGGAAAATTACCTGCGAAAGGGAATACGTTGTCTATGTACTGACCTGTGCGTGTAACAAGTGGTACATAGGAAGCACCAAATGTAAATTAAAGATACGTATACAACAGCATGTACGGGCCATCATCAATAATGATGCGAACTACCCAATGGCCAAACATTTCGCAGAATTTCATGACAAAAATATGGATAGCTTTGGGTTCTTTGGGGTACACAGAATCGAGACAGGACCCAGAGGAGGCGACAAAGAGAAAATCCTGAGACAGAAAGAGACCTGCTACATATTGGACTTTGAGAGTAAAATCCCCAATGGACACAATATAGACGAGGAATTGTACACATTTTTAGGCCAGTGATGAATTGCTAGAAAAAATGCATTGAATTTTACATTTTCGGAATGTTGATGTGTCTTTTATTCTTTTTTTTTTTTTCTTTTTCATTCTCTCTTAAGTCCTTTCTTCTCTCTCTCCTTCTATAAATAACCCCCCCCCCTTTTTCTCATTCTCGCTCCTTTCCCTGTTCAACCGGTTTATATGTCTTCGGAAAAAAAAAAAAAAAAGTTGTAGAACATATGAACAACTAGTTAAAGAAGTCCATGTTAGTTTTCTAATATTGCATAATGAAGAAAAACTGTAGGATTCTCGACATTTTTATATAGCCAGGAATTTCATATTGTTTTAACTCGTACAGGATACGATTTTAATTTTAGGTGGTTGTCTTTTTATCTATTTGTCTACACGTGTGATATGGGACTGTGCCCTCCCCCCTGTTTTCATAAACCAGAGTTTGATATATATCTGTCAAGGCAGAGCTTGAACCAATAATTGTCAAGTTAATATGCTGAAAAGATAAGATGGTATGACCACACATAAATCAGATGAGCCTTAGCCAGGCAGTGAATGAGATTCTGCATTAGCAGGTATTTTCGCATAATGCACTTGATATTGACTGTTGTACTCCAAAAAGACCGTTGCAATTCTTAGTGATCGCTGCACTTTAAAGAGTTCATTGTATTCCAATATGTTGCTGGCACTATGTACTTTATAACGATTTGGGCATCCTACTGAGATATCTTAGTGATGAGACCCAATATATAACCATTTGAGTTAAAAATGAGAAAATTGCCAATTGATGTTGTTTTATTATTGAACATATTTGCACTTTGCACTTTATAGCGACCATTGCACCGTTAAAGACGGGTGCACTTTACTAAGTTGTTTGCACTATGCACTTTACAGTGATTCCGTATTTTGTAGAGGTACTTCAATTATAAGATCTTATATAACTAAGGCCAGTCAATACATGTACTGTATTTCTAACAGGCATTCAGCATATAATGGGGCTCCACGGGGACACTTTCACTCTTCGAGGCAGACCATGGCGGATCAATATTGAGTTCAAATCATAATTAGTTTCAAACTCAGACCACACACTCTTAAGGAGGGTGCCACTCCAATTAGGTGGAAGTGGTACGCATAAACATGTTATTAGTGCGGTACTAACAACACCAAGATGGCCGCCATGAGTTAGTTTCGAATGGGTTGAGTTTTGAAGTGGAGTCCCCTCTTCTGTGTCGGCACAAAAGGTTGCCGTCTGTTCTGCCTAATGGTTTAAAACTCTATGGTTTACTTGGAACGAATTGTTGTGACCAAGCGGCGAGGCAAGCCGCGAAACGCGTTAACGTTCCAAACGCGCACGGATATTTGCACTTTGGGAGAGCCTTATCTTTATGGCTTTTTAATTGAATTTTGCCACTTGCAAGGCATCAATAAAGAATACATTTGTTTTTAACTTGGATGTCCGGACTTTGATTACTCCTGAAACTATGAAGAGTGCTACTCATCCAGCCTGACGTTTTTCAGTGCTTCGAAGATATATATATATATATATATATATAGCACAACGACGACCTCATCATAGACGAAGAGTAACAGCGTGACCCTCTGGGAGGATGGACAGCCTCCGAGCAACCTCAGAATAGTGAGGAGAACAGCAACTGGACAGGAAGGACCCATCCCAGGGTTAGACGTAATCCATAGTACCTTCAGGAGGCCGTTCAATCCTTATGCAAAGGGAGCAGCACTGAGTTGGGAGCTGTGGCTCCAACAATTTGTGCTCCACGTCAAGGCCAAGAAAATCACAGGTGCTGAGGAGAGAAGGACGTTGCTAATGCTCAACTTGGGCAACCTAGCACTGAGACTATTCAATGGCCTGCCTAACAGAGGGCAGGCTGATGACTATGAAGCAGCGAAGACAGCCCTGAAAGGGAAATTTAAAACAGAACTAAACGCAGATTATGAACGGTTTCAGATGAGCAAGGTCCGGCAATGACCTGGAGAAAGGATAAATGATTCTTGTGCCCACATCAGGGAGATAGCACTGGGTTGTGAGTTCAGAGACGAAGACTTTGCAGTACGTCAGCAGACCATTCATGGGATTTCATCTGAGAAACTGTGGAGAGCAATCCTATCAGAGAAGAACCTATCGTTAAATCGAATCCTGGCAATGGGCCGACAGAGGTAACGGACTGATGAGCAGGTCGCACCAATGGAAGGGGCCATGAGTAGACTGCTGATCGATAACTCCAGGGAAGAGGAAAACATAGCAGCCATCAGGTCCAAGCCCGAAGAGAAAAGAACCACCAACTTCCCGCCTCAATGGCAAGACAGACGACAACAAGCATGCAAATGTTGTGGAGGCCAATGGCATAGAGGGGAACCCTGTCCAGTGCTGGGAGCCACCTGTTAAAAATGCAAAGCATCAATCACTTTGCAGCCGTCTGCCTCAACCCATCACCTCGGAAGGAAATAGGACGGTCAAGCGCCAACATGTACAATCGGAGATACCAAGGGAAAGCGAGAGCCGTAGCAGTGGACCAAACACAATTCAGTGATAGCGAAAAGGAAGATGCCCCGGAAGAAGAATCCTCACCAGAGATGCCAAGAAACACAGCAAGTGTGTACACATGATTATCAGCCAAATAAGCCAAGCAGGAAGTCACACAACAAAAAGAAAACTACTCAACCAACATGTTGATTCTGGCAGACGGGATCCCCATGAAGGTAGTGATAGGCACCGGAGCAACGGTGAAAGTAATGGCCATAGTGACATTCGAAAGGCCAAAACCATTACCTCAGCTCTAAGACAAGAAGGTAGAGCTTTTTGCCTACAGTTGTAAGAAGCCCCTACCGGTATTTGGATCATTTCGGTCAGAACCGACACACAAATGTGCAGAACCCACATCTACATGGTCGATGTCGGAATGAAGACCCTTATGAGATGTCGTACAGCTGAAAAACTCAAATACACTTTGCATTCAGCCAAAATCAACAAACTGCTACAGCAGCACACCAAGCTGTATCCAAGGAATTGGATATTTAATGGTACGGACAGTAAAATTACAAATTGACCCAACTGTTGAACCCAAAACAGTAAGGCACAGCCGTGTCCCTTTCCGCCAGCGAGAAGCTGTAGAAGCCGAGCTGGAGAAGTTGGAAAGCATGGGGATCATTGAGAAGACGTCTGGCCCCACTCCGTGGGTGTCCCCCATGGTAGTTACACAGAAGCCAAAACAGCCAAATGCTGTTCGCATCTGTATAGATATGTGGCTCCAGAACGTGGCGATAGGCGTGTACGCCACATAATATCAACCAATGATGAGCTGATCGTAGATCTGACAGGAGCGACAGTGTTAAGTAAACTAGACTTAGTATCTGGCTATCACCAGATATGACTAGCACGTGAATCAAGATACATGTTATGTTATGTTAAAGATACTTATATAGTGCACCGTCACCAAAGGAATTGGTTCCCAGGCACTCTGGTGGATCTGTAAACAGGAAGGAGGATGTGTAGGGTTAGTCGGGAGGAGAGTGGGAGAAGTGGTGTGCTGTTGGCAGCTTCAGCTCGGTATACACCAAGTGCTGGGCTTTGGTGCAAGTATCGGATCGGGCGAGAACTCGTGTGCTGTAGGTGATGTTTATGTGTTGTTGATGCAGTGTGGTAAAGTGCATGCTGATTGCTGGGAGAGAGATGGTTGTGTGGCTTTGTGTGGGTTAAGTATGCAGAAGATAAGTATGCTTATGAAATGTGAGTAAAGGGCCTGTAAAGAGTCAATCATTTTCTAATGGTCTAAGTGTTCATCATTGCATTTCTGAGTCCGAGAACTTTTAGTCCATATAGAGCAAGGTCATTACACCTGTCTGAAAAGCAAAACATAGTGGCGCTGTAAGCAGGATATTTGTGAAGAAATTGTTTCCACATACGAAACAAATCTGAAGCTTGAAAAGAGAAAGTCAATTTTCCTACGTTTTTGTGTTTGAGGTATTCTGACAAGGACGTGAAACATCCATTTAAACAATTAGTTCCTTATTTAGGAAAAAGGGAAGTGCCACAGGTGGAGATTGTCCCGAAGTGATGATTCCAGGGTGGACAAAGAGTCCATATGACAAACTTGCACAGACGTGAGCATGTGGTGCAGGTTTGAGTGAGACCTGGGATACAAGTATAGGAGAGTCCGGCCGAGGTGCCGGCTTGCTTACAACAGGTACTCGTAGAGAAGGGAAAGGAATGCTCAGCTTTGGGCAGAAGAGGTTGGATGTTGTTGCATGCGTTCAGAAAGATGCATCAGCAGAATCTAGAATTGCAGGCAAATGTCTTGAGGTTGGAAAAAGAGTTGGCTGCTGAAAAACAGATAGCGTTAATGCAGCAACTTCAGATGAAATTGTATCATGATAAGGCAGAATAATGTCAGAGAGTGGCCGAGAGAGCTTCTGTAAGAGTTGCATGATACAAATATCGAAAGAGAAGAGGAAGAGTGAACACCTGCAAAATGGCAACAATACTTGCCTCCGTTTGGGATCCCGACCAATGGGGCGGGGATATATTTGACAGTACTAGTTCGGAGAATGGTTCAGAAAGGGAAATACTGCCTAAACCAGAGCTTGATAGGAAGGAGGTGACTGTTAAACCGGTTACGCATAGACGACTGGGCCACATCTGAATAATCCTGGGGGTGCTCTGGTGGATTTGACCAAATAAGAGGATTATTCTCAACAGGAGGTTGGAGAAATCATCAATCGATTGAAACAGAAGGCTGGGAGTCTCTGTTATAATGGATGGTCATGTTATTTGATGGATGTGTGGCAGACCTTCTTGTAGATTCAACTGATTCGCCACAATTTCTGCCGTTACCCCATGAGACAGTGCAGGGTGCCTCCTGATGCCTATGGGAGAGATTCAACACTGTCTTTGTTACAGTTAGCTTCTCAAGGGTGTAATCGCAAGTATCCGATTACGTCGGACTGGCCTAACAAGGAGGAGAGGTAGTACACACATAGAGGCAATCCAAAGACATAGGGAGCATGTATGAAAGAATCAATCCATATTGATGATCTAGAACATATGGGGGTGGTGGCATTATCGTTTTCAGCACGAAATATAATCATTCGAAGAACTGCTCCACCAGCCTACAAAAATGTAATTATGTCTTTGCTGGTTGGGATGATAAGTAAATTAATGGATGAAGTGGTCGATGCTATCAGACAGTTAGCAGACCTAGGGGAATGGGACAAAGTTGAAGAGAGACTCTGTGAGAGAGGTAGAGGGGCGTAGTGAGAAACGGACTCCTGGAAAGAGATCCGACAGCAGGGATTCACGTGTATCAAGAAAAGAAAAGACATGTTCTTGGCGCTACTAAAAGATGGAGTGCCACAAGAAGACATTGACAGGATTGAAACCAGCTATATAAAAAGCGAGGGCTTGAAGGGAAAGAGTGGTACAAACAGGTGAAAAGACAACATACACGTGAACAAGCAAGTTGGGGACAAGTCCCCTTCTGTGCCGCTTGAAGAGATGGATTAGAGGTCCATGAGGATGGCTTTACCGTATCAGCCAACTTATGCTGACTTGTGAAAAGTGGTAAGTGCGATGTTGGAGACAGAATCCAAATACATGCATTTAAAATACAAATAGGATTGTGGTCAATATCCAGTAGCGTCTGCCCCGATTAAGGTAGACGGGTGGCCTCATGTGAATGTGAAACTATTCTGGCAATCAGGGAATCCGCAAGAGGTTTGAGCTTTGGTTAATACCGGAGCGGCGGCCTCACTGATCCATGGTAATCCTTTGAGGATTAATGATAGACATTTGACCATAACTGGACAGGGAGGGACAGTGACCCCTGCAGTTCAAACAAAAGTTGATATGAAAATTGTTCATTTGAAAAGGAATAAATATCAAGTGTTGATAGTCCCCATACCTGAATATATCATTGGCTTCGCTATTCTGGAGGGATTGATTTAAGATCTAGGAGGTAAAATGTATGTGTTTGGGGTGAGTGCATTGACGTGTACCCCTGTCATTGTGTGAAAACTGAAGATGCCCACAGTGCACGTTCCTTTGGCAACAAAATGTGTGTCGACAAAGCAATATCACATTCCTGGGAGGCATAAGGAAATCTCAGATATTATCAAGGGATATGTTGAAGTAGGTTTATTACGTCTTGTGATTACATCTTGGAACAACCCAGTTTGGCAGGTTAAGAAACCAGACAGAGGTTATAGATTGACTGTGGATTATCACGAGTTGAGCAAATACACTCCTCCGTTAGTACCCGCAGTCCCAGATGCTCTGATTGAGAATGTGCAGAAGTTTGAGGGACTTGGTATGCAGTGATAGATTTGGCAAATGCATTTTTCACTGTGCCGATTGCCGAAGAGTGTCAAGAGCAGTTTGCATTTTCCTGGAATGGGAGGCAGTATACGTTTCAACGTTTACCCATAGGGTACGTGCATAGTCCAACTATTTTTCACTGGCTGGTGGCAGAGCATTTGGATGAGATACCATGCAAGCCTGATGTACAGATTTCACACTATATTGATGACATATTGATACAGGGAAAGGATGAGCAGAGCGTGCGGACGCACCTAGAAGTAATTATTGAGGGACTGAGAAATGAAGGATGGGAAATTAATGAAACTAAAATTCAGGGTCCAGCCGAGACAGTGATTTTTCTGGGAATTCAGTAGCATAATGGGCATCATGAAATGGTGCCGAAAGCCAAACAAAAGATTCTTGAGTTCACTATACTTGTGAATAAGAAACAAGCTCAACAATTCATAGGGTTATTTGGATTTTGGAGAGAGTATATATCACATTTGGGACCAATTCTAGCACCTCTTTACAAAGTGACACAAAAGAAATGTGACTTCGAATGGGGTGATGATACCATCAAAAAGTGCTTGATTTGTGGCCATTGAGTGCAGGTGAAGTTGAGTTAAATGTGTTTGTACATGACAATTATGCCAATTGGAGTTTGTGGCAAAAACAGGATGGGAAGTGTGTTCCTCTGGGATTTTGGAGTCATACGTTACCCGAAGCTGGTGAAAGATATACTCCATTTGAAATGCAGTTTTTGGCATGCTATTGGCTCTTGTAGACACAGAGCAAATGACAGTGGGTCATGATGTATTGATCCGACCAGAAATTCTGATCATACAATGGGTACTGAGCTCTCCTAAAACACATTGAATAGGACATGCTCAAGAGGCTAGTATCATTAAATGGAAATGGTACATTCAAGATCAGGCAAAAACATAGAAGAGTGGAATTGCGAAGTTACACGAGCAAGTGGATGGAGTTTCGCTAGTTTATTTGGAAGCACCAGCTGTGACAGAAATCTGTGAGTCTCCGGTAAAAGGGGGAATTGACGAGTGAACAAACTGAACATACTTGGTTCACTGATGGTTCAGCTAAATATGTGGTGGCTGTGCGATACTGGAAGGCAGTGTCGTACAAACCCAAAACTATAAAAAATATTGACAACATTAGGAAAGGGAAAGAGTAGTAAGATTGTGGGATTGTATGCAGTTTATCAAGCATTGAAGCAAGAAGCGCCTGGTCAGTGTTATATGTACACTGATTCGTGGTCTGTGGCTAATTGGCTGGCTGTTTGGCTACCGACATGGCAGAAGAATGGATGGGAGATTCATGCGAAAGAAATTACATCGATCCGATGCCAATCAGCAGAGGATGTCAGTATGCATGTGTGATTGTGGACACGTATTGAGGTTATCTGATGGTGTTACCATACAAAAGAGCTACGCAGTTGAATACAATTAAATTGTTAGATCAAGTGGCAGTGTACTATGGGGTACCTTTACAGATTCAAAGTGGCAATGGGTCACATTTGAAAGGAAAACTGATTCAGGACTATTGTCAGGAGAAGGGCGTCAAATGGATTTTCCACGTCCCTTATCACCCCGAGGCTTCAGGATTGTGAGAATTAATAGTTTGTTGAAAGAACAGATGCGAAAGAGTGCTGGTAGGTTGAACGCCCCTGGGAACCGCAGTTCAGGTCAGTAGAGAGAGATGGTGTCCTAGTGTGCGTGGGTGCACCAGTTATGTGTACAGCTGATGTAATGGTCAGATGGTAGCTGCATCTTAGCGTTAGGTGTGGTGTTGAGGATATCAGCTGGATGTGTTTGCACTCTGTTGGGTGGATATCCAGACTGGGTTTGGCTGTGTTAGGCCGGAGGGACGCTTATGTGAGCAACTAGGCCAGAATGTCATGGGATAGCTGCGTTTTAAAAGGGTGATGAGGTGTTCATGGGGTAGTGTTCGTATGTGAACAGCTATGCCGAATTTATCTGGGGTATAGCTGTGTTCTATTTGTGTGATTGTGTATAGAAGAGAGTAGGCATAGTGATATGATATATGATGGTTCATCATTAAAGCGCCCAAGAACACATCGTCACACGGACACATAGTGACAGTGGGTTGGTTTTATGACGACAGGAGGGGCCATACGGATATATAGCAACAGCATGAGGGACAAGAATGCAGAGTACACAGTGACACATGGGTACAGTGGGCGCACATGGTGATGAGAGGGTTGGGTAATACATTGGGATACATAGTGTGGGCTACATTGACCCACACATCAGAATACCCATCCATAACCAAGCTGCGCTTCTGCAGTCAACAGCAAAATGGCTGCGCTGGCTCCTTGGAGCACCATTGCATCGAAACTGCGTTTGGCAGTGACAAAAGGATGGCTGCACCATCTTGCCAAACACCTATTGGGTGAGTTGGAACAGGGAGCACACCCAGAAAGATGCCAGTGTGTGTTCTTGTGTGCACCAAAAGAAAGCTAATTGCAAAGCAGCACTGCTCTGCTGCTTGTTAAAAAGTTGCCATTGAAAAAGGAATATTTCACATGAAAAAGGATGCTGCCCTGAAGCTATGTTCATCTATTCATCATCACACTACTTTTATCAGCGAGACCCTGCCATGCCCATCCATATCCACATTGTGCTCCAGCAGAAGAGAGCAGTATCCCTGAATGACAGGCTGTTGTTCATAACTGGGAAATCAAAAGAAGTTTTACTTTCAGCCATGCAGGAAAACGCTTGACTTTTGGGGCTACACATTTTCAAAAATTAATGCTTCAAAGAGGTGCTGGCTCTCTGGGCCTATGTCAATTTCAGTGCATCAGTGTTTCAAACAAAATTCTGTATAAAAGAAACTGACTATGGCTGCAGAACAATGTGGGAAATTCAGATGGAACCCTTTGAAAGGAACATGCCAGGCCTCACACTGTGTTTAAATGTACTTTTGCAAATAAGAAAAATGCCTGTTTTAAAAGTGTATATAGGATAAGGCCCTGCCCTTGTCTAACAATGTAAATGGCTTTGTGCTGGGAAACACATATGGAATGTTGTATTCAACAGGCTTGCAAAACAAAATAAATAAAATCAAGAAATAATGGCATTGGCTACACTGGGGAAATCTGCCCAAACAGGTTTTCTACTGGGGGTTGGCTTACAAACAGGAGAGGCCTTCACCCCCCAAAAGAAGACCAGGCGTTAAGGAATGGACCCGCTAAGGGTCCTTGGAATATGGAGGTAAGGGATTACCGGCACCGACACCCTTACCGGTGGCGGTAATCCCTTACCCCCTACCGCGTAATGAGGCCCACTGTCTCCTGAATCTCCAGTGCCTACGTTCCTGATCTTCTACATTCATCTTGCCAGATTCCAGATTCCACTGCAAGGCCAAAGCATAGCTGACCCTATCTCAGCAAGGCCTAGATCCAGAAATACCACTAAAAATCCAGAATTCGAGTAATTGTGGGTTGAGGGAACATTGCAGGGGAAAACCTTAACGTGGGTGCTATCTATCCTAATTGAAGAAGTGCTCCTATTCATTTGTGCTTTGAATATGTTCTTGTAGAAGGTTACCCGAGTGTATTTCAGTGGTTTTCATTGTAATTATCATTCCATTGGTGATCGCTGCCCAATATTAAAATTGTATCATTTCCTTTGAATTTTAAAATAAATAAATATTGCATTCTCACCCACCGGCCTGGTTCATGGGCCATTGTGACCCGGGGTATTTTAGAAAGGGGGTGTGAGGCGGGTTGTCTGCCATCTCAAATTGAATTCGTAGAAAATAAAGAGAAAGCATTCCAACTGCGCGCTACATCCTAGGCTAAGACCAAGGTGTGTCACCCGATTGAAATCCTTAACAATAGTGACATCAAGGGAACAGGATGGCAGGGAGCACAGCGACACATGGACAAACAGTGGCGGGGGCTGGGTTTACAGCAATGGGATTGGACATAGGGATAAAACTCCATTAATGCGTATGTTAACGCCAGCTTTACAAATGAAACCATACAAGGCATTTGAAACGTTGATGTACTGGGAAATGTTACCTGGGGCTCTAGCTTCTTATCGAATGACTCCAGAGTCTAAGGGGTGGATTTGAATGCTATGGAGGAGGTCAGACTTGAACCAGAAGGGATCAGTGTTATTGACACTGGAATTGGAGTACAAATTCCATCAGAATACATGGAATTCATTGCCCCTAGATCTGGATTAGCATTGAGAGGGATCCAGGTACTGGGAGGCATTGTGATGCAGATTATCAGGGAGAAATACAAGTAATTCTGATCAATAGTGGAGAGAAAATTTGACCAAGTCATAAAGGGGATCGAGAGGCACAACAAATTATCCTCCGTGTAAAATTAACCATGGTAAAAAAAAACAATTTAAAAAAGGAGAGTTGCCCACTACATGTGGGGATAAAGGTTTTGGCTCATCAGACAAAATGGTTCCTGGAGCGAAAGTTTGGATTGAGAAACCTAGTGGCCCACCGGTTCCGGCAGACATAATTGCAGCAGAAGAGGATCAGGCTGTTCTGGTGATGGAACCGCCGGGAAAGAGGAAATGGAGTCACATTCCCACTGACAAATGTTATTTACATGAGTGATGTACTTCACTGATATCTTGTTTTTTTTTTGTTTTTTTTTTCCAGACCCTGTTTGTGAAGTGTGCACTTGTGGATTTGTGTGCAGTCTGTTTGGGAGGGTCTGGGGACATGCAAAAAAATGTGGTGAATATCTCCACTGTACAACGGACTCAGATGATCTGGGTGATGACTGACGGCTTTGAAGTTGCCACATTGCCTAACACCGATTCGACTGCACTGTACCGTAGTTTGTCGAGAAAACGTTGTGAACATGGGCGTGATGTTTTGCCCTCTTCCGCGACTTCCATCACTATTGTACGGCATGGCTATACTGCGAATGCCAAGCAACCTGAGAATATGTGGGCTTTTCTAGCACATCGAGTTTTGAACATTTCACACTTTTGCATGGCTGATGTTCATGATGCTTCGAACTTGATTTCGACGTGTCTTGTGGCCGTACCAACACCAGCACCTGTGCTGTGACATGTTTTTGGAGTACTGCATAATGATTATTTAGTAGAGGATTCGGATGTGAGGAGTTCTTTTTCCATTCATGAGTACTGAAAATTTTGTTCTGACACTGATCGCATATGGAGGAATATGACGCGTATTGTCACTAATGACATCGCTCCAGTCGATGTGTGTTTTATTATGTCTTGTGATCCTCGTCACGTTGGCAAGTGCCAGCAATTGAACTTAGCGAATGGAGTGACCAGGACTGACAGCGCATGCTTGAATGTTTTGAATTCAATGTTGTGTAATTTTACTGTTGTGGCTGCCATCCATCTTCGACTTGTAAAACCTCCGATGCGTTGGCTATTTTCCTGTGGTAACTTTACTTACACCTACATTCCTGCAAATATTTCCGGTGGACCTTGTATGTTGACACAGCTCGGTTTGATGATGTTTCGTTTATAACCTGCGATTCATTGTGCTACACGTACGTTCATTATTTTGGTCCATCGCCAAATTGTGATTCTAATGTGCATTTGTTATCTGAACCTGATGTTTTAGCTCTTGCATTTTCCTTGGTGGGTGTATGGGCCCTTGTGGTTATAAATCCTTGATTAGATTCTCTTGTGTAGTGGTTAAGGGGCTTAATGAGACCTCTCAAGCTTTGACGGAGCTGCTTTTAGACAGCAGGAATTTTAGAAAGGCTTTTTTGCAAAACATGGCTGCTGTAGATTATTTGTTTTTAAAGCATAATTTGGGTTGCAATGCTGTTGAGGGGATGTGCTGTTTTGATTTGAATGACAATTCCTTTTCAATTGAAAAGCATATTCGTAACTTGAATGACCTGATCTCCCAGATTACTCAAGATCAAAGAGGGAGCTGATGGGATCAAATGTTTTCATGAATTCCGGAAGCATTGCGTTATGTTTTTGTGGTTGTTTTTCTTTTGTTTGTTGTTGTATTTCTTGTATTCCTAATTTAGTAGGGATCTTTCGTCGGTTTCAGAAACCGTCATTTGTTTCATTGGTGTATGGTAGTTGATTGTCCAAAGGGTGGATTGTAGTGCATATGCGAACATGAGCTAAATATCATGGCGCCAGTGCACGGCCATTTTGGACATTCACTTCCAGACCACAATGAAGTCTATGTTTCAGCGAGTTCAATTAGGAGGCAGACATGATTTCGGCAGTGGTTGCAATATTTTACCTCGAAGTAAATGAGTTCACTGTGTAGGATAGTTTGCGCATTGTTCGCTCAAGGGCGAGCCGAGAGGGGAGTTAGAGATGGGCAGGTGCATTGATAAGGGGTGCTGGGTGCGAGAGCGCGGGAGACAAGCTAGGTCTTTCCACTGTCTGGATTTTTCCACTCTTGCCTCCAATGCTTGCTGTCTGTCTTCCAGCCGGGGGCAGTCTGCAACCCATGAGGGGTGGGGATTTGTCCCCCTTAAGAGAAGGTCCCAATGAGGTGACAGAGAATTGGAACCCCAGGTTTTGAAGTCTCGCTGAGAGGGAGGGCGCTCCGCTGCAGACCCAGTTAGTTGATGCATGATCTTTCTGCCCACCTGCCTAGGGACTGGGTAGTGTTGCCGTGGCTGAGATGAAGCTTTGTCCTACAACTGCCCTAACAGTGATGTATACTCGTTATGTTCGTTCTTGTTCATGTGTAACCAGTTGCATTTATCCTATAGTTATATGTTTGCTTATGAAGTGTGAATAAAGGGCCTGTAAAGAGTTAATCATTTTCTAACTAATGGTCTAAGTGTTCATCATTGCCTTTCTGAGTCCAAGAACTTTTAGTCTGTGTAATAGGGCGAGGTCATTACACCTGTCTGAAAAGCAAAACATAGTGGCACTGTAAGCAGGATATTTGTGATGAAATTGTTTCCAAATAATAAACAAAAGGTTGGAAAGAGAAAGCCAATTTTCTTAAGTTTTTGTATTTGAGGTATTCTAATAAGGACGTCCTAGTGCATCCATCTTGGTCAGCCTGTGTATTCCGTCCTTTTCCTCCTGTCATGACTATTTATCAGTTGGTTCTTTGGTGTCCGTGGGGTGACTTCCTTGGGGCTATTGTTTAGTTGTAGTTTGTGTGTGATGGCGCATTGTGCTTCCCACTGTGGATTGGTGAACATTCTGTTCTCACCCTCTGGATTGGAGATAGTGGTGCAGGGTTTCCCGTTCCCTTACTATCTGCTTTGCTATCACAAATTTCTCATCCCATCTCGACCTCCGGAGGTATCGCAGGCTGAACTTCGGGATATCCTCGTGTAGTGCGTATGCAAATATGAGCTAGATAACATGGCGCCGGTGCGCGCCCATTTTGGACATTAACTTCCAGACCACAAAGAAAGTCTACGTTTCAGGGAGTTCAGTTAGGAAGCAGACATGATTTCGCCAGCGTTTGTAATATTTTAGCACGAAGTAGAGGAGTTCACTGTGTAGCATTGTTCGTTCAAGGACGAGCCGAGAGGGGAGTCAGAGATGTGCAGGTGCAATGATAAAGGGTGCTGGGAACGAGAGCGCGGGAGACAAGCTGGATTTTTCCACAGTCTGGATTTGTCCACTCTTGCCCTCCATGCTTGCTTGCTGTCTGTCCTTCACCCGGGGGCAGTCTGCAACCCATGAGGGGTGGAGATTTGTCCCCCTTAGGAGGAGAAGGGCACAGTGAGGTGACAGAGAATTGGAACCCTGGGTGTTAAAGTCTTGCCGAGAGGGAGGACGCTCCGCTCCAGACCCCGTTAGTTGATGCGTGATCTCTCTGCCCACCTGCCTTGGGACTGGGTAGTGTTGTCATGGCTGAGATTAAGCTTTGTCCTACAAATGCCCTAACAGTGTTATATACTTGTTATGTTCGTTCTTGTTCATGTGTAGCCAGTTGCATTTATTCTATAGTTATATGTATGCTTATGAAGTGTGAATAAAAGGCCTGTAAAGAGCCAATCATTTTCTAACTAATGGTCTAAGTGTACATCATTGCCTTTCTGAGTTCAAGACCTTTTTTAGGGTAATTCATAGAATTTCGCACAAAAGTGGCGCATGCGGCTGGCGCACAGTGTCCCTGTGCGATACACTGCGCCAGCCGCGTGCGATAAAATCCTTTTCATCGCACAGCGTATTCATGGATTTTAGCCTCAAAAACCAGCCGTGGCGCAGAGTGGCACAGCGAACCTGCAGCAGCGCCAGTTACTCCCCCAAGAACGCCCTCGCGCAAGGAAAAGCCTTCAAAATTCCCAAATCATCGCAAAGGGCTGCGCTAACCCTGGACCAGTTCACAGGGCTGCCAAACAGCAAACGCCAAGCGGGGAACGTGTATTTCAGTGGTTCTCGGGAAGTTTCACACGCGATTGTCCTGGGTACGTGTACATCAGGGGTGCGCGGGAAGTAACACACGCGATTCCATCAGGGCACGTGTATTCCAGGGGTGCGTGGGAAGTATCACACGCAAAAACAGCAGGGTACGTGCATTTCAGGGGTGCGCGGGAAGTATCACACGCGATTCCATCAGGGTACGTGTATTCCAGGGGTGCGCGGGAAGTATCACACGCAATTCCATCAGGGTACGTGTATTCCAGGGGTGCGCGGGAAGTATCACACGCAAAAGCAGGAGGGTACGTGTATTTCAGGGGTGCGCGGGAAGTATCACACGCAATTCCATCAGGGTACGTGTATTCCAAGGGTGCACTGGAAGTATCACATGCGATTCCATCAGGGTACGTGCATTCCAGGGGTGCGCGGGAAGTATCACAGCAAAAGCAGCAGGGTACGTGTATTTCAGGGGTGCGCGGGAAGTAACACACGCGATTCCATCAGGGCACGTGTATTCCAGGGGTGCGCGGGAAGTATCACACGCAAAAACAGCAGGGTACGTGTATTTCAGGGGTGCGCGGGAAGTATCACACGCAATTCCATCAGGGTACGTGTATTCCAAGGGTGCACTGGAAGTATCACATGCGATTCCATCAGGGTACGTGCATTCCAGGGGTGCGCGGGAAGTATCACAGCAAAAGCAGCAGGGTACGTGTATTTCAGGGGTGCGCGGGAAGTATCACACACGATTCCATCAGGGTACGTGTATTTCAGGGGTGCGCAGGAAGTATCACACGCGATTCCATCAGGGTACGTGTATTTCAGGGGTGCGCAGGGAGCACTACACGTGAATTGCCCATGTGGGTCCTCCCAGGTGTTCCCTCTACACCCTCCACGGCCCCTGCAGGCGGCCCACTCCACAGGGGACTACCCTGCACATGTCCCGCAGGCAGCCCATGCACCATGTCCATGCCCCCCAGCCAACCCACATGTCACCTTGCACTACTGCCCACCAACTCATGTCCCCCTGCACCCCCACGCCCCAGCACTGTGGTGCACCGTCCACCAGGCCCCCACTCATGTCCAACTCATGTCTCCCAGCACCCCCACCCCCCAGGAGTGCAGGGCACCTGCCAGCAGGCCCCCACTCATGTCCCCCTGCACCCCCACCCCCCAGCAGTCAGGGGCACCTCCCAGCAGGCCCCCACTCATGTCCAACTCATGTCTCCCAGCACCCCTACCCCCCTGCATCCAGGGGCACCCTCCACCAGGCCCCCACTCATGTCTCCCAGCACCCCCACCGCCCAGCAGTGCGGGGCACCTGCAAGCAGGCCCCCACTCATGTCCCCCTGCACCCCCACCCCCCTGCATCCAGGGGCACCCTCCACCAGGCCCCCACTCATGTCTCCCAGCACCCCCACCCCCCAGCACTGTGGTGCACCCTCCACCAGGCCCCCATTCATGTCCCCCTGCACCCCCACCCCCCAGCACTGTGGTGCACCCTCCACCAGGCCCCCACTCATGTCTCCCAGCACCCCCACCCCCCAGCACTGTGGGGCACCTGTCAGCAGGTCCCCACTCATGTCCCACTCATGTCCCCCTGCACCCCCACCACCCAGCAGTGCAGGGCACCCTCCACCAGGCCCCCACTCATGTCCCCCTGCACCCCCACCCCCCAGCACTGTGGGGCACCCTCCACCAGGCCCCCACTCATGTCTCCGAGCACCCCCACCCCCATCAGTCAGGGGCACCCTCCACCAGGCCCCCACTCATGTCCTCCTCCTCCCCCACCCCCCAGCACTGTGGTGCACCCTCCACCAGGCCCCCACTCATGTCCAACTCATGTCTCCCAGCACCCCCACCCCCCAGCACTGTGGGGCACCTGCCAGCAGGTCCCCACTCATGTCCCCCTGCACCCCCACCACCCAGCAGTGCAGGGCACCCTCCACCAGGCCCCCACTCATGTCTCCCAGCACCCACACCCCCCCGCCAGTCAGGGGCACCCTCCACCAGGCCCCCACTCATGTCCCCCTGCACACCCACCCCCCAGCACTGTGGTGCACCCTCCACCAGTCCCCCACTCATGTCCAACTCATGTCTCCCAGCACCCCCACCCCCCAGCACTGTGGGGCACCTGCCAGCAGGCCCCCACTCATGTCCCCCTGCACCCCCACCACCCAGCAGTGCAGGGCACCCTCCACCAGGCCCCCACTCATGTTTCCCAGCACTCCCACCCCCCACCAGTCAGGGGCACCCTCCACCAGGCCCCCACTCATGTCCCCCTGCACCCCCACCCCCCAGCACTGTGGGGCACCTGCCAGCAGGCCCCCACTCATGTCCCACTCATGTCCCCCTGCACCCCCACCACCCAGCAGTGCAGGGCACCCTCCACCAGGCCCCCACTCATGTCCCCCTGCACCCCCACCCCCCAGCACTGTGTGGCACCCTCCACCATGCCCCTACCAACCTGGATGACTCCGTGTCATCTTCCTCCGTTGGGCCCTGTGGGGTCCCAGCTGCCCCTTCTGCTGCCGAGGAGTCCAACTCCAACCTCCGGCTCCTGGACCTCCCCTCGGCAGCTGCGGCCTCGGACGCGGCATCGGACTCCTCACTCCCCGACGAGATCACAACCTGGGAGGGGAGCCGGGCCTTGCGTCTCCGGCTGGTGGTGCGACCCCTGCCGCTGTGCTCCACAGCACCTTCTCCGCCATCTTCATCAGTTGACGCTGCAGACAGGGAGAAATAAAACACAGGCATCAGGGCACTGTATAATGGACTCATAAACACATGACAGTTGTACATGAGTGGCATTGGCAAACCTCAGAAATGGCATCACAATCCCCAACACACATGTCATTTCAACTTGCACACATGAGCTATACCACAGCCATATCGCAACAGCCAGCACCATCCATACACATACAACAGCATGAGCAGGCAAAGGTGAGCCAGACATCACATGCGACACTGGGAGTGCACTACACATGCACACACACCACCACACTTGCATGCATGTGTACACCTCCGCCAACTGTCGCAGTGTTCAGATCGGCATCCATGTCACACCTGCCAATCATTCTTCCACATCCTTTGCCATGCAAGCCTACACACACGAGCACCATCCATGTGTCACACATGAGAGCCCTCGCATGTGTCAGCCTCACGGCCCTGTACCCCCCCATACTTGGCCACATAAAACCACATGTGCAACCTGCACACTCCTGCCACACCACCACACGCACAGTTTACAATCAGTATGCATGTACACTTACCGCTCGACTCCAGACGGGTCTGCCTCTCAAGGACCTGGACGTGGAGCGCTGGGGATATGTGTTCCAGGACCCTCATCTGATCTTCCGACAAGTGGCCCCGGCGCCCCTTATCATCCGCTGCTTTCAGGAGGCGCCGGGCCTTCTTAAGGGTCCTGGACCTGAAGTCCTCCCAGCGCTTCTTCACATGATGGAATAGTCGGACTGCCACCCCCTCCGCGTTGATGGCAGTCACGATGTCCGTCCAGATACGAGTCCGTCCTTCCTTGTCGGCGCGCAACCTTCCAAAGAGGGCATCATACTGCCCCAGGACATGCTCCACCAGGACACCAACTTCGGTGGCAGTGAAGCTGGTGCCCCTCTGCCTCTCTGGCCGGGAGTTGCCACTGGTGTTGCAGTGCCCGACATGGCAACCCCAGAGGCAGGAGTGGGTGGGCAACTGGGTCCTGGGGCTGGGCTGTGGAGCGATGGTATCCCAGTTGGGAGTCTTCGGTTCCAGCAGGGGTGGTCACAGCAACAGCACCCCTGGCTGATGTGCAGGCAGCAAATGGCAGAACACGTGGGCAGCATGCAGTCAGGCAGCAGCAGATGGCAGGTGGGAGCGTGCTCGGGGCTCTGGGGGGCAGTCATTCGGCCTTCTGGGCTGGAGCGTGGTCTTCCGTGTGCTTTCGCGTGGCCAGCTTGATACGGAGTGATTTGGCACGTGAAAATCCAGCATGTCTGCGTGTAATTTGAGGAAAGGCCCTTAGCGCGTAAGCGCGTCAGCACACGTACGTTAATTCATTGGCCCAAAGGCCCCCAGGCGCGTCTATGACGTCACGCGCATGGCCGTTGAGAATGGCGCGTGTAAAAAAAAAATACACGTCCGAGTGTCAAAGCGTGTAACTGGTGGAAATAGCTTCAGCGCGTATGTGCGTCTGTGACATGTGTATAAAAGGTACGTGTAGAACACCATTTCCTTGTACGTGCTTTTCGTGGAGAGCGAGTGGGTGAAATCTGTACTTCTTGACGGTTCACACGCGATTTACTTCACGGCGTTTCAAGTTCGTACTCCCTGTTACCTCTGACAGCTTTTTCTCTTTTCCTCTTTTTCCTGGGCTTGTTTCCTCAAACAGCGTTCCCTTCTACTGTTGTCCTGTCTCCTCAGACAGCGTACAATTCTTCTTTTGGCGGGGGTGTTGCCAACGCGCACACGTGCGTCTTTTTCACGCTTTTTTTCCTGCCAGACGGTGAGTCGCGCACGTATTTAACATCTGTGCTTGCCCTTCAGAGGTCATTCTAGGCTGCGTGTGACACGCATACGTTCATTCTTGTGTTTCTGGGTGCCACAGCGTAGTGCAGGTTTATTTTTCCACAAACGTGGTCTAGGAGGGGTTGCGTGTACCTTACTTCCCTTTTTTGGGGTGCCTGTGCGTTGCGTGACCCATCATCTTTCCCCAGGGGTGACATACAGCCTTGCTAGAGCACTAGGGTACGATTACCATCTGGTACCCAAGCCCTTTGACCCCCAATTGCCCAGGACAATAGTTTACAGCGACTCCCATACGCACAATAACATCAGTGCCATGGTTGGGAGGCGACCAAGCCGTAAGGGTGGCAAAGGTGGCCGAGCCCCAAGTGGTGGCCGTGGTGAATCTGGTAGGGGACGTGGCCGTGACTTGCAGGGTACCCCTAGCCCCCCATGTGTGGAGGACCAGTCAGGGACACCCATGCCCCCCCCCCTGGTTGAGGGTAACGTGGCTGACACCATCCATGCTCAGCCCTTGTTGGACCAGCCCACTGTGGCACCAGACCTGGCACAGGGTGACTCCATGGCTGACTTCCAGGTCAGCAGGTCTAGGCCATGTGCGCCGGTGCACGTTAGTGTCATCAGGCCACGTGGATCAGGGGCAGCTAGGTCATCTGCTGCCCCGAGTAAGCAGGGTGGGGAGGCTGCAGGGGAAGCTGCGGCTCCATCCACCCCACCTCTCACACACCCAGCCAGGACAGTGTCGGTCCTAGTCCATCCTGCTGACATTCCCTCTGACACCATCACACTTGAGCTAATGCCTGCACCAACTCCCATGCTGAGTGTGCAATCCCACACTCCTAGTACAGAGTCCACCGGGGCTCCTGCCCCTAGTGTCCAGAGCGGCGTAGGACACTCAGGATCCCCACCACCTTCCAAGCGGAAGAGGAAGAGTGCTCATCCAGTAGAGGCTGATGCCCCAGACACGGCTACACAGTCCGGCCCGTCAAGGAAGCCCAGCTTCAATGAGGTCGAACTGAATGCACTTGTAGAGTATGTGTCCGCACATGACCGCGAAATGGTGATTATTGCAGGATCCAAGACCACACCTGCACAACGTCTGGCACACTGGCAGACCATCGCGGACATCATAAGTGCCCTTGGAATCGTGAGGCCACAGCTACTGAAAGCTACAAGCACTGGAATGACCTGAAGCACAGGGCAAAGAATAAGCTGGCCTCAAGTCATGCCGCTACTCTAGTGAGTGGAGGTGGGTCTCCAGCAGAGGAAATAGAACTCACTCCACATGAGCATGTTGCTGGGACCTACGTCACGGAGGAACAGATCCAAGGCGTGGGAGAACTGGCAGATTACGAGGCATTGTCCGGTGAGTGCACATGCATGTGTGTGTCATCCATGTGCATGGTGTGTGTGAGGGCTTCTGTTTGGGTGCCAGGTGAGGGTGTGTGTACCTGAGTGGTTTGGGTCACCCATGTGCTTCATCCAATACATTCTGCGCACCAGCATTTGGGTATAGCAGTATCCCTTCTGCCAACAGTAGACATCTAGCCCAACACCACGCCAGTTGCCCTTGAAGTGTCATCTTGCCACAACATTGTTGCTTATTTTTCTCTGTTTATTCAGGCAGATTGTTTGCATGCCACCACTTTTACTAGGCATTTCTCAGTCCTATTGTCACATGTCTGACATGGCTATGGTAAAGTGGACTGCCTTTGTTTCCTGGATATCATTTGTTGAGACATGTCCCTGTGCTATAGGACCATTTTGGACTGGCAGCTCCAGGTTAAACATTTGAACTATTTCAATTAAAAAAGCAATTTCATGAGCAAACTAGACTGGATGAACAAGTGGTGCCCTCCTCTCCCTCTTCACTTTATGGCTATGGTACATGCCATCTGTGTGATGGCATGTGTATTTGACCTGCCAATCACAGGCCAATGTGTGATGCCACTGCTAGGCAGCATGCAGCAAATGTGTTGATCTTCCATCTTGGTGTCATCAATGTGTGCCATTTGCCTCCCCTTCATACGCAGTGATGGTGCATGCATGGGAGGGTTTTCGTCATGTGGGACATGTGTCAATCAAGTACTGGTTCTGTAGCTTCTCAGCCCTAATTGTGTGCCATAGTGCTAATGCCTGTTTCCATTTCTTTTCTTTCATGTCTTTGCAGGGGATGACGCACTTGATACTGCTGGGGTTGTGGAGATGGTGCAGACCCAGGAGGGGTCTCAGGGCCGACCGACCACCAGTGAGGGACGTGGTGTGGTGGTGGGTGAGAACCCACAACTGCTGCAGGTCATGCTCTCAAGGGGTGTCTCTGGGTGCACCTCCCCCGAGCTGTATTCAGGTGTCGATTCGGATGATGAGACCTATGTGCCGTCGCAGGTAAGTGTTCCTGGGAGGGATTCTGTTCTGTCTGACCCACCTTTACCAGGGGTAGAACCATCAATGGGGATGTCAGTGTTGGCAGGTCCGCCTTTGGTGGTTACGGATGCAGGGTCACACTCTGCTACATCTGATCCTGTTCCTGGGCCAGCAGATCAGAGGGGGAATGCAGTCCTGCAGCCTCAGGCAGTGCCGGCACAGCAAGGCGCAGTTCGCCTTGCCCCAGACAGTTGTGGTGCCCGCCGACGTGGTGGCCGTCTGCCACCTGGCAATACCGCATGGGAGCAATCCATATACGGTATGGCAACCCAGCAGGCAGCATCATCAGAGATGATGGCTCAGGCCATGGATAGGGTGGCCACTTCCATTGTCCCCCCAGAAAGGCTGATGGAGCGACTACAGCAGGCAACAGACTCCATCTGCCAGTCACACAGGGAGGACATGTTGGCGTCCGACAGGGACAGGCGGGCGGCACTGGCGACTCTGCGGGAAGCCATTTCCATAGAGTCCCAGGGCCACAGGGAAGCCCTGAGGGTGGAACTCCGTCACCTCAGGACGACTCTTGTTAAGCTTGAGGCTTCAACAAACACAAGGACAGAACAGCAGCTGGAGCGTCTCACACGTACGCTCTCAGCTGAGATGCAGGCAACTCGTGAGGAGGTCCGGTCATCCCGTGAGATTTTGCATGGGGACCTCCGCATGATTATCCTCCAGAACCAGACCTTCCAGACCCGCATGCTTGCTGCCATGGAGGACCACACTAGGGCTTTGCGTGGGCTGCCTCCCATAGTGCCACCACCTCCTGAGGCAGCTGCAGAGTCTGGGGAGAGCGACAGCAGTGATTCTCTCACAATAGGGTAGCCGTGAAGGCCATGAGCCCATGGAGGTGTTTTTTTTCCCCATAATCCACACAGGTGGGTTTTGGTGTGCATCCTGTCCTCGGACCTCCTGGGTGGCCTCCCCCACCACCCCTCCTGGCCCATACATGGCCATTTTTGATTTTTCTTTTTTGACTTTTTCTTTTTTGATTTTTCATTTTTCTTACAGTGTGTTGCCTTGTGTGGCTCCCGTGGGCATCCGCTGTATTGTGGCTGGGCACATGCAGGCTTGTCCTGAATTTGGGTTACATGCTTGGGTTTGTGAGACACACACCCCTCCTGCTTCCCGTTTCCATGGGCTTGCAAAGGGTGTGCCCAAGTGACATTGACTTACACAGTGACGTTGGACTCCCATGTGTGGGTAGTCTGTAGTCAATACTGTGTATACATTCCTAGTGCATATTGTTGTTCTATTGTACACTGCATGGTGTATTGATATGTAACTCTGCATCCATGTCTTCCTCCTAATTTGCAGGTCCATTCCTCATGTCTTCACAAGGCCCTCTACTTTGGAGATGGAGTCCATGTTGTCAGCAGTGCACCTACACTTTTGCGTGGTGGCAACACTGTGCAGTTGGAAGTGGTCGAAGTGCAGGCATTTTCAGGTGGTGAGACTACCAATTTTTTACATTCGTACTGTCATGTTAATGGTAGGTTTGAGGGTCAGTAGATGATTAGTTTTGTTGCTAAATACCTGCTCATGTGTGTTGTTGGTCCTGCATTACTGTGAGCATTTCATGTGTCGTCAGTTACCATTAGGGACTCTGTACTTTATGACACTTGTGTCATTTTGTAGGGATTACTTTGTTTGCTCTCACATACCATGACATGGCATGGTGTGTCGTGTGGCAGTGCTGGGGAAGGGTTGGATGACATAGCACTGTCCTCATGTTGCATTTTGCAAGTGGGTATACATTTTAGCTGCATAGAAGTGTGTCTTTTAATGAAACTGCATTGGTGGTGTCTGTGTAGGTAGGGATGCACACATTGTAACACTTCCATGTGAACAATCTCAGGCTCATATGGTTCTGACAGTTGATTCGTCCTTCATACACGATCATTGTCAGGTCGAGTCATCATTGCTTATCAGATGGTATGTGCCAGGGCTGTGTGAACTCCGCAGGGGTGTGATTTCTATGTGAAGTAATTAGCCACCAGCTGCGTACGGGCTGCCTCACCCCGTGCCCTTTCCCCTCCCATGCGCCGCGGGCGTGCATGTGGTTGGGGATGTGGGGGCACCACCATGTCCAGAGCCAGGCCCCGGCGTGTTGCAACATTGTGCAGGACACATGCTGCCACTATAATCCGGCACACTACTGGGGGCGCATATAACAGCTGCCCGCCAGAACGGTCAAGGGAGCGAAAGCGTGACTTGAGCACTCCGAATGTGCGCTCCACTATGCCCCGGGTTGCAATATGGGCTGTGTTGTATCTTACCTCGGGAGGCGTGATGGGGTTCCGAATTGACGTCATCATGTGGGTGCTCAGAGGGTAGGCACTGTCCGCTGGTGAGGAGGTGATGTGTATCATTAGTGGGGTAGTGACATAACTCTGCATCTGACATGCATGCATGTGCAGTGGCATTCATACTCACCAAGCAGCCATGTATCGCCATGCCGCCCAGCTTCTAGGTCCCGGCTTAGGGTAGACATTCGGTAAATGAAGCTGTCGTGGGTGGACCCTGGATAGTTGGCATATACTGAGGTGATGATTCCCTTGGCATTACATACTACCTGCACGTTGATGGAATGCCAGTGCTTGCGGTTCCTATAGATGTGCTCAGATGCCCTGGGGTGACGTAGTGCCACATGGGTGCAGTCAATGGCACCTAGCACTTTGGGGAATTGTGCCACACCGTAGAAATCCAGGGCGGCAGCCTGCCTTTCTGCAGGTGTTCTGGTATATGTGCCTGTGGACTGATGGGCGTGCAGTGATGATGTTCAAGACCTGGTGTATGCAGCGTGACTGCGTGGCCTGTGACACCCCACCCACTATGGCACTTGTCCGCTGAAATGATCCAGTGGCCAAGAAGTGTAGTACATTAAGGACCTTCTCCAGGGGGCTGAGTGCTTGGGAGCACAGGGTGGGTGATGTGAGGTCATCCTCCCACTCACTCACCAGGTCCAGTATTATGTGAGGTAGAAACCTGTACCTCCCATACACCTGGTCATCAGGCATCCCAAAAAGGCTGGTTCTGGGTGTGAAAATTCGGGCCCTCACTATCCTCCTCCTCCTCCTTTGGTAACCCACGGCCACTGCTGCTAGGAACGGTATATTCATCCTGACGTCTGAGCTTGTTTGTTGTTTGCGTGCACTTTTATGCTGCGCGGGTCGACGTACGCCTGCTTCCTGCTGGCGTACGTGTTTCCGGATTAGCACGTTTTTTTGTGCGCATGCCTTAGCCCCGTTCAA